>NC_044978.1:55691242-56014992 GCF_008728515.1 Papio anubis
TTTTAATTTTTCTATGATAATAAATTTATATATTTTATTTTTTCTAGTTTCTAAGTTGTAATGAATGTATTCACTTATTCAACAATTATTTATTTTTAATAACATGATGCAATACTGCATAAACTTATGTCTTGAACAAGGTGATCAAAGTATTTGAATGATACATGCTCACTTATAATGCATCCCTTTAGTGATGAAATAAGTAATTATTCTGAAATATATTTTGTAAATTAGTCTGTAAAAAAAAATATTAATAATTTTTTGTGATTTTTTCTTTGAATAATCAATTAAGCTAGAATGGATTAAAAGACATTATTTTTGCTCACTATTAATTTTATTTGATACAATGGACTTTCAATATGAAACATAGATAAAATGGGGTTATTGGAACTTAAAAAAGAATATGAGTATGTGGCTGTGAAGAAATAACATACTTTCAATCAGATTTGTTGATTGATTTGGAAAATTAATTATTGCAGTTATAATTATTAAGAAAGTAAAATTGGATTGATGCAGTTAAACTGACTCTAAAACAATATTTACACTAAGGTTGTCCACAGATTTCAAGAAACATAGCAGATCACTATAAGATAAGCTTGTCATTCCATAAAAGATTATATATTATGAGACAATATGAAATAAATATAAAACCAAATCATCATTACAAACACCATTTAAGGGACTTTCCCATATAATTTTGATGTTATAAATGTGTATTGTTAAATACAGTAGTCACTAACCATATGTGACTAAATTTAAATATGAATTAACTAAAATTACATAAAATCAAAGATTTAGTTCTTCAGATTCTTAAACCACATTTCAAGTGCTCAATTGTCACATATGACTAATAGCTACCAAACTGGACAGAGCATATATAGGACATTTCCATCACTGCAGAAATTTCTGTTGGACAACATTATAATATTTTTCCTTGTATCTTTATAGTTATTTTTAAAATAATGTTTCACATTTGAAGTTTTATTTCATAATACTGTATGAGCCATGGGTGAGTTTACATGCTAGATAATTATATATTCCTAGAATGTAAAATGCATTTTAATTTCACAAGTGAAAATTTATATTCATAAACTCTACTTTACTTAAATAGGCTACTCTTTTATATAAATTATTTTAGGAAAGTTGTTTATATATTCAACAAAAAATTATATAAAAATACGATATATGATTAAATTAGTATGGTTTAAATAATTTGGTAACTGGTTTGGAAAGTTTGGTGGAACCAACCCAGGAACAGGCAAAACAAACATAAGCCAAGTGAGACCACCTGATAATCTATGTCCAGCAGTAGACCAGAGAATATAAGCATCAGAACTGCACGTTTCTTCCTTATAGAAACTGTACTTATGATACCACTGATTTGTGATCACATTCTGTATTTTCTGTTTATTGAAAGGATGGTCCTTCAATCATCAAATTAGTTAAGGTTTATGAATTTGGCTAATTTTTTCACTCTCTATTCTGTGTAAACTTTCATACAGTAATTGCTAACATCTTTTGAAAGTTCTCTGTGATACCAGAAAATGATTCACAAGTAAGCAGGAATGAATTAACTCACAATCTTCATAATAACTGCACAAGATAGTAACATTGTCTTTGCTCTATACTTGAATAAATTGATGCTCAATGTAATATAATCATTGTGAAAGGTGTGCAGCTACCATAAGCCAGAATATGACATTGAGTATTCTGCTTGTAACTGCTACATGTACTTCTCCTTGTTCGGTTAAACTGATTTTATTTACACCTCTGGACTAACCTTCCAAAGGGAAGATAACTTACTAATGAGGTATGTGTTTTAAAACATTTGTGATATTCAAAAAGGAAAAAGAAACAAAAACAAACAAAACACTCAAAAGAAAGAGAAAGAAAAAGAGGTTGTAAAGTAGCACGGAGAGAATCAAAACACAGAAAAGAAAAAGAGAAGGAAAGAGAAAGAAAGGATGAATAAGTAAGGGAGAGAATAGAATAATAAAAAGTTGGCCGGGCGCGGTGGCTCAAGCCTGTAATCCCAGCACTTTGGGAGGCCGAGACGGGCGGATCACGAGGTCAGGAGATCGAGACCATCCTGGCTAACACAGTGAAACCCCGTCTCTACTAAAAAATACAAAAAAAAAAAAAAAAACAACTAGCCGGGCGTGGTGGCGGGCGCCTGTAGTCCCAGCTACTCAGGAGGCTGAGGCAGGAGAATGGCTTAAATCCGGGAGGCGGAGCTTGCAGTGAGCCGAGAGATCCGGGCACTGCACTCCAGCCTGGGCGACAGAGCGAGACTCCGCCTAAAAAAAAAAAAAAAAAAGTTAAGAAAATATGAGAGATTGTAACTAATGACAAGAAAACAAAGGCAAAACATGGATTTCTGCCCATCAGTGTGCAGTTCTCAGTGTGAACATTATTGATGCATACATTCTAGACCATACATTTTAGACAGTACTGTGTCACAAAACCCACTCCTTTAACAAATACTGCAGACGCTTACTGCAGACACTTGCTGGTTTCTAGACGCTCTGTAAGTGATTAATATACGAGAGTGAACGGAATAGATTAATGTAATTTCATTTTCATTCTAATGGAGGGAAAAAGCTACTAAACATAATAATGTGTATGATTTTAGATATGGAAGTCCACTCTGATAAGGTGAACATTGGATAAAAGTCAGGAAATCTGAGGCAGTAAGCAATAAAAATATAGAAAAAGACATTCTGAACATCCTGTTAGATTTGGCTCTGATGATGCAATCTCCCAGAGATTTGCTCATTTAAGTTCCGATAAAACTTGTCCAGATTTACCAGGCTCTAATCTTTTTTCTACTATCTCTTTACTTAGAATCTGAAAAAAAGAAATCGCACAATCTGCTTGCTAAGTAAGCAGTCACTTTTATTATATCTGCAGTTTTTAAAAATAATTATATTACTTTTTAAAGATATTCTCTTTTGTTTTAATTTTCTATCAAAATGTAAAACTTATTATTTCCAACTTCTGTTAGCTTTTATTATCACATTGATGATAGCCTTTCTTGACTTTCATTTTTCCACTTCAATTCATCTTTTGAAATCATGACCTGCATTTTGTCATTGCCTAATTAAAACCTACCACATAATCTTTGCTCTGTGTTATTATACTCAAACATTTCAATCTAGTGTAAAACAATGAATGCTTGTGAAAGGAAAAAAAAAAAAAAATAAGAGGGCTACATTTAGATTAAATTGTGAGTCTCACCCTACCCACAATTCATATGTTGAAATGCTAATTTCTAGTACTTCACAGTCTGATCTTATTCAGAAATAGGGTAATTAACTAAAGTGAAATCACCAGGGTGGGCCCTAACCTGATATGACTGGTATCCTTATAAAAAAGAAAACAAACGAGATTTGAACACAGCGACACACAAAATAGGGGAAAATGCCATGTGAAGATAAAAACAAAAATTGATGTTTTAAAAGCCAAGGATCACCAAAGGTTGCCAGAAAATCACCAGAAGATGGGTGCAATGGTTTGAATGTGTCCCCCTAAATTCATATGCAGAAACTTAGTTTCCAGTGTCATAGTTTTCAAGGGTAGGAAATTTAGTAGGTGGTTAAGTTATAAGGGCTCCTCAACCTTATAAAAGGACTGGAGGAAACTAGCTAGACCCTTTTGCCTCTCTGTCCCTTCTGTCATGTGATGATATACCATATATTTTCTCTAGAAGCTGCTAGGGGCCTTTTTTTTGGAGTCTTTGGGGTGTTCTAGGAAGAGAATCATACTGTCAGTGAAGAGGGATAATCTTACTTTTTCTGCCTCTATCTGGACGACTTTTATTTCTTTTTTTTTTTAATTATACTTTAAGTTCTAGGGTACATGTGCACAATGTGCAGGTTTGTTACATATGTATACACGTGCCATGTTGGTATGCTGCACCCATCAACTCATCAGCACCCATCAACTCGTCATTTACATCAGGTATAACTCCCAGTGTCATCCCTCCCGCCCTCCCCTCCCCATAATAGGCCCCCGTGTGTGATGTTCCCCTTCCCATATCCAGGTGATCTCATTGTTCAATTCCCACCTATGAGTGAGAACATGCGGTGTTTGGTTTTTCTGTTCTTGTGATAGTTTGCTGAGAATGATGGTTTCCAGCTGCATCCATGTCCCTACAAAGGACACAAACTCATCCTTTTTTATGGCTGCAGAGTATTCCATGGTGTGTATGTGACACATTTTCTTAATCTAGTCTGTCACTGATGGACATTTGGGTTGATTCCAAGTCTTTTCTATTGTGAATAGTGCCGCAATAAACATACGTGTGCATGTGTCTTTATAGCAGCATGATTTATCATCCTTTGGGTATATACCCAGTAATGGGATGGCTGCGTCATATGGTACATCTAGTTCTAGATCCTTGAGGAATCGCCATACTGTTTTCCATAATGGTTGAACTAGTTGACAATCCCACCAACAGTGTAAAAGTGTTCCTATTTCTCCACATCCTCTCCAGCACCTGTTGTTTCCTGACTTTTTAATGATTGCCATTCTAACTGGTGTGAGATGGTATCTCATTGTGGTTTTGAATTGCATTTCTCTGATGGCCCATGATGGTGAGCACTTTTTCATGTGTCTGTTGGCTGTATGAATGTCTCTTTTGAGAAATGTTTGTTTGTATACTTTGCTGACTTTTTGATGGGGTTGTTTGTTTTTTTCTTGTAAATTTGTTTGAGTTCTTTGTAGATTCTGGATATTAGCCCTTTGTCAGATGAGTAGATTGCAAAAATTTTCTCCCATTCTGTAGGTTGCCTGTTCACTCTGATGGTAGTTTATTTTGCTGTGAAGAAGCTTTTTAGTTTAATTAGATCCCATTTGTCAATTTTGGCTTTTGTTGTCATTGCTTTTGGTGTTTTAGACATGAAGTCCTTGTCCATGCCTATGTCCTGAATGGTATTACCTAGGTTTTCTTCTAGGGTTTTGATGGTATTAGGTTTACCATCTAAGTCTCTAATCCATCTTGAATTAATTTTCGTATAAGGAGTAAGGAAAGGATCCAGTTTCAGCTTTCTACTTATGGTTAGCCAATTTTCCCAGCACCATTTATTAAATAGGGAATCCTTTCCCCATTTCTTGTTTTTGACAGGCGTGTCAAAGATCAGATGGCTGTAGATGTGTGGTATTATTTCTGAGGGCTCTGTTCTGTTTCACTGGTCTATATCTGACTTTTATTTCTTTATCTTGACTGATTATTCTGGCTAGCACTTTCTCATAGAATTAGAAAATCTATCCTAAATTTTATGTGAAACCAAAAAAGAGCCTAAATAGCCAAAGCAATCCTAAGCAAAAAGAACAAAGTTGGTGACCTCGCATCATCTGTCTTCAAAGTATACTATAAGACTACAGTAACCAAAACAGTATGGTACTGGTACACAAACAGACATTTAGACCAACAAGATGGAATAGAGAGCCCAGAAATAATGCCACACACCTGTAACCATCTGACCATCAAGAAAGTTGACAAAAATAAGCAATGGGGAAAGAACTCCCTATTCAATAAATGGTGCTGAAATAGCTGGCTAGCCATTACAGAATGAAACTGGACCCGTACCTTTCACCATATACAGAAATTAACACAAGATGGATCAATAATTTAAATATAAGACCTTAAACCATAAGAATCCTAAAATAAAACCCAGGAAACACTATTCTGAACATTGAGTTTGGGAAAGAATTTATGAATAAGTCCTCAAAAGCAATTGCAATAAAAATGACAATTGACAAGTTAGACCAAATTAAATTAAAGGACTTTCAAACAGTAAAATGAACTATTAACAGAGTAAACAGACAACTTACAGAATGAGAGAAAGTATTTGCAACTATGCATTTGACAAACATTTAATAACCAGAATCTATAGAGAACTTAAATAATCTAACAAGAAAAAAAACAAATAACCCCATTAAAAAGCAGGTAAAGATTTGAAAAGACACTTCTCAAAAGAAGATGTACAAACGGTCAACAAACATAGGAAGAAATGCTTCACATCACTAATCACTAAATACGTGCAAATGAAAACCACAATGAGATACCATTTCACACCACTGAGAACAACTGTTATCGAAAGGTCAAAAAACTGCATATGCTGCCAAGGCTGTGGAGAAAAAATCATTTAAATACTATTGGTTAGAATGTAAATTAGTTTAGCCACTGTGGAAAGAGTTTAGAGATTGCTCAAACAACTAAAAATAGAAGTATCTTTCTATCCAGCAATCCCATTACTGGGTGTATACGCAAAGGAAAATAAATCATTCTGTCAAAAAGATACATGCACTTGTAAGTTCATTGCATCACTACTCACAATAGCAAAGACATGAAATGAACCTAGGTGCCCATCAATGGTATGTTGGAAAAAGAAAATGTGGTACATATATACTATGGAATAGTATATAGCCATAAAATGAAAAAAATATGTCCTTAGCAGCAACATGGATGAAGCTAGAGGCTGTTCTCCTAAGTGAATTAACACAGAAACAGAAAACCAAAGATTCCATCTTCTTGTGTATAAGTGGGAACTAAACGTTATGTACACATGGACATAAAGATGGGAACAATAGAAACTAAGGACTACTAGAGTAGAGAGAGAGGGAGCAAGGGCTGAAAAACAAACTATTGGGTACTATGCTCACTACTTGAGTAATAAGATTGATCGTACCCCAAAACACAACATTATACAATATCTCCTTTAATAAACCTGTACACGTACTCTCTGTTTCTAAAAATAAAAGTTGAAATTAAAAAAAAATTGTAAGGGCGCCATCTTGGAAGCAGAGACCAGACCCTCACCAGACACTGAATATTCTGGAACTTTAATCTGGAACTTCCTGGTTCTGTGAGAATTGGGAAAGAAATAAATGTTTTTACTTAAGAAATTTATTTAATAACTGTGATAAATAAATTTATATTGTTTATGTCTCACAGATTTTAGCAGAAACAATGGACTAAGACACCAGGGAAAAAGCATGTATCAGAGTCTCTCTCATAGTTTTCAGAAGAAATCAACCCTAACAAGAACTTTATAATGGACTTCTTGGCCTTGAAAACTGTGAGATAATAAATTTCTGTTGTTTAAACCACCCAATTTGTAGTACTTTGTAACAGCAGGCCTAGAAAACTAAAAGAGGCTAAAACAAATTTAAACAACCTGAATTACTTCAGTTTGGCTATTTTTTTTTCCTTGCTTCAAATGAAGAAACTCGAATATTATTGAATGAGCAAAAACAAACGCATATTATTAATTACTTCCTTCCATAAGGTAATATTCCGCATTGTCTTTTTGATTCTGACATTTTGTTTTGTTTCATGATATTTTGCATATTCCAAATAAACAGATTAATATTTTAAAACCTTACTGAATGAAAAGTTTGACAAGACAAAATTTAGCAAGTGCAAGTTAATTATTTTCATAGAGTCACAGGACTTTCAGCAGCAGTCACAAGATTGGTACCCTTAGCAGTGTGACTTTAGAGCCCTGCTTCTACATATGAGGCTATAATTATTCTCTAACAAAGCAAAAGAAGATTGAGGTCAGTGTCAGAAAGTAAGTGTGCTCTTGTAGAAGAGTTGATGAATTGAGGTCCACTGAAGTGCCTGAAATTTAAAAAGTAGTAGAAAATGTAAAAAGTAATAAAAACAGATTTTTTAAAAACTTCTTATAAACCAAGAATTCTGCAAAATGCACATGTATACAACATTTGATCTCCACAACCAACAGTAACCATTATTATTTACATTTCATATAGTAAAATAAAGTCCATAGAGATTATAAGTTTCTTGAAGCAGGTTACAAAATTAGTTAGAGATAATAGCAGCATTCCAATTCAGATAGCCTAATGCCAGAATCCAAGAGTTGAATAAATCTAGCCAGAACTAGAAAAGTCAAGGATTATGATCCTCCCTTAACAAAAGTAGAAAACAAACAAACTTACCAATCAGACAAACGAGTGAAAAATACAGCAAGCACAATGGTGTTTCCTGTTACCTCTCTTCACCAGATTCTGCGTTCTCATCTGTGACACAAGAACAGAATAATCATAACACATAGTAGCCAGGATATATTTAAATGCCTTTTAATATTTTAGCAACTTTTGATATTTACATGGTACATGATTTTAAAAACTATTATGAAACATAATTCATAGAGTAAAAGAGCAGACAGCATAAATATATAGCTGGCTGAATTGTGACAAAATGAACCAGCATGGACCACTACCATGTCAAGGATAAAAATTTGCATGTCAGATCCCTCCCTGTGCCTCTCCTAAATATGTTTATCTACCTCTGGACCACATGTTGATACCATTATGCTTCTAATACCTTAAGTTATGTTCCATATTTAAAAAGTTTATTTAAATAGAATCAAATAAAATACTAGATATCCTTATGTGTCAACCTTGTTGTAGAACATTATTTAAAGAATTCGTATTGCCCTATGTAATTTACTTTTCAATTTTATCACTGCATAGTATGTACAATTTATTGATCTATTTGACAATTCTGAAATTTAGTCATTTCTAGAGTTTAGCTATTATGTAAAATGGGACTATGAACATACCTGTGTGTGACCCTTGGTACATATGTGGATGTTTGTCTGTTGGGTATGTGACTAAGAGTGGAATGATTTGATTATAGGTTACACATATCATCAAAGTTAATACATAATTCCAGTTTTTAGCAGTATTTGCAATAGTATGGACAGTGACAGTATTGCATTGATAATTCTTCTTGCTTCACATGTTCACCAATATCAGGTTGTTATCAGTCTTTTCACTTTATTAATTCTGCTGGTCATGGAAATAGTGTCTGTATTTTAATTTTTATTTTTATTTCCCATGTTAGTAGTAAACTTGAGATCATTTTATATGTTTATTGGTCCTTTAGTCACCATGTTTCATGAAGCGTCCAATGAGTCTAATTTTCTCTTGGTTTATCTGACTGTTTTTTCAATTTGCAAAAATTTACTGTTTGTTATTTACTTATTTCAGACAGAATCTCTGTTGCTCAGGCTAGAGTGCAGTGGCACAATCAGGGGTCACTGCAGCCTTGACTTTCCAAGTTCAGGTGATCCTTGGACCTCAGCCTCCTGAGTAGCTAGTACTACAAGTCTAAGCCTCCACACCTGGCTAACTATTGAATTTTTTGTAGAGATGGGGTTTCACTATGTTGCCCAGGCTGGTCTTGAACTCCTGAGTTCAAACCATCCTCCTGCCTCAGCTTCCCAAAATATTAGGATTACAGGACTGAGTCACTGCACTCAATCTTATTATTTATTCTGAATGTATTTAAACGTAAAAGAAAATGATCTCTTGTTGCTCATTTATGTTGCAAATATATTTCCCTTTGTAGCTGGCCTTTCAGTACTCTTAATCCATAATTTGATGCTCAGAATTTCTTAATTTTAACGTTGTAATTTAAATGTCAGTTTCTTGTTATCCTATTTAAGAACATTTTAAGGTCATGAAGATATTCTGTTATAATATCATCTTTATTATTTTGCCTTTAATATTTGACAGTTTATCTTTGCCATTTACCATTGATATCTACAATCCACACAGCATTGATTTTTGTTTAGGGTATGAGATATAGGTCAAGTTTCATATTTTGAACTATAGATATTGAATAGAACAGTCAACTCAGAACAGTTGACTGAAAACACTTTCCTTTACCCATTCTTGTAGCCACTTGTCACAAATTAGTTATACAAATTTCCAGTAGATGTGTGGGTTTCTGCTCTTTAGTCTATCCTGCTCTGCTATTTGTCTATCTTTGCATCAAAACCACCATGTCTTGATTACTATAGTATTATAGTAAGTTTTGATAACTGGAACAATTTCCTCAACCTTGTTATTCTTCAAGAGTGTTTTGGCTATTTTTGTTCATTTGAGTGTCCATATAAATTTTAAAATCAGCTGTGTTAAATTAAAACTATACATCAATTTAGAGAGATTTGGAAACTTAGCAATATTAAATTTTTCATTTGTTGAAAATGTATTTAAAAAAATACTTATTAATAGAGTCATAGGATCTATTTTTGTAGTTCCCTGGCTATTTTGTATTTTGATACTGCTTATATTACATATAAAATACAACATTTGATTGCTGTCTTGTATGCAATGCCAGCTAAATTGTCTGGTTAAATAAATAATTTATTTGAAAATTGTTTTGTATTTTTTGTATATAATTATATATCTATAAATAACAATAATTTCTTTCTTTACAATTCTAACACAATCTTAAATATTTTTTTATTATGCTGTCTAGGAACTCCAGTACAGTTCAAGAAAATAAGCTGTGACAGGAGATCTTTTATTGTTGATATTGAGTGTGATTCTTGTAACTGTTTATCATTAAGTATTACACTTAATTTTTTTCTGTAGTTCATATGTAGTTACCCTTATCAGATTTTATAAAGTTTTCATTATTTTTAGTTTGTTCAAGCAATTTACCAAAATTTTTTGTTCAACATCTCTTTAAAATGCTTGTTTTTAATTAATCAAATATTTTGTATCTGTATTACATTCATATGTTTAATTACATTGATTTAATTTAAATGTTAAATCAACTTTATATTCCTGGAGTAACTTGAATCAGTTGTAATGTATTTTTCTCTTTATTATTCTTTCTATATACAGTTGTACTTGTTCTGCTAATATTCTGTTAAAGGTTTTTTAAAATATGTATATGAATAAGATCGATTTGCATTTTGTTTAACAGCTTAGTATCAAGGCTATTCTAGCTTGATAAAATGAATGGAAAAATCTTTCCTCCTTTTTAATTCTCTGGCAAGGTTTGTGAAAATTAGTATCATTTCTTTAAGTTGAATGCTGAATAAACCTCATCGTGAAGTATTTGTTTATTTTTGTTTGTTTTCAATGAGAAAATTTTTAAAGATTCTATTTAGAAAATAGTGTTTTATTCCTTGATCAATTTCAGTAAGTTTTATTTTCAAGGAGATGATTCATTTCATCTAAAATTTTAAATTCATTGATATTATTGATGATATCTTTTTTGATATTTGAAAATAGCATTTTATTGATAAATGTAATACAAATAGAAAAATATAAAGACATATATAGAATTTATATATCACCATTAAGTAAATACTCTTGGACCATCAGAATTTATAACATTTTTCAATACTTTAGATCATAGAGTGGGGATATTAATATCAACTTTTCAAAATATCTGCAAAGGAGTACAGAGTTAATCTGGAAAAAGCATTGCAGAAAGGTACAATGATGGGGCAAGCATGACTGGTCTCTATTTGCAGGGTGCAAATTATGAAGACCTCATTAGCTAGTGTGAAAGGTGGTTTTTGACAGTGCTTGAAAGAAAATTCAGGTAAATAAATTGAGGAGATGGTGTAAAAAACAGTGAAGGTCTTGGATTTTTTGGAGGCACTATTTGATTTTGAATTATATAAGATTTTAATGTTTTCAATCTTTTTTTGAACAAAAAAGACAGCTCTTATAAAGATAGCTTTTTCTATCATTTACTTGTTGTGATTCCTTTTTTGTAACATAATCTCAGGTTGGAAAAGCAATGGAAAATGAATGAAATTAATATATTATTCATAGGTACCAGTACTTTTATTCTGGGTAGGCTTGCTTAATTGGATTTTTTTTAAACAAAGAACTTATTTTGGCTAATTAAATTTATACTATGTGAATCATATGCATCACTACTAAACAATGATATAAACTCAACTAAACAGATGTTTACCTGAAGCAGGCATATTTTGGCCGCTTATCCCTCAGGCTTGGAAGAACCATCTGGTCAAACGTTTTTACAGTATTTTATAGTAGTTACGATGTTAAGTCTGTGAGAACAGACAGGCACAGATGCAGATCTTGTTTCTGTCATTTACTACCAGTGGAACCTCAGATATATCATATGCTTCAGTTTCTCCCTACGTAAAATACAGATAATATTATTTCATGGGTTTGTGGTGATATGAATAACATCTATCACTTACTGATCTCTTACTATGTGTGTAAAGCTCTGCTCAGTTATTTACATGCACTAGTCCTCATGAAGTATGTTATGATTTAGACTTTTGCTCTGGAAAGAAAAGAATAAATTAGACTTATGATATATGACGGTTTTTAATTTGGGTCCTCTGTGTCTCATTGGTCTACTTAGTGGGCAGAAAAAAATTACAAATGAGATGTTTTAGTCTTCTGAAGGTAGTGAGCAAATGCAAAGAATGCAAATGGGGCAAATTACTTTTAACTCATCTGAGAGAAGAAAAGGAGCTGAAATCAGAGGTGCTAATAAGTAAATTTAAAGGTGTAGAAACTCCTAGGGAAAGGGTTTTTCATACCAAAATATTATCCTTATCTTAATTTTTAAAATTCTATAGTTTACATGTATTTTATTTTACTTAGGGTATCTTATCAAGCACATTTGCCATTCTACCATCAAATTGGTGCCTAGTCTATAATTTACAAGGACAGACATAAGAGGAAATAAACTAAGTTCAATCTTTGCAAAGTTTAAATAAGGTATGTAATATATACAGTGTGCTTAATTTCACTCCATAGAGGGTAATAGATTACCAATGTTACAAATAAATTATTAAAGTAGGCAATTGTCATAAAATGCAGATTTTATAAAGTTTACTTTTTTTAATCAGAAAGCAGGTGTTTTGCTTTTAGCAAATTTTTGTTTCTTCACATTACCAACAATCAATAAGTCACAGACATTCATAAGGAGTGCTTTATTGTTCAGAAGCAAGTAATACCCTTAATGAGTTATTATGGATTTAAACATTGTGATTGTGCCACATTTAGTGAATATTTAGGACTATACACATGCAACATCCATAAGATCACAAGTGAGCCTGCAACCAGCCAGTTATTGAATTGCACTGGAGCATTTTCAAAGCCTCATTTGCTTTCCTGCCCTTTTCAAAAATGATATAAAAGCTCCCGTAAGCCAAGTGTCAAGGACAGAGTACCTAGGACAGTACTTCTCTAAAGCTTTTAGAAAATAAAACAGAACTTTTCAAAGCTGAGTATTTATAATATTTAAATTTCAGAGGACAAATGAGCGTGATGGTAAAAAAAAAAAAAAAAAAAAGTCAAATATTAGCTAATTGAGAAAAAGTACTTGGCAGTGTTTAATTTTATCCCTGTAATCCCATAAAGGAGTGATAAAGAAACTGTCTCATCGTTTTGTGTTCCAGGAAGCTACTTATTATGAAGAAACAGCTTTCCCCATATGACTGAGATAAGGATTCAAGAATGCTCCCTTGTTTACTTATGAAAAGACCAGGCACAGACCCTTTAAATTCCTAGTAAGTGATTAACTCAACTGTTTTTTTCCTGACTAATCAGTAGGAACAGAATGCTTCTTAACCAAACTTTAGTTAAGTTTCTCTGCTTCCCACAGGCCTCTGAACTTTGACCACAAACTTGAGACTGTATACAAACCTCTCCTCAACAGACCCTCCAAGAATGAGCTAGCCTCTTCCTCTGATATACTACTCTATCACTGCCACCTTCAACCTGTGATCCCTTTCATCTCACTTCCCCAAAACACGTTTATCCTAGACTTTTTTATTCTCTTTGTAAAAGAAAAACACTTTTCTACCTAACTTTTGATATACTTGCTGATATCATGGTTAATTTGTATATTCTTCCTATTGTGATAGTTACAATAATCTATTCACCTGAAGTTTCTTCTTACCTAAATCCTGATTTTTTTTATTGTTATACTTCAGAGTAAATATGATCTGTAAAACTCAAGTTTTTCCTGATTCTGAAATAAACAAATAGATAAATAAATGATAAATTAAAAAACTAATCTATCAATCAATCCAATGGGAAATTTTGTCATCTTCACTGTAACATTGATTGTTCAAACCAAAATTAAAAGCAAGAATGATCTAGTCATGAATCACTCTACTCACTGCTACTCCTCATCACTTTGGCCTCATATCTTCTCTCACACACCTTTAATCAGCATTAACACTCTAGACAGTAAGGTGCAAGACATTCATAAAAATGGAACAATTAACTATTTTAAATGTTTATTTCATTTTTATTCTATTGTGGGCATTTTTAGTTTTCATTTCTGCAGCGAATAACTTTTTACATAAGTAAACATTTAGAAGTCTGGATAAGTATTTAATAAATGTAATAGCTATTGATAAGAATTAGCTATTTTCCTCCAATATAATACCCTCTCTTAGCAGTCATACTAATTATAATATGTTTGAATATAATTTGGTTGCTTATAGAAGAATTTCCGAATTTCCTTTTTCAACTTCCAAAAACAAATTAGAGGAGTTGAATTATTACCTGCCGTTTATCAAGGAGGAAAAGTTTAGTGAAGCTAAAAAAAGTTTTGATTTCATATAAAGTGTGGGATTCTTCTGATTAGTAATATGCTTTCTGTATTAGAAAGTAAAAGCATTGTATACAATAGTACCTAGTAGTTAGATGTTTGTGAAATGGATTTTTGTTTTCTTATTTTATAGAGACAGGGTCTAACTATGTTGCCCAGGCCCATCTAGAGCTCTTGGGCTCAAGTGATCCTTTTTCCTCCTGAGAAGCTGGGATTATAGGCATGTGCCAACACACGCATCACAAAATGGATTTTTTTCCTGGGTTTCCAGAAAGATTAAGCTATCACTCTACTGGATTGAACCAACTATCCTTAATTTAAATATTTGCTGCTATTTCTGCCCTGGCTTATTGCTTTTTGTGAGCCTTTAAAATTTATCTCTCTCTCTTTTTAAGTAGGTGAGAAGAGAATAAGAAATACACAAAATGATATTTACTTACAATTACTTCTAAGAATCTTTAGTGTCTTGAGAACAAAATTTTTCAAAGTTTTATTAAGGCAGTCTTCACTTAATAGAAATTCTTCCTCTTTCAACTTCTAATCATTCATTGATCATAAGTCAAAAAGACAAGTACATCTTTTTAAAAGACTCATTTAAAATGTTTCTGTGACAATTGGTGAGATATTGATGCGAAGACAAGCAGAAAATTCTTTGTAGTTACACCATTGTAACTGGAATTCTGGTTCAACCACTTATCTGCAAAGTAGCATTTAATGAACCATTTAACCTTTCCCTTAAAATCAATTCTCACATCTGTGAAATGGGGTTGATAATCACTACCTCAGAGAGTTTTTGTAAATATAAAATGAAAGCAGAAGCAAAATACTTTATCAAAGGCTACATGCCATACAAATGTTACTCATTATTGTACTATAAGGAGCTTAAGGGAATGAGGAGTTCTCCCAGTGATTTAATATTTAATAATTTAATATTTCAATGAAAGTATCTTTTAACCATATTTTGTGTTCATAAAAGAATTTGTATATTGTGAAAACAGGAAACCTATTAATCAAATATCAATATATCTCACTAGTAATTTTTCACTTTTTCCGGTGAGGATAATATATGTGTGTGTGTGTGTATGCGTGTGTGTGTGTGTGTGTCTGTGTCTGTGTGTGTGGAGTGGGCCAACATAAAGCACTTCTCAAAGCCCACACTCATGTATTAACTCTCATGTTGCACTCTGCCACTTTGGTTCTGGTACTTGGACTTCTACATTTTCAGTAGATTCAAGCAGGGTTATTTAAATAATGGTTAAACTGCCAAGGTTCTGATGAGATTTCTTTCTTGAGAAATTTGGTTCCTATTGAAGGTTATTGTGTTTTATATTGAGCATCTGAAAATCTGCAATTGAGCTTTATACTCTACTTTACACCCATTGCACGTACTATATGGTTTTAACTGACTTACTTTAGAAGACTCCCAGGAGGTGCTAGGAAACCTTTCTGTGTTCTTTCACTTTTCACATAGCATTAGTGTTTCAAATGATAAGGCTATACCTGTGGGTATAGGAGAATGTAAGCAGAATCAAACAATGACAGCAAGGCTATGGCATAGATAACCACACTCTCAAAGTTTCTTGTTTTTCATGTAGATAATAGGACATTATGCAAGTACATAAAAGAATATTACTTGTTTTCTTTAATACAAAATATTTAGCAAAGAGGTTTCAAAAATATATATGTATTCTTGAATATACATATTATTGAATATATATACATATATATAATTTATCTGTTCTTATGCTTTAGAGTCTGGTTTTCTCTTAGATCTCTTCAGTACTACAAGGTAAATTATTTCCAAGGCAAAGATGACTGAGAACTTCTAAAGTTTTAAACTAATATTTTTGTCAAAAATTCCTGTCATTCCTATACCATGTATATAAACTCTATTTTTGTTTTATTGGTACAAAATTATCTTATGTTATTTTGTAAGTTCTTGTTTCTTAAAAAATTAGATAATTTCAAAATAACAGGAAAAATAGTTCTAATTCATCAAAACCAGTTAAAATAGTAGGTCAATCTGATGTTGTTATCTTTTAGCATTCTTGATTATGTAAACTTTTGGCACCTCAAATAAGCAAATATAGCACTCAGTAAAAATTATGAAATAAAATGCATATAGAGAAATATTAATAAAAGAGGTAATTGCTGCTGTATCATTTTTGCTTTTCATTAAAATAAACAAGAAACTACTTTGTACATTTCACTTTCAGAAAAATAATACTCTTCAATCTTTTGCAAGATACGAATGTGTACATATTCTGGATAGAAAAACTAGTTCAATCACGATCATTTTTTAGAATAACTTTTCATAATGACATGTTTTTCTTAAACTACTGTAGTGGTTCTTTTCAATAGCTTCAAATGTCATTTTTAAAGGTTAACTGCAAAGAGCCTGTTGAATCTATTCCAGTTTCAAGTCTTTTATTATTTTCCCATGGATGTTTCAAAGTCTTTGTAATACTGCCGAAGCTGTTCATCTGTGATTACACTGCACAGAACTGTGTATGTGTCAACTAATTATCCCAAACAATAGTTAATATGGCAATTCTGAAAGACATTGTAGGACATGATTCTGGGTTTAAAGAAAAATATTTATCTGCTTTTAAATATGCTGCTACAGATACTATAACTGTCTTCTTATTTAGGGAAACATTTCCCTGAAAAGGTACATTTGATTTTATAATAGTTTGGCCAATATTCTGAGTTTTTTTTTTTTTTTTTTTTTTTTTTTGTTTATGTCTAAGACCTATATTTCAATCATTTTATTGTATCTTGAACAACAAAATACCTAGCTAATTAGCGAATAGTTTAGACATTGGGTTAAATGGGAAGCAAAAATTCTATTTTTATTCATCCAAAGATGAAAAATAGAAAAGCTTAATAGTTTCCTTCCTTCCTTCCTTCTTTCCTTCCTTCCTTCCTTCCTTCTTTCCTTCCTTCCTTCCTTCCTTCTTTCCTTCTTTCCTTCCTTCCTTCCTTCCTTCCTTCCTTCCTTCCTTCCTTCCTTCCTTCCTTCCTCTCTTTCTCTTGCTCTCTCTCTCTGTTTTTCTTTAGTGACAGTAACCAAATTCGCTCTTGGAAAATTACCAGTATACAATACAATGTTATTAATTCTAGTCTTTATGTTGCAAATCACACCTCTAAATTTATTTATCCTATATAACTGCATCTTTAAACCCTTTGATCTATGTCTTTCCATTCCCCTTCTCCTCCTTGCAACTACCATTTTACTGTGTTTCTATATGTTCAATTTTACTATTTTTTTTTTCAGATTCCACATGTAAGTAAAATCATTCAGTATTTTTCTTAATGTGTCTGACATGTTACCTTTAGCATAATGCCCTTTAGTTTCATCCACGTTGTTGTGAATGCCATGGTCTCCTTTCTTTAAGGTTGAATGGTATTCTAGTGCACGTGTCTGTGTATATGTGTATATGTGTGTGTATATGTGTGTGTGTGTGTGTGTGTTTGTGTGTGTATAAAACCATGTTTTATCCATTCATCTGTTAATGAAGAGCTGTGTAGTTTCCCTATCTGGACTATATCTGCAGATATCTTTACAAGGTGGTGATTTCATTTCCTTTAAGTATATACCAAGAAAGAAGATTGCTGGATCATCTCGTAGTTAACTTGTAATTTCTTTGGGAACTCCCAGACTGTTTTCCACAGTGACTGCACATATCTAAATTCCCACGATCAGTATACAAGGAGTCCTTTTTCTTCACACTTTCACCAAAAATGACTACTTCTTTTTTTTTTTTTTTTTTTTTTAGTAAAAGCCATCCTAGAAGGTGTGAGATGATATTTCATATGGTTTTAATTTGTATTTATCTGATGATTGATATTGAATATGCCTCTTTATATACCTGTTGGGCATTTTTATGTCATTTTAGAGAAATGTCTGTTAAGGTTCTTTGCCAATTTTATAACCTGGTTATATGGGGTTTTTTTGTTTTGTTTTGTTTTGTTTTAGGTTTTGTTTTTGCCACTGAGTTGTGTAAGTTTTTTTATATATTTGGGATATTATCCCTTTCTTAGTCTTATGACTCAATGACATTTTCTCTCAATCTGTAGGCTGCCTTTCCATTTTGTTGATTGTTTCCTTTGCTGTGCAGAAGCTTTAGTTTGATATAGTCTCACTTGTTTATTTTTGCTTTTCTTGCCTGTATTTTTAGTGTTTTACCCAAGAAATCATTGCCAAATCAGTGTTAACGAATTTTCCCTTATATTTTTTTCCAGGAGTTTTAAATTTTCAGATCTTTTGTTTAGGTCTGTAGTCCATTTTGAGTATATTTTTGTGTATGGTGTAGAACAAAAATCCAATTTTATCCTTTTGCACATGGATATCAAGTTTTTCCAGTGTCATTTATTGAATAGAGTATCCTTTCCCAAAATAGTGTTTTCTTGGTGGCTTTGTTGAAAATTAGTTGACTTTGTATGATTGGGATTATTTCTGGGCTCTCTATTCTGTTCCATTGATCTATATGTCTGTTTTGTACCAGTGTCATACTGTTTTGACTACTGTAGCTTTGTAATAGACTTTTAGGTAAGATAGTATGGTTCTAATTCTTCTAACTTTATTTGTTTTTCTTAAGATTTCTTTGGCTATTCAGCATCTTTTGGGGTTCAATGTAAATTTTAATATATTTTTTCTACTTTTGTGAAAAATGTCATTGGAATTTTGACAGAGGTGCATTGAATTTGTAGATTACATTGGGTAGCATAGACATTCTAACAATATTGATTTTTTCAATCAGGAACACAAGATATCATTTTATTTGTTTAAGATGTCTCCAATTTCTTTAATCAGTATTATATAATTTTCAGTGTACAGATCTTTCACATCTCTGGTTATACTCGTTGCCAAGTATTTTTATGCTCTTGTAAATGAGATTTTCAGTGGGTTTTTTTCCGGATATTTTGCTGTTAATATATAGAAAAGCTACTGATTTTCATATTTGATTTTGTATCCTGCACTTCCACAAAATGAGTTTATTAGTTCTACCACTGTTTTCATAGAGTCTTTTGGGGTATGCTATATATAAAATCATATCATCTGTCAACAAGCGATTTAACTGTTTTATTTCTTATTGGATGCCTTTTATTTCTTTTTCTTGCCTAATTCCTCCAGTTAGGATGTCTGGTACTATGCTGAATAGAAGAGGCAAGAGTGGGAATTTTTATCTTGTTCCTAACTTTAGATTAAAAATTTTCACTTTTTCGCCATTGAGTAAAATGTTAGCTGTAGACTTGTCACATATGGCCTTTGAGGTATCTTTGACGCCAAGGAAAGGTGTCCCATAAGCAGTTAAATGCACAACAGTAGAGCTTGGAAAAGGTCTAAGCTTAAGTCCTGAATTTATGCTCCATCTTTTTATAAGGGTGATCATTACAGCATAGAAGACATCGTCTTAGAAAAAGTAAGAAAAGCAAATAGGGCCAAGAATCAACCATATGGAAAACTGCAACATATAATGTCTGCTTAGAACAAGATAATCATTCAAAAAAAAGAGGAGATTACCAGAAAAATAGAAGGAAAACTGGGAGATTGTTAAGATTAAGAAGCCAAATGAAGAGAGTGTTTTGAGAAGAACCTCAATAGCATCTAATTATATGACAAAGTCAAACATAAGGAATGAAAGGTGTTCATTAAATTTAATGATATGAAGGTGGTCAGCAACACAATTGAGCCTTTCCTCTTCTTGAGTAGCAGAGGTGGAAGGCAGGATTAAATTTGGTGTTGGAGTGAATAAGAATAGAAGAAATAGAGATATAAAACATGTGTTTGAAGAATTGGGCCACTGATTCAAATATTTTAGTTTATGTGAGTTTTTAAGGGTAAAAATATAAATCAATACACAGAATCTAATTTTTAAAAATTCCACATGCATGATCTTTAGTGCACTTTTTAAATCAGAAAATAAATAAATACATCGCCTACTTTCTTGAAAATAAATTAATGAATTAAAGTATAATTAGTCATATACAAGATGATTTCCTTGCTCTCCATAATATTTATTCACAATCTTTATCCATCTTGTATAAACAACATTAAATCATTACTTAAGACATCAACATCAGTAATACCTGATTTTGCTCCTAGCATTTTATTACCATGGCTCATAGATTCTATGATAATTACATTAAGTTTAATGAAAATATAATAAGAATAAATAGCATTCATAATTTGGAAAAGTGGCATTCAGTAATTTATGTATCTTACCTTAAAGCTTACAAAGGTATTATTAAATAAAAGTGCTTCTGCCAAAACAAAGTGGCTAATGACTTTCTCAAAATAATTGAAAGTTTAGATAAAGACTACATGGAAAAATGAGCCTTTAATCCCATGATAATACTGGGAGTTCTATGAACGGCAATCATAATGAATGTATATGAGAAATCTCCTATTAAATAATACATCCTAAAAAACTAAATAACATTTTTTGGTCACATGGTTGCACCACTGAAGTAATAACAGCAGATATTCAGGTAATTTTATCAGGCATTCTAGTATTATTTACAGTAAATATTTTTACTTCCCTGGAATTTCATAATTTTACATGAAATCTATTACTTTGTAAAAATTCCTCACTTCTCTGTTCTTTGCAACTGTCGATGCCATGCCTCTCCCTCTTATCAAAGCAGACTGTGTGGGATACAAGTTATCAAGCAATGAAATCTACTCATCAAGATACTTTTAGATTTTCTAGACATTTCTTAATATAGGAAATATATTTGCTCTATTACTTCAATCCTGTTAGAGAAAAATATATGTCTTTTCTCTGTACATGGAAAACAAATTAGAAAGTTCACATAGGTCCATCGTACTTGTTTTTCTCATCATGGACATCAATAAGAGAAGTAAAGTATAAGGCCTAGGCCAATTTGGTGATCAGGGCAAAAGGGTCACATATATTCCAAACTTGGTTTTTCTTCTAAGTGACTATTTCTTGAAACACTTCACAAGAAGACAGTCGGTAACATGATAATTTTACTATTTATTTGTAGGTGTTATCTAATTTATTACTTAAATTAACATCATAACTGTGGCACTTATTAGGTGTGATACTTAATTATTATTCAATATCCTGAGAGTTATTTAATATCCTGAAGCCTCAGAATATTAAATATCCTCACCAGGATAGGGATAGTATTATATTAGTACTAACCTAACACTATTAATATTTCATAGGAAATTAAATGAATTATGACATGTAGTTAGATAAATGTCTGTAATTGAAAGTTTGTAGTACATCTTAAGGTTTAATATTTTTCTTATTATTTTTTTTTTGTTGTTAAAAAATATTCAGGCCTCATTGTTCAGCACAGAAAGAGGATTCTGGCAAACCAGTTGTGAAGTAATTGCTCTATTCCAATCAAAGAAAGGGTCTTAATTATCACTACTATGAAAACAACAGCATCATGCACACGTACTACTATTATTGTTATAAGAATGAGTATAATCATCATCATCGTTGCTATAACTTGTATTTTAAATAGCAAAATATTAATATTTACAAACTACCAAGCCAGGATGCTAATTCTAGAGATTTTTATACCAAAGGTACATATTATTACTTGTTCAATTATATTGCAATAGGAATGAGATAGGAAATTAAGAAAATGACTCAAAATATTTCTGATGGTACATTCAATCAGAGTTGGGGGTCTATAATCTAAGAAAGGGTGAGGTAAACGATGCTGAGGATTCTGGCCTTGAAAAGACCAATTACTTTTTCCATCTCCCTTGTTTCATGGCTGAAGGCTTGTCCTTATTTCTTGTAGGCTTTTCTGTCCTATACTTTTAATCCAGGCAATAAACCCTGCCAGAATTTCTTAACTAGCTTCCATTCTCTCTAATCTTTAGTATAATTCCTTTCTAGTCCCTGACTGGTGGCTCCAAATTTTGTTTGTGTTCCACACTGGAATTTAGAATGTATCTACTTTTTTTGTTTGGTTCCCTGACAGTAACTTTATCTTGAACAGTGCTATTGGCTCTTTACATTTAAATCTAACTCCAATAGTATATCAATAATACTAATAACTTATTCTTATTTCTCTGAAAAATAGAACCAATCAGATCATACTTGAGATGAAGCTTCCCACCACAAATCTACTATGCTATAACTTTCCCCATCAAAGTTATACTTGATGAGTGATCTTCATTCAATACATGTCACTGTCTTCCTCCTGCATTCTTTATCTCATCTCCTTTAATCTATTTGTGGATTTTGTTCCTGCTAATATCTATCTCTTACCAGAGTCATCATTTTCCCTTCCCCACTAGATAATTCCAAAAAGTATACAAAATGGACTGAAGATCATGCATTAAAAATGTGCATTAAAATACATTGAAAGAAAAAATAGATGGCCCCTGCTTCTTTAAATACACAACAAAACATTCTTTTGATCCGTTAACTTTGCTCTTCTTTCTCTTTATATAATATTCTCTAATCTGTGGTCTATTTTTACTTCACTACAGCTTTCCACCCTCTGTGAAAAACACATTAACGGACTTCTGAAAATGTTCATGCCCTAATCCCTGGAATCTGTGGCTATGTTACTTTACCTGGCAAAGAGAAATTTCACAGATGTGGTTAAGAATTTTAAGACAAGGGCTGGGCGCTGTGGCTCAAGCCTGTAATCCCAGCACTTTGGGAGGCCGAGACGGGCGGATCACGAGTTCAGGAGATCGAGACCATCCTGGATAACACGGTGAAACCCCGTCTCTACTAAAATACAAAAAAAAAAAAAAAAATTAGCCGGGCGAAGTGGCGGGCGCCTGTACTCCCAGCTACTTGGGAGGCTGAGGCAGGAGAATGGTGTGAACCCGGGAGGCGGGACTTGCAGTGAGCTGAGATCCGGCCACTGCACTCCAGCCTGGGCCACAGAGCCAGACTCCGTCTCAAAAAAAAAAAAAAAAAAGAATTTTAAGACAATAATTTTTTTCTGGATTATCTGAATAGACAAAATGTAATAAAAAAGGTCTTTAAAACATGGAAGATAGAGGAAGAAGGGTCAGAGAAGGAGATGTAACTATGGAAACAGACATCAAAGTGATGTGCCTGTTGGCTCTGAAGATGAGTAAAGAGTTACAAGAAGAATGTGGGAAACTTCTGGAAATTGGAAGAGACAAGGGAACAGATTTAATTTTAGAGCCTCCAGAAGGAATGCAGCCCTGTTAATGCCTTGATTTTAGTCCAGGGGAATTCATTTTGGACTTTTGATCTTCAAGCTTATTAGGTAATAAATTTGTGTTGTTTGAAGCCTCTAAGTTTGTGGTAATTTGTTACAGCAGCAATAAGAAATTAATACAGCCTTTCTTCTATCTTGATCCTAACATCTTTCCTGTCAGGGTTTCCTGTCTGTATCTGGAAAGAAGCCATCCATTTCAAGGTCATCAACATCACTCTGGCTAACTTCTCGGCAGTCTTGGATGTCAGGGCTTGTTTCCAGATACACTTAACAATTTTGACTATTGTCTCATGTTCCCTGAAATTTTATTTATTCTGTATGACATCTCTTAGGTCTCTTTTATAAATGTGAGTGCGATTATGTATTTATTTATTTTTAAAAAGGATTATGTGTTATTTTGTCCAGGCACTTGTGTAGAGCCTGACAGTATAAGCAACTATGAAAAAAATTAATGTAAATTTTCAACTTGAGATTTCTTAGGTCACAAAAGTAAGAATTCAAACACTAGCCAAGTGAATGCTGGTGTGTAGTTGAGATTTCTCAAAAGAAGCTTTTAGTTCCCTTGCTTTTACTGAGAAAAAAATGAAGACAGAAAATCCTCCTTTTGACAGATGTTTTTCCCCTAACTTCAACCACTGGGGTCCTCACTATGTAGAAGTCTCAGGTCCTTTCACACCAGAACCAGTCTACATCTTTGCCTTCTCTACATTGTATGTAGATGGTTTTTCAAGACCAGCTTCCAGTCTAAGAGAGAATGGAAAGTATTTTTAAGTAAACATCAGCTCCAGTGTTAGCTTGTATTTGCGGAATACTGCTTTCTTTTCTTGTCACTTCTAGCATCTGGTTGTTTCTGTAACATTACCAGTTGCTCTGTTTTGCCCAGAAAACAACTTTGTTTAAAATATTATATCTATCATTTATAAGAATCAGTACTGGGAGGATTTTTTCTGTACATCAAGTGTGCCATCTCCAGGAAACAGAAGACCCCTACTGTTTTAAAGACAAATGCACTTGGCATGGAAACACTACATGTTTTGAATTACTCCATATCCTATTTGTTTTTTCTTCTCAATTTCTTCCACTGCTTTCTGTTTTTTTCCTTAATTATTTGAAGTTGGAATTATTTAGAACTCATTACTAGGACATCTATTCTTCTATGCATATACCAACTCTTTTTCTCCTATGTAGTTTATCAAGTCATTATTATATTGATGACTTTGAAGTCTTTAGCCCAAATATTGTCATATTGTCACAATACTCTTTTCTTTTCTTTTTTTTTTTTTTTTTTTTTTTTTTTTTTGAGACAGTGTCTCACTCTGTCACCCAGCCTGGAGTGTGATGCAATCTCGACTCACTGCAACCTCCACCTCACGGGTTCAAGTGATTTTCCTGCGTCAGTCTCCCAAGTAGCTGGGATTACAGATGCCTGCCACCATGCTGGGCTAATCTAATTTTTGTATTTTTAGTAGAGATGGGGTTTCACCGTGTTGGTCAGGCTGGTCTTGGACTCCTGATCTCAGGTGATCTGCCCACCTCAGCCTCCTAAAGTTCTGGGAGTACAGGTGTGAGCTACCGTGCCTAGCCTGTCACTATATTCTTAATTATAATATGCAACTTCTTATTTAACAAATATACTTCATTAACAGATAAGTATCTCAATATTAATATATTCAAAACAAACATACAAAAAACATGATTCTTCTCCACAAACTATCTTAACCAACACCCAATGTTTACCTTCTCAGTAATATTGCCACCAACAATTCTGTCACTCAGGGGAACATACATCATTGACTCTTCTTTCTCCCTCATACTCTACATAAAATTCATTAGCAATTTCTCAGTTGGGCTGCTTTTTACCATCTCACACTTTCTCCATCTCCCCAACTCAAAACATTGTTTTCTCTTACCTAGTTGAGTGTAACATTTCAATATGTTATACAATTGCCTCTGCCAACACAGCTTCCCAGAGTCTGATGGTACACCATTCTATAAAAATATTAACATGGATATTTCATTTACAGGTTTCTCTAAATTTCAAACATAAATATTATGTCACCCCTACTTGCCCCATTTTTTTTTAGTAAATTTCACCATGCTTAGACTGAAACCTAAATATTCAAAAAGCTCAAAAGGATGCCTAAATAAACCTTTATTTACTAAACTTCCGCCATGCACCCCCTCATTCGCCCAGCTCTAGTCATACATATGTTTTAGTTAGTCCTCAAATATGCCAAACCCTTCCCCCACTGGGTAATTTTTGTACTTCCTGTTCTCTTTTCTTGGAATACTCCTCTTCTGTTGTCAACCATGTCTAATTTATTCACTTTCTCAAGAGTCCCCACTCCAGAAAATTTTCATCCTTGTTTAAAATTGTATTCCTCTCCCTGATTAGCTATTTAATAAGGTGCTGGGAAAACTGGCTAGCCATATGTAGAAAGCTGAAACTGGATCCTTTCCTTACACCTTATACGAAAATTAATTCAAGATGGATTAAAGACTCAAATGTTAGACTTAAAACCATAAAAACCCTAGAAGAAAACATAGACAATACCATTCAGGACATAGTCATGGGCAAGGACTTCATGTCTAAAACACCAAAAGCAAAGGCAACAAAAGCCAAAATTAACAAATGGGATCTAATTAAACTAAACAGCTTCTTCACAGCAAAAGAAACTACCATCAGAGTGAACAGGAAACCTACAGAATGAGAGAAAATTTTTACAATCTACCCATCTGACAAAGGGCTAATATCCAAAATCTACAAAGAACTTAAACAAATTTACAAGGAAAAATCAAACAACCCCATCAAAAAGTAGGCAAAAGATATGAACAGACACTACCCAAAGAAGACATTATGCAGCCAACAGACACATGAAAAAATGCTCATCATCACTGGCCATCAGAGAAATGCAAATCAAAACCACAATGAGATACCATCTCACACCAGTTAGAATGGCAATCATTAAAATGTCAGGAAACAACAGGTGCTGGAGAGGATGTGGAGAAATAGGAACACTTTTACACTGTTGGTGGGACTGTAAACTAGTTCAACCATTGTGGAAGACAGTGTGGTGATTCCTCAAGGATCTAGAACTAGAAATACCATTTGACGCAGCCATCCCATTACTGGGTATATACCCAAAGGATTATAAATCATGCTGCTATAAAGACACATGTGCACGTATGTTTATTGTGGTACCATTCATAATAGCAAAGACTTGGAACCAAGTGAAATATCCATCAATCATAGACTGGATCAAGAAAAGGTGGCACATATACAACATGAAATACTATGGAGCTGTAAAAAAGGATGAGTTCATGTCCTTTGTAGGGACATGGATGCAGCTGGAAACCATCATTCTCAGCAAACTATCGCAAGGACAGAAAACCAAACACCACATGTTCTCATTCATAGGTGGGAATTGAACAATGAGAACACTTGGACACAGGATGGGGAACATCACACACTGGGGCCTGTTGTGGGGTGGGGGAAGCGGGGAGGGATCGCATTAGGAGATATACCTAATGTAAATGATGAGTTAATGGATGCAGCACACCAACATGGCACATGTATACATATGTAACAAACCTGCAGGTTGTGCACATGTACCCTAGAACTTAAAGTATAATTTAATAAATACATAAATAACAAAATAAAATAAAATAAAAATAAAATTGTATTCCTCTCTCTCTGTTTCTAACCCCATATCCTGGTTTATTTTAGAGATAGTTTGTCTCTATAATAAATGTTTTCATAAAAAATTTTGTCTATAAAAATTTTTTGCTAGAGTTTTAGTTCTATTAAGACAGAGATTTTTGTCTTGTTTGTCGCTGTGTCCCTATAACCTACAATCTAGAATAATGCCTCACACTAAGAAAGTGCTCCTAAATATTTTTGAAATGATAAATTAATAAGTGAATAAATAAACTAATGGTAGGATAATTCTGTTTTGTGAAAGGAGTCTAGTTCATTAATTGGAATCAGAGAGGAGTTTAATATACTTCACATAACAGGCATCAAAAGATTTAACAAAAATAATTTAGATCTACCTCAAGTAGGATCCCAACTTGTAAGGCAATCTGTAGGGAAAATACATAAAATTATGGCATTTATAGGCCCTCAAGGAAAGTGGTTTGACCTCTTTAAATCCTGTTGGACAGTGTAAAATTTTAGTGGGAATAATTCCCATAAAACCTCTTAAAAGAAGTCAGGGATAATTACTGAGTGTGTTAAAATTGAATCTTTTTGTGAAGCTGTCCTTCCAAGGAGGAATAATGAGAGTAGAGCCTTTGGGAATAACACCTCGCAGTGGAGATGTGCCCAGTAAGGGCATATTGCTGAGCCGAAATTGATTATGCTGCATTTATAAGATTCCCTTCCTACCTAGCAGTGTTAACCACCCTCAGTATGTATCTTCCCTTCTTTGTGAATGTATGTCTGTGTGTATTTTCACTCATCAGTAATGTTTTGGCCATTAATTTTTCTTTGAATTAATTTATCTTTCTCCTTCTTTCCCTCACTCCTTCCATCTTTCTTCCTCTTCTCCTTTTTCTGTAGTTATTTAGTTGGTGTTATAATACCTGTCCCACTCTATATTCTGTTGTACTCCTTGTTAAACTTTGTGTGGTGATTTTAAGAAGAATCAGTCATGAAGAACAAGTGAGAAGTTCCCTCATGTGGATTTTGTATTCAGGCATCACAGCTCCTGTTTTGCCACAGCAATGTTAGAAATGCTACCATACAGAAGGGCCAGAACATTTTCCTCTTTTATTAAAAAAAAAAAAAAGTCAATGGTCAATGTAGGAGCTTTAGCCTTGGTAAGGAAAGGAGACTTTTGTAATAAACCAAAAAGCGAGATGATGAAATATAGGTAGCAGAATATTGCAAATGAATTTCTAATCTAATTGCGGGTGAGAGTGAGGAGATGTTAAACATTGTTCCTGAATCAAGAATAAAAACTTGCTTAAAAGTAAAACTAGAACATTTTTGACAGGTTATAGGAATATTTTGTTATATTAAAGTATATTTTGGTACTACAAGAATGGAATCTATAAGAGACCAAAAAGGAAGATTGTAAGTACTTCTGCAGTAGCAGATATTGATAGATCTTCAAGTTAAAAATAACTTTATATCATATTAACACTTCTGTGAGGTAAGAAAATATATCCTAATGGTCCAGCAAACAATATTGCCAGCAATGTAAATAATAAAATGAAATAACTTGAAGACAGTGTTGGTGCTCACGGGTTTTTCTGTCCCATGGTGCTGACGTGCCACCTGCCTCCTTCCAACCACACTCAATCACAGCCTGCTGAGAGCCCGGATACAACGGGAGAATCACTCTGCTTCTTTGTGAAAGCTACACTACTGAGTGGCATTGAATGTCATCATGATCCCCCAACTTCCAGGGATTTGGACTGCAGGAATCTTGAGACTATAAGGCAGTCTTCAAGGCACCTGAATTCTGTGTGAATCTCCTGAGAGAAGCCCATAATTAACCCAATGCCACTTTCTCCTCCATCTACTCCGAGGGAGATAGCATGTGTCATAAAAGCTGTCCCAATAATCAGATGTGTGCTGTGGCCCCAGCTGTATAATGTTTGCTAGCATTGCGGGATTAGGCTGATCTCTACTCTGAAATAGTCAACACATTTTTACATACCCAGTCTTTATACAGGAGTTTTCATTGTGATGCCATATAAATGAAATCACTGCCATAACTCTAAAACCTAATTCAGTGTAAGCTGTTCTACGTCAATACAAGCATCACAACACTCCTAAACAACTGCCTTGCATGAATGAAGAGTTTCAAGCATTCTTCAAACTCTTTGTATCCAAGAAAATGTTAGAAGTTTATTGGTCATAAGTGTTTATGTTTTTAAATAATTAAAAATATGTTAACAGAAGTTACTGATAAAATAGTTTGTTCCTTTTAAAATTCCCTCAGGCAGCATTTATTTATTTACTTATTTATTTTTCATAGATGGGGGTCTTGCTATGTTGCCTAGGCTGGACTCAAACTCCTGGGCTCAAGCAATCCTCCTGTCTCTGCTTCCTGAGTAGCTGAGACTACAAGTGTGTGCTACTGTGCCTGGCTAGCAACATTTTGGCAGATGTTTAATAAGCAGATTTTAGATATGCTTTTAGTTGTCTGTAATATTAAGAAAAAAAAAAAAAAAACTTCTGAATAAACTTTTGCCAGACCCACTATCTGCCTCAGTATAGAAAAATAACACTCTTGGTTTAAGCATGAGGAATACACCCTTGCTTCTTAACTACAATGAAAACATAAGGTAGAACTGTTCATCTGGAAACCCATGGGTCAAGTGGAGACAACCACCTGCTGTGTGACAGATCACAAAGTCTTTTCCAGGCTCAGCAAGCCCTGGCCTCCGTCTCTGCCAGCAGGGTAGGGACCAGCAGTCTACCATCTTATAGAAAAATCCATACACAAAGAAAGATGACTGAGGTCACAGAACTCCCTCAAGCCCCCTTTGCTGGGTGCACACTGAGGCTTTCTGTAAGATATAAAGTAAATTTTTCCTTTCAGTAACTTCCCACTTTTTGTCATTTACTTACCAGCACTTCAAAAAATCTACATTGGAAAGAAAAGCTTTAACTGCATAGGAGGAAGTAAGAAAAACTGGCTGAAAGCAGAAGGTGGCAGATTTAGAAACAGAGAGTTATATACTATGAAGGAAAAAAAAATAGATAAGGATAATTGAAATGATCTGATGTTAATAATTTCAGTAGGTATTTATATACAAATTAGAATCATAAAAATGAGCACACAAGTTAAATGAAAACAAGAGTTATGGAAAGAGGAAATAGATGAGAAACTGACAAAAGTTATAAATAATAAAATATCCTGGTGAAGAAGATATGTTTAGTCACAAGACTACAACACAGGATTAATCTTAGTAGGACTTAGACAATTATAAGTGTGCTTGCTTTAAGACTTTTAATGATTTATTTTGCTTTTGCGGGAAAAAAAAATGGCTAAAGAATACATTGGAAAAAACAAACCAACCAATACAAACACAAAATAGGACTTTGGCTTCAGGGTAAACCTATCTTCAGATCCTCAATGTTTTACTGGCTATTTGATATTAGGTACTAAATTTACTGTTTAAATTTCCTGAGCCTCAGCTTATGACTTGAGGGTTGTTTTAAGTGTTAATTCATCAATTTACTTAAAGCATCCAGGATATATCTTTGCCCAATAAATGTTAAAGCTATACTGCATCTTGCCTGTTGTCTCCTCTAAAATACATTGCTTACTTAGCTTTATTTTCCACTTCCTCATTTCTACTCACTGCCTGGAGCACAATAACTATTTATTAATGAATTATGGTGTTAATGAAAAAACTTATGAACATATAAAAATTGGTTCAAATTTGGCTCAGAATATCGATAACATTTAAATACTTAACTTTTTAAAAATTTTATAATGGCAGAAAAGGTAGTCATATTCAGTATTTTTTAAAAAATAGCTTTAGAATTGTTTAAATATGTTTATTTCTTTTGATTCAAAAAATAGCAATAGCAAATTGAAAACAAACAAGCATTTGAAACAGAAGATTAACAAGAGTGCTTTGTTTGAAGGTGGTAACTTTTCATTAATTGACACATTTTCAATAATTTTAAATACATTAATAAATAGCAGATAATCTAGCTAATTTCAGGGAATGGTATCAAATACATGTATAATTTCACAATATCTCACAATAATTGTGCTATCTTTTGTTACCTGTGGAACTCATGAAGTTTTTTTTTTTTCTTTAGCAATGCTTTTTCTCACTCTCTCAAATATCAACGATTGATCATTCTTTACTTTTCAGGAAGCTATAAGAAACACACACACACAGAGATTCAAAAAGAATTAAAAATTCAAAGTTTATTTTGTTGCTTTTATGTTGTCAGTAAAATTGGCACGTAAAAAGAGATGACTGGTAGTCTCACACCAAGATACACACCTCTGAAGTGCTGCCAGATCCATTTCAAACAGCTGCTTTTGGCATTGAGTTCACTTTAATGCTATTTGTCTCAAGACTACCCACTGTCCCATTTTGAGTGACAATATACACCTGGCATACCATCCAACTTGCATTAAACTCTCTCTTTCAAAATGTGTTAAGTATAGCCAGAAATGCTACAATTTAAAGTGCACTTGCATGTCAGCAGTTATGTCTAACAGTAATTACTTTTCTCATATCATGAAATACAACCTATTTTAATAGAATTGTTTCTTCAAAAATAGTCATTTCAAAACCCTAGTAATTTAAATTGTAAAATTGGGTCATTTTATTAAATATATAAACACCTATTTTCTCCAGTAGTAATCTGCTAATTATATCCCATGATTCAAATCTGGCCAGTAGATTCTAATTCCTTTTGCATCATTGATGGATTAAGAAAGGTTTTTATATATTTAGGAGTTAATGAAATAAAACCAAAAAATAATCTGTAACAGGGCCCATGTGCAGCCTTCAAAGCCTAAAATATTTAGTATCTGTCCCTGTAGAGACAGAAAAAATGCAGGCTCCTGTTGAGTAATTCTCTAACCCATACTTCTGCTTAGAGTATGTTTTAACAAAATATTTCAAAAGAACCGGAAGGATATTTTCTCCCTTCCTGAAATATTTTGTTGATTCTACATAACCATAAAAGATGCAATTCTTTCCCATTAACACACTTATCTGTCAAATTACTAAGAGTTACAAAATTAAAGGCTGTTAATATTCTTTCTGTAGCTATTTCTCTTAGTTTGGGCCTTGTTTTCTTGGTACATTTTATAAGTTTGCAAAATAAATGTTGGCACTATGTCTGCATAGCACTAATATACACATTTTAAAAGCCTGAATTTAAGGCATAATTTTGTCATGGGAACTGTAAATAGATATACCAGCCTTCTGATAAATCTGGGGAAATGCTGAATTTTTATTTATGTCTTCAGGTGACAAGCTGTGATGGATGGCCTGACAAGGTCCCCTAGTCTAGTTTTGCACTGCTAGGGAAATGATGGTGGCTTCGGCCTGCCAGTTTAGTTATCAACACCTTACAGCCTTAGGGCAGCAGTTTAAAAGGCATTTGTTTGCACTTTCTAACAAGTACATTCTATTGTATAGTTGATTCAAGTAAGCATAATTTTATAACTTTGTTAAAACCCTTTATCACCAATAAAATGTTCTTTTCCTGGTATGAACAGTCCTAATAATAAATAGATATCTTGAAAATTGTACCATTTTATTTAAAATCAAAGCAAACATTTCATTAAATATTGCTAAATAATTAGTGTGGTACTATTTTTCGCCATTCTGCCATCAAATCCTTGTTAAGTAACATTTTTTTTTCCTCCATCACAGAAATTGCTCATTTAATGATGAATTATTACTCTCCCTCTTATCATGAGGTGAAGGCTGTCATCCTTTGCTGCTGCCTGGGAATGTATATTTCTAAGAGGAAGGTATCTAATTTTAGCAGTCATAGCTAAAAATGATGTTACTGTTAGTTGTCAGAGAAGTGATCATTAAAGAGTCTATTTTCCCTTTGAAGCAAGCAATTCAGATCAACTTTTCAAGGCACATAGAATTGCCATGAATATGCCTCCAATTTTCACCTCATTTTTGTTACTCGCTTATCAATGTCATTTGTTATGAATGTAATACAAATAATAAAAACATTTTTTGTTCACTTCTCTGGATATATCATTAAGTCAATTATGTTTTAAAACCCATTGTAACAATTTATTTTTTAAATTATTAATTTTAAAAGAAAATCCTATTTCCATTTTTTATGAAAATTCTGTGTGCTATATGAAAGCTTCTATAAATACAGAAACTACTAGCTTTTAATGTACATAAGTTCTACCAAAAGTAAGCTTTGTTTCATTTCCAACAGGGATATGATGGAAAAATATTTGGATTATTCTGATGCTTTCTAAAATGATACTTTCATATCCTAAATATGGGCTCAACATTGTCATAAAATGATTGTAACTTTCTTTTTATTTTGTCTTCAGAATTCTCAATCATTGGGTAAAACTAATTCTCAATCATTGTGTAAAACTATAAATCACATCTGTCTTGTTCATAAAAATGTTATACAGAACAAATTTGTTATAATAATACAGATATGATTTATAATCATACTACATACACTATAGTGTGTATATATATATATATATATATATATAAAACAAGAAGAAAACCCAATTGAAAGATTTCATAGAGATATCAAAAGTATTTGCAACATTTTGACATAGCCATAGAGTATAGCAAATAAAAATACTGAACTTGGTATGGAGAAGAAAAGCTCTTTTCTCTTTTGCACTTTAATGGAGACCATTAGTAATATATTTCTAAGCCTAATATGAAGAATGAACTTTGTTCTCACTGGGCTTCAAATGACATTTAGCTGTATGAGAGGTTCTCTGCACTATTTGCCAACTCCATACACGCAGCAGCTTCTGTTTTCCTGGGTGATGGATTCCATCGGGGATGCTTTTGATCTGAAGATTATACTAGTCTTTTGTAAAGACCTGCTTGGTAGCTGTGGAGCTGCAGAGTTGATAAGACAGAATAGATTCAGTTTAGTATTTGGCTATTGTGTTCTCAATGACCTCCTGACATACTCTAGGTAACATCCTGCGGTGGCAGTACACATTCTTTGAAATACAGAGGCAAAGAGTCTCTCTGTTATGTTTCCCTGTACAGGCTCACATGAAGACTGATCCTGTTATTCTTCACATTTTCTGCATCTTCCTTACTGTCTACCCATGTATATCACAGTATATTTGCAGTATTATAAAGAGTCTCTACACATTGTAGCAGAGATTTCTCTATTAGCTCAAGATTATTTCAAAGTCAGTTCCAGTTTCTGGCTCATCTGCAACTATTGAAAAGAACAGATATCAAACAAAACTTATTTTTAATAATGAAAAAGCATAGGATTAGTTTGAAGATAAAGTGTTCCGTATTTTGAATAAACTACTGTAGAGCATTCAAAGTTGAAGAAAACCCCTTTTGACAGCAATTTTAAGATGGGTAGCACACAGATGGGAGGACAATTTTACAAGAGACTAGCAAAAAGATAACAGAATTGAAAGAAGTTATGTGTAAAGGCAAACGTGCTTCCACTTGCATTTGATCTGTAAAGACAGCAGTAAGAAAAGCTCATGGAACATTAGGGAGATGACTTGAGGATAAACAAACACATGTAGGGTTCTATAATAGAAAATAGCCCTATTTTATCCTGAAGTATAACCCTGTTTTCTTAGTTTTAAGAGATCTGTTTACTCATTAAGGCAAAGGGCAACTGTGTTTGCAATAGAAAGCATGTAGATGAGAATGTTCTTTTGCCAAAACACTGTAAGCGAAGTTTATGAAATGTAACATGCTCATAATACTCAGTGTGTCATAGAAAGGGTAGGAGTCAGAGGAATAATAGATAAGAGGAACCCCAAAAGAGACTGGAAATAATTCTCCCATAAGCAAAGAACAACTAAAGAAAATGAGAGAGAAAAATTCGCTATCCCAGTAAGTGAAAGAAAAATGCTTCTCCTTCCATAAGAATTGTCTAAGTTTCAACATCAGGGATTTATTAAGGAATAGGAATCCCCAACTGAGACAAATAGCTCAGAAGATTTAACCGGAGGTTAGAACTATACCTGTTTTAGTGTTTGCAGCGTAAGCATCAGAGAGGAGTGAGAAGGAAGCCCAAATCAAGGACTCCTCTCATGTAATTCCTCTCAAACTAGATAATTTATAAAACCAGGAATGTGGCCATATGTGGGAGGAAATTTGTTTATTTCCTATTTTCAGTTAAGCAAATATTTGAAATTGTTTTTCGCTTATTCCAAGCCATTTCAGCTTATCTATTGCTGAATACCAAAATATACCAAAACAAAATGGCTTAAAATAATGACAATATTTTTATCTGTCTCATTGCTTCTGAGGGTCACGAATCCAGGCACAACTTAGCTGTCTGGCTCAGAGTCTCATATGCAGTTATACCAGAAGGTGGCTGTATTTTGACATGTAGGAGACTGGAGCAACCAGCCAACCATCTCTTCCTCTTCATGTAGTCTCAAATCTCTTCATATAGACATCCTCATGTGGTCTCTCCATGTGAGATAATTTGGGCTTCCTCGTAGCTTGGCGACCTCAGAAGAGTTGGACTGCTTCCATGGTGGCTGAAGCCTTCAAGAATGAGAATCTGACTGGATAAAGCAGAAACAACACTGCCTCTTCTTGTCTAGCCTCAGAAATACCACAGTATTGCCTCTACCCCATTCTATTGGTTACTGCCAAGCCAGGAGCCTTCTTCAATGAAGGTCTAAGTCACATTCCAGAAGAGCATGTGAGATGAATATATTGTCGTAGTTATATCTAGAAAATCTGTCTCCCAAGCAACTGAAAAACTTACATACTATAAAGTGTTTCATATATATTATTGATATATATTATAACAAATAATAACATACAAAATATTTTATATATATTTCATAATATATATTACTGTCATTACTGCCAATGAGCTCCTGTCAATTGGATGTTGCTGCATGGTTGCCACAGAAGTCAATTCTCCATGATCACTTGGATTTCACATCACTATCTTACAATTCAAAGGTTGGGTCAAGTTCACCTGCCTCCTTTCAGATGCTCAGGGGCTATTGTAAGAAAGGCCAAGTTAATGAGAATCTCGTATTTAACCTTCAATATTGCAGGGTGATTTATAACTCCTGCCAATTCCCAAGACTCACAGCATAGGGTGGGTAAGGTATCGAGTACTCTGGGGTAAGGGATAATTCTTAGGCAGGACAGTCAAATAAATTTTTCTACTACATAAACTAGCTTTACTTATTAATTTAGTCCTATAGTAAGTGGGCATGAAAAAGGAAGAGTGTATAAATCTTGCAATGGACTATAAAAATTCAACTACAACCTTTCTAGGTAGACATGAACCAAATATACATACCTGTGATTCATTTAATATAATCTTTTAAAAACACTGATTATTATGAATTTTCAAATTTTCCAAATGATTTGACAAAGTCAGAATGTAGAGAAAAGGTATACCTGAGCATAATCATACTCAGTGAATGTGTCAAAAATTTTAATATAAAATAATGTTTAGATTTTTTAAAACTTCTAATTTTTTCTTTTTTCTTGATAACTTATATAGTATATACCCATAAATATAACAAATACATATGTGTCTATATAAATTAAGAATGTTTAATGCTATTATTGATAGTAACTACTTTCAAAATAGAAATTATTAATATTTCTGAAAGAAAAATATGCAAACAAAATATGTTCAATAGTATATATACAAATACTAATAGATCATATTTCTAGATTGTTTTGTTATGAATGTTGTTTCAACTACTTATGTCATTATTTTAAAAACATTTACTAGCAAATATGTTTCTAACCCCATTGAACTTATAACTTATGAGAAAAAAAAAAAAAACTGAAAATAGCACTGCTTCCTGAATTGAGGTTTTTTTGTCTTTGCAGTCCAATAAAATACCTTAAAAAAATTATTGCTATCTTGTGAATATCCTTTAAGTTGTTAGCTCATCTTTAAGAGGTCCTAAATTACTATTTGGTGGTTGAAACTTTGAAGGGTTTTCATAAATCTTGAGATTAACTATAGACACTGTAATGCAAGCTTGTAAATGTAATATTATATTCCTCACTTTCTATGAAAAATCATTTTTCACGGTATTTTAAAATCTATTTTTGATTCCCCGTTGTATATGTCCACATAGCTAATCACTTACAATAGTGACTGTTGCTGAACATTTAACATGCTGGCATATTAATGCATCTTATTACAATAAGATGGCAAAATTTCTGAGCCAGAACCATTTTAATAATACACATACACACACACACACACACACACACACACATATCCCCAATGGGTTGTACAAATTCCAGTAAGTGTAGGGGCCACACTAGCTTTGTTTATTAGTATTTGTAAAACCTTTCCATACTGTCCAGGACAAAGGAGGCATTCCAGCATTTTTTCTTGAGTAAATGACAAATGACTACATGAATTAAAGATCAATTAAGTGATGAGACTAAAATACTAGGGGCATGATTGTTTTCTTGAGATTTTCAAATTGTAGAGTTCTGCTTTTCTTTTTATGAAGCTATATTAAAACTTTGGAGCTAAAATTTCATCTCTGTGGTTCAAAAAAAAAAAAAAAAACTGACCATCACTTCTGAAGTCTATACAACTTGTGAAGGAAAAGTATGCAAAGCATGTTCTCTCCTAGGGAAAGAGTCTCTTTATTTCACATTCTCATCCTAATTATCACCTATACCACACATACATCCTGCTAGTCTTTCACGCTTCCCCAATTTGATGAATGGCATACTTATCCTGAAAGGTATCCTTTCTAACTCTTTAGCCTTTCAGGAAACCTACCTGATATATCTCTAAAGTATATATTTATAATTTTCCCACTGATTTATGATGTTTGTACTGCTACCACCCTGACTCTAGCCAACAATATATCTCACTAGATTGCTGACAATGTGCATCTACCATGTCCCCCTATTGTATGCTTAACCCAATCTATTCTCCACAAAGTGACTCGGATGAACTTTTCACAACATGAATCGGAATATGTCCATCCTCTCATTGACTAACTAATTCTCCACATTATATTAAGTGTGAAGCCAAAATCCTCCCATTAGACCCTCTGTGATCTGTCATCTCCCATGCCCCACTTCCCTTCCCAACTTCTTCCAGTGTCTTCTTTCAGTGAAGACTTTCCCAGCTACATTGTTGAACATGGCATATTCTGCTTGACATATATTTCCTCTTCTTTTATTCATTTCCATCATCGTGGCACACATTATATTTGACTTATTTACTTTATTACGACTCCACTAGAATCTAAACTCTCCAAAGGCAAGAATTTCTGGTCTATTTCCCAGACTGAATTCTAATGCCTAAAAACAGGAGACAAAAAAGATAAATGGCAAATAAAGAATTGCCATTTGTAATTGTTATAAATGTATTCTTCCTATCTATTCTGGAATGTACACCATATTATGGATTTTACTTCCATTGCTTATTTTAAAAGAAACCATATCTTTTCAAACAAACTGTTATATAAAAACCATAATAAAATGAAATGAAATGGAAATGCGTTAGAATTTATTCATTCTTTTTAATTACTGAAACATAATTATAGAAAAAAACTTTCAGCATTGTTTTCCCTGAAATAGATTATTTGATTAGAAATAGACATGATAATTTCCTTACATACTGTTTTTACAAAAATACCATACTTCTCTCAAACCTCAAAACAGTTTTTGCAGAAGTTACACATAGATAAATTATGTAAATCATGATTAAAATGGCAGCATAGGATGGTGTATCCTTCCTTGGATCTCAAAATGCCTGTTATTTTATAACTCACCATAATTAATTTTAAAGAAATTCTTACTCTCAAAATGATGTATTTCTGGTCTCTTGCTTTTCTTCTCCCAATTTAGATACATTACTGTTTTATAAATTCATAGGCAATTACTCTTGGTCTCCCCTAGCACAAAAAATGTTACAAATATCTTGAGAAACGTTACCCTCATTTTTAAATAGTTTCGGAATCTCCAGATCTGCTATTTGCAAACTGGAGAAAGAGAAAATCTGAACGTATAGTTCCAGTGCAGGTCTGAGGGCAGCCAGACCGTGGGAGTCCCAGTTGGTAAGTCCTAGTTTGAGTTCAGAGGACTGAGAACCAGTAGCACTGATGTTAAGGGTAGAAAATTGATGGGTGTCTCAGCTCCAGCAAATTTGCCTTTCCTCTGCCTTTTTCTTCTATCGAGGCCCTCAACAAATTGGATGATGCCCACCCTATTGGTCTGGGTGATTTTCTTTACTAAGTCTGCCAATTAAAATGCTAGTCTATTCTGGAAAAACCCTCAGAGATAAACACAGAAATAATATCTATCAGCTATCTGGACATTTCTTAGTCCAGTTAAGCTGATGAATCAAATTTACCATTATACTACATATCCCTACCATAATATTTTATTGATTCAGGAACTAGGATACATATTACGGATCATTCAACAGACAGAAATAAAATAATTTAAAGGATAATGTGAAGCTGACATTTTGCATACTATGCCTTGAAAGATAAAAAATGAAACAGATATGTATGGTAGTGATACTAACATCAGTCCTAGTGGTTACAATAATCACATCAATAGCACTTATATGGACTACTACATGGCACTTACTCTTGTGTTTCACATTGAATAACTCATTTAAGCTTCAAACAAACTTATGAGATAAGTCTTAATACTATCTGCCCTATATTGATGAGGTAACTGAGTTACAGAAAATGTGAATAACTTCTCAATGTCACATGGCTGGTAAAAAAAAGTGGCCCAGTTTTAAAATCAGACACTGAGCTCCAGAGTGTGTGGTCTTTACCATTATACAACGTTGTTTTTGTAGTAAAAATATTTATCTAGAACAAAGTATATGGGATTGATGAAGATTTAGTAATTAAAATAGACATCTAGATAAAATAGCAGGTGAAGATACTGAAAATTCTCTGCACATTATTTTTTAAAATGCAATACAAGAAACTAACCTTTCCAATGTAGATTGTGTAGTTCACATAACAGCAGAGCAACCAGAGTCACATAAATAAAGAAGATGATACGAAACGGACAGCTGAGAGAATCCATCCCTTGTAGTGATATATATTGTAATTTCTTTGTAATGAATAATTAAAATAAATATCAGAATATTTACTTCACAGTAATCTAACCTGTAATGTATATTTTCATTGTTTTTCAAGAAATTGTATCTAACATCACTTTAGTATGGACTTGTTCATTATTATTTATTTGTTTATTAAACCCAGGAGTAATGTAATTCACACATCAAACATCAGTGAATAAATCCATAAAAAATGCTTGAATGTATTTCTTAAATGTGGAAATAACACAAGAAGACAGCCAAACAAAATGCACAGTGATTTTTGTACTAGTCATTAGCAATACAATGATGAACAAGTAAATCTATTTGTATAACAGAAAATATGTTTTAACTGTACTTATTCAATTTGTAGCAAGTCAAGTAGGTAAACCAGATCAACAATAACCCTTATGGAATTACACGTAAACAGATAATCTATCCAAATACATAGCATAATACATTGGCATCGTATCCAGCCTTCTTGTTATGCCTTCACTCCACAATGTTTTGCTTCTTATTTGTAGATAATATTCATACACCCCAATAATTTCCATGAAACATTTATTATCAGCTGATCTACTTATCTGATTATCCATCTACATCTATGATCTGTCTCTGTATTATCTTTCTCAGATGTGATGAATTTCTAAATCTCTCAGCCTTATTGCCTTAGTCTTGATTCTCTACAGCTTCTTATTGCCATTGTGAGATTCAGCAATGCTTCATCTTCTCTGGTATGTCTAGATTTTCTGTGGAAGAAGATAAACTCATAGGTCCTATGTAGCTCCTCACTGCCAAACCTTTTTCCACGTCTCATTTTTTTCATGTCAACTCACTTTTAGATTCTTACTAGTTTATTATAATCTTTTCCTCTTTTTTCTTCCAATATATTTAGTGACTCTTTTTCTGCTCAGCAGAAAAATTACAGCAGAATTTTTCCACAAGTTATTTCATGCTTTTTACAAGCACAGAAAAGAATGCTATACCTAGTACATGCACAACTTCTTTGTGTAAAGGCGGTCACAATAGTACAGTGCTATAAAGCCGTAGGAATAGCTCCACTAAGACTCGTTATATTTTGGTCAGGGCTCAGGTGCTAAATGGACAGATTATTTCTTGTGCTCCACTCAGTAACTTCCTAAGTTAATAAAATCAAACATTTCCAGGTATGGTCTAGCTCATGAAGAGAGGGTATAATAAGCACTCTCTTTTTAGTAATTTAAGAAATTTTCTAACTTTTATTTCCCAGAAAGTAATAACTGATTTAAAAAAAAAACAACAACAAAAAAACAAAAAAAAAGTCCACTAAGCAATATATGATCCATATACCCCAGGTAGGCTATCCAGATATTTGTAAAAGTTACTATAAATTGGCTGGGCACAATGGCTCAAGCCTGTAATCCCAGCACTTTGGGAGGCTAAGGTGGGCGGATCATGAGGTCAGGAGTTCGAGACCAGCCTGGCCAACATGGTGAACCCCTGTCTCTACTAAAAATACAAAAATTAGCCAGACGTGGTGGCACACTCCTGTAATCTCAGATACTTGGGAGGCTGAAGCAGGAGTATCGTTTGAACCCAGAGGCAGAGGTTGTGGTGAGCCGAGATTATGCCATTGTACTCCAGCCTGGGCGACAGAACAAGACTCTGTCTCAAAAAAAAAAAAAAAAAAAAAAAAAAGTTACTATAAATCATTTAAAAAATGGGACACATTCTATTTTAAATTGAGATATAGATGGCTACCAACAGACTACAGATTCATAGATGAATAATTCAAGGGGAAAATTAATAAAATAAGACATTCAAATGGCCAAGAAACGATTTTTAAAAAATCTTTTGTAACTAAAATGCAAAATAAAACAAATGTGATACCATTTTTACCTATAAAATTGGTGCATAATTAATTAATAACAAACAATGATATAGAACATATGGTGAAATTAGTGTTTTCAAACATTATTGTGATATAAACTTTCTGGAGGCAAACTGTTACTAATTACCAAAACGTCTAAAACTCTCATATATCAACTTGTAAAAGAACCTCTAGAAATCTACCCTCAGGAAATTGTCACAAACCTTTATTGATCACAGGTTTAAAGGTTTTCTAAAATCTAACATTACTTATTTTTATGTATTTTTGGTAGTCTTCTACCAGAGAACACTGCATAAATAAATGTAGATGGAATACATTCTTACTAGATGATAACAAGCTCTTATTAAAAATCATGTTGTAAAACATATTTAACAATGTGGGAAAAGATCATCATTCAATCAATAAAGCTGGTTACAAACCTCCACCCAAATTTGTAAAATATATATATATATATATAAATATATATATATAAAATCAAGAAACAGGAATATCAAAAATATTCACTCGAGTAATATTTTTTGATGCTTTTAAATTCATTTTTTCAAGATGGCAGCAATTTACATGTTTTAACAATAGATACGTGTTAATTCTATAATCAGGAACAATTTCATATGTAAATAATACACCTCTCACTGGGTACCGTGGCTCATGCCTGTAAACCTAAGCTTTAGGAGGCCAAGGCAGGAGGATCATTTGAGTCCAGGAATTTGAGATCAGTCTGGATGACACTCTGCATCTCCAAAAATAAAAATATGCTTTGACATGTTGGCCTGCCCCTGTGGTTCCAGCTACCTAGGAGGCTGAGGTGGGAGCATCACTTGAACCCAGCAGTTCAAGGCTGCAGTGAACCATGATTATAGGACTGCACCGCAGGCTGGACAACAACAGCAAGAACCAAATTGAAAAATAAGTAAATAAATAACACGACTTTCTATTTTAAAAAATCAAATTCTTAATACCCATTATGGTGATGAAAAAAATCTCTAGGCTTAGAGATTTAAGTAGAATTGTTTTTAAAAAACACATTACCTTTTTTCCTAATATTCAGTATTATTAAACTAAATTATGACATATAAATCTGTGCACATGCACTGTACACTAATATTTAAAATATTTTCTGTACAGAATTATTAAATCCCATGAAACAAAGGCATTCGCTTGTTTTTGTTTTTCTTTTTGTTTTTGTTTTTGTTTTCATTTATATCTAAAGTTTTAAAAAAAGTTGTAGATAAGGCCGGGCGCGGTGGCTCACGCCTGTAATCCCAGCACTTGGGGAGGCGGAGGTGGGCAGATCATGAGGTCAGGAGACGAAGACCATCCTGGCTAACACGGTGAAACTCCGTCTCTACTAAAAATACAAAAAAAATTAGCCAGGTACAGCAGCGGGCACCTGTAGTCCCAGCTCTTCTGGAGTCTGAGGCAGGAGAATGGCGTGAACCCAGGAGGCAGAGCTTGCAGTGAGTCGAGATGGCGCCACTGCACTCCAGCCTGGGCAACAGAGCCAGACTCCGTCTCAGGAAAAAAAAAAAAAAAATATATAGATAAGTTAATATAAAAATAATTTCCAGGCCAGGTGCGGTGGCTCACCCCTGTAATCCCAGCACTTTAGGAGGAGGAGGCGAGCGGATCACAAGATCAGGAGATCGAGACCATCCTGGCTAACACAATGAAACCCCGTCTCCACTAAAAATACAAAAAAGTAGCCGGCGAGGTGGCAGGCACCTGTAGTCCCAGCTACTCAGGAGGCTGAGGCAGGAGAATGGCGTGAACCCGGGAGGCTGAGCTTGCAGAGAGCTGAGATTGGGCCACAGCTCTTCAGCCTGAGCAACAGAGCGAGACTCCCTCTCAAAAAGAAAAAAAAAAAAGAAAAAGAAAAAAAAGAAAAAAAAAACTTTCCAAAATTAATTACTTAGGGGTTCAATGTTTAAAAATATTAAAGTATTGCCACATATCTTTAATCAACCAAATCAACAATTTTGAGTGTAAAATTTAGTGCATTATGAGCAATTTATGCAGTTTCTAACCACAATCATCTTATGGAACATTTCAATGATCTTCCCAAATTTCTTCATGCCGTTTTGTACTTGACGCCTCCCCCATAGCCAAATCTCAGCAACCATTGATTTATGTACTATACTTCTACCTTTCCTAAAATTACATACAATAAAATTAGACCATATGTAGTCTTGTGGCTAGTTTCTTTAACTTAATAGTTTGGATATTTGTTCTTGTTGTTTTCTGTTTTGATAGTTCCATTTTATTGTAGAATATAATTCTATTATATGAATATATCACAATTTGTTTATACATTCATCTGCTGATGAACATTTGATTTGTTTGGTTTTAGCTATTGCAAATAAAACTGCTTTGAACATTCACTTTCAAGGCTTTGAGTATATATATGTATATATATGCATATATATAATTTCTTTAATTTCTCTCAGATAAAAGCTTATACATGGAATGTGGGCTTTCTAGGTCATATGGTAAGTAAATGTTTATCTTTTATTTTAAAAATGCTAATTTCCAAAATGTCTGCCATTTTATATTACTAACTGCAGTATATAAAATTTCAAGTTGCTTTGTATTCTCATTTGTCATTATCAATCTTTCATTTTAGCCATTCTAATAGGTGTGTAGGGATATTGTGGCTTTACTCTGCATTTCCTTAATAACTAATGATTTTCAGCACCTTTTAAAATGGCTATTTGTCTTTGGTATATCTTTCATTGAATACATTATTCTAAAAATGTATTTACTTAAAGGTTTATTGATTTAATAAATTTATTTAAAATTGGATATTTGTCTTTTTTACATTAACTTTTAGAATTTTAAAAACTATGTACAGATACAATCCTTTTATGAGATTTATGTATCACAGATACTTTTTTCTCAGTTTGTATCTTACTTTGTTATTTTCTTTACATGGCATTTTGAAAGGCAAAAGTTTCAGTTTGTCTTTTATTTAATCCCTCCTTTCCTCAACTTAATTTGTATAGACAAGTAGACATTAGACATGTATTCATCAAGAAAGAAGTTAAACAAGAAAATTATTTTAAAACATAAAAGACAGTAACAATATATTTAGAAATCTTTTTTTTTTCTTTTTCTCAGATTGTCTAAATTTTCTAATAGGTGAGAGAGCAAAGCATAGAACAGAAATAAGATCTTTCCCTCCTTTAAGTCACTTGTGTTAACTGTAGATCATTCTTCAGAGCTCAAGTCAGGTGTGCTTTCTTCAGAGAAATATTGTATGTCCTGCACGGGTCCTCTTGCCTTCAAACTTCAAGTCATGCACTTTCGTTTAAACCTTTATAGTTCTTTGCTCCCTTCCTTTTATAAAGAAATATTGTTATCTGTTTTTAATTTTGCATTAATTATCATGAGTCTCTTATTAATGTCTGTCCTCCCACATAAGGTGCAATATTCCTAAGGGCAGAAATAATAGTGATTTTATTGTTAGTTCTCAGTGACAAGAACAGTACCTGGCAAGTTGTCTGTTTAAAAATATCTATACATCAAATATATGTGGTTAGATCTACTGTGAAACTGTAGCATCTTGTGTGAACAAATATGTATGTTGGAAGACATAAACTGTATGTGTGCTGTAAATTATATGTGCAATACAACCTAAGTATCTTATTATCTGTTACTGATCTTTCTTGTCCTTAGGTGACCATATCCATTTACTATGAGATAAGCCTGAGATTTAAAGGTAGCTTAGTATCCCCATAGAAGTGCCTCAATTTCAAATATTCAGTCAATTCAAAGTTCTGACTCCCCCTCCTGGCTCCTTCTGCCATGTCCAGTTTTCCCCTTCATCTCTACTTTCCCAGGTTCTTTACAAGGGACATTCTAGCTGTCTTCTTGGCATCTAGAAGATGAGCATTTCTGACTCATGTTGTATTTTGGGTACCTACTGACCATCACTGAGAGGCCTGCCAATCACCAGGCAATATTTGTTCTGCATCCACAAGGTGTTGCTAGCAGTATTATGCCTTTTGGTAAGATTGGTTCTTCCCTTATTATACTGAAAAGATTGTGTCCATTTCTCTGCTAGATGCTGTGTGTGTACTGTAACAAAATTTAAGATTATTGTTTGAGATGGTAAATACTGATTGTCAACTCGATTGGATAGAAGGATGCAAGGTATTGATCCTGGGTATGTCTGTGAGGGTGTTGCCAAAGGAGATTAACATTTGAGTCAGTGGGTTGCAAAAGGCAGACCCACCCTTAATCAGGGTGGGCACCATCAAATCAGCTGCCAGCATGTCAAGAATATAAAGAAGGCAGGAAAGCATGAAAAGACTGGCCTAGCCTCCCAGCCTACATCTTTCTCCCATGCTGGATGCTTCCTGCCCTTGAATACCAGACTCCAAGTTCTTCAGTTTTGGGAGTTCTCCCTCCTCCTCAGCTTGATGATGGCACTGGTTCTCCCTCCTCCTCAGCTTGATGATGGCCTATTGTGGGACCTTGTGATTGTGTGTGTTAATACTTAAGAAACTCATATATATATATATATCACATATATGACATATATGTGATATATATCACACACATATACACATATATATATGTGTGTGTATATATATATATCTCCCCTATTAGTTTTGTCTCTCTCGAAAACCCTGACTAATATAGATGTTGGTACCAGAAGAGTGATTCTAGAGGAACCAAATATTAAGGATGGAGTTATTTTATTGGTTTTGGGGTTTCTGGAGTTGGCTGCTTAATATGATTAGACCCCAAACTGCTAAGGACTCTACTTCTAATAGTATGTAGGACACTGATAGTCCTTGGCATGAACTCTTTAGAGAGTTATGTAAAATAAGCCCATTTCACACTCCTCATTCCACTTTTGAGAGGTAAGGAGTTTAGTGAACCTATACATAATACCTTTGACCATATATTGAGAACCAAGGAACATAATAAAGCTGGTTGTTTGCTTCTAAGTTCAGTGGACAAAGTGATGAAAGAAAATGATGAACTCAAAGGTTCTGTCTTCTGGCTTCAGAAGCAGATACTGAGCCTCAAATCTGCTAAGATTGCCCTGAGAGTCTTGTCTCCTCTCGAGAAATAGCTGAAATTATGGATGAACAGACAAATACTTTTATCATATGAAAGTCTGACCTGCAAAAAAGGTACATGCAGAGCCTCGCCAGGTGTCTACTATTAAAATGAGGGCATTGATTGGAAAATAATAGGTCCCTGCAACTTGAAATGGGGATGTGTGGCAGGACCCTGATGAAGCTGCGGACACTGAGTTTGTAAACTCTGATGAAACTTTTTTTTTGCCAGAAGAAACAGCTTCCTTATCCCCAGTATTGGCAACATCCCTTCTCCGACCCTTGCTGCCATCAGCCTTTCCCACCTTTGGCTGAGGAAATAAACCCTGCACTGCCTGAGGCAACAGTGATGGCCTCCCCTGAGGCAGTTGCTAGGCACAATAATACTGATTCTCCTAAGGAGCCACCTTCAACTCCCGTTTGCTTCTAGACTTATAACTAGACTACAGTCCCAATGGGCCCCTAGAAGTCAGGTTGAGAGTATAACCCATGAGAAGGCACGCTACATTCAAAAAGAACTTCTTGAGTTTTCTAATTTGTATGAACAGAAATCTGAAGAACAGGTACAGAAATACATATTAAGGGTATGGGATAATGGTGGAAGGAACATAGGGTTGTATCAGGCTGGATTTATTGATTTGGGCCCAGTAAGTAGGAACTCTGTGTTTAATGTTGCAGCTCAAGGACCAAAAAAATGGTTCTAGTAGTTCATTTGTTTGGTTAGCTGAAATTTGGATTAAAAGATGGCCCAGTGTGAGTGAGCTGGGAATGCCTGATTTCCCCTGGTTTAAGGTAGAGGAAGTGATCCAAAGGCTTAGGGAGATTGGGATGGTGGACTGGATTAGTCACTTTAGATATACTCATCCCAGATGGGAGGATTCAGAAGATATACCCTTGACTAATGCCTTACAAAATAGATTTGTGAGAGCAGCACCTGCATCTTTGAAGAGCCCTGTAACTGCTCTTTTCTGTATGTCAGATCTAACAGTGGAAACCACAGTCTCTCATCTACAAAATTTAAATACAATGGGAATAATTGGATCCCAGGGTGGTAGAGGTCAAGTGGCGGCACTCAACCATCAAAGGCAGCTGCTGTATCAGATGTGGTTTCATTGCCTGGGCAAAGTAAACATATCCTGGTACCTGGTATACCATCATTAACTTGGCAAATGTCTTCTTCTCCATTCCTGTCCATAAGGACCACCAGAAGCAATTTATCTTCAGCTAGCAAGACCAGCAACATACCTTTACCATCCTCCTTTGGGGGTATATCAACTCTCCAACTTTGAGTCACAATCTTAATCAAAGAGACCTTGATCACTTTTTCCTTCTGCAAGATATCACACTGGTCCATTACATTGATGACATTATGCTTATTGAATCCAGTGAGCAAGAAGTAGCAAACAATTGGACTTATTGGTGAGACATTTGCGTGTCAGAGGATGGAAAATCAACTAACATTCAGGGAACTTCTACCTCAGTAAAATTTCTAGGGATCCAGTGGTATGGAGTCTGTCGAGATATTCTTTCTAAGGTGAAGGATAAGTTGCTGCATTTGGCCCCGCCTACAACCAAGAAAGAGGCAAAATGCCTAGAGGGTCTATTTGGATTTTTGAGGCAACACATTCCTCATTTGGGTGTGTTACTCTCACCCATTTGTCGAGTGACCCGAAAGGCTGCCAGTTTTGAGTGGGGTCCAGAACAGGAGAAGGTTCTGCAGTAGGTCCAGGTTGCTGTGCAAGCTGCGCTGCCACTTGGGCCATATGACTCAGCAGATCCAATGGTGCTTGAGGTTAAGTGGCAGATAGGGATATTGTTTGGAGCTTTTGGTGGCCCCCACAGGTGAATCACAGCGGAGGCCTCTAAGATTTTGGAGCAAGGCCCTGTCATCTTCTGTAGATAACTACTCTTTTTGAGAGACAGCTCTTGGTCTGTTACTGGGCTTTGGTGGAAACTGAATGCTTATAGGTCATCATGTCACCATGTGACCTGGAGAGCCTATTTTGAGCTCAGTGCTTTCTGACCCATGTAGCCATAAAGGGAGTCATGCACAACAACATTCCATCATCAAACATAAGTGGTATATATGAGATGGGGCTTGAGCAGGTCATGAAGGCCCAAGTACGTTACATGAGGAAGTGACTGAAATCCCTATGGTCTCCACTCCTGCCATCCTGCCTTCCCTCCCCAAGCCTGCACCAATGGCCTCATGGAGAGTTTCCTATTATCAGTTGACAGAGGAAGAGAAGACTATGGCCTGGTTCCCAGATGCTTGTGCATGATATGCAGGCACCCCGAAATTGGACATCTGCAGCACTATAGACCATTTCTAGGACATCCCTGAAGGACAGTGGTAACGGGAAATCTTCCCAGTGGTCAGAACTTCAGAACTTCAAGCACTACACCCGGTTGTGCACTTTGCATGGAAGGAGAAAAGGCCAGATGTGTGATTATATACTGATTCATGGGCTGTAGCCAATGGTTTGGCTGGATGGTGAGGGACTTGGATGAAGCATGATTGGAAAATTGGTGATAAAGAAATTTGGGGAAGAGGTATGTGGATGGACATCTCTGAGTGGTCAAAAACTGTAAAGATGGCCGGGCACGGTGGCTCACGCCTGTAATCCCAGCACTTTGGGAGGCCGAGGCGGGCGGATCACAAGGTCAGGAGATCGAGACCACAGTGAAACCCCGTCTCTACTAAAAATACAAAAAATTAGCCGGGCGCGGTGGTGGGCGCCTGTAGTCCCAGCTACTCAGGAGGCTGAGGCAGGAGAATGGCGTGAACCCGGGAAGAGGAGCTTGCAGTGAGCCGAGATCGCGCCACTGCACTCCAGCCTGGGCGACAGCGGGAGACTCCGTCTCAAAAAAAAAAAAAAAAAAAAAACTGTAAAGATATTTGTATTTCATGTGAGTGCTCACTAATGGGTGACACCAGCAGAGGAGGATTTTAATAATCAAGTGGATAGAATGACCCGTTCTGAGGACACCACTAAGTCTCTTTCCCCAGCCACCCCTGTCATCACCCAATGGGCCCATGAACAAAGTGGCCATCATGGCAGGGATGGAGGTTATGCATGGGATCAGCAACATGGACTTCCACTTACCAGGCTGACGTGGCTATGGCGACTGCTGAGTGCCCAGTTTTCCAGCAGCAGAGACCCACCCTAAGCCCTCAATATGGCACCATTCCTCGTGGTGATCAGCCAGCTACCTGGTGATAGGTTGATTATACTGGACTTCTTTCATCATGGAAAAGACAGATGTTTGTCCTCACTGGAATAGACACTTGCTCCAAATATGGGTTTGCCTCTCCGGATATGGCTTCTGCCAAGACTACCATCCATGGACTCATGAAATGGCTTATCCACTGTCGTGATATTCCACACAGCATTTTCTCTGACCAAGACACTCACTTTACAGCTAAAGAAATGTGGCAGTTGTCTCATGTTCATGGAATCTACTGGCCTTACCATGTTCTTCATCATCCTGAAGCAGCTGGATTGATAGAATGGTGGAATGTCCTTTTGAAGTTACAATTACCATGCTAAGTAGCTGACAATACTTTGCAGGTCTAAGGGAAAGTTTTCCAGAGGGCCATGTATGCTCTGAATCAGCACCTAATATATGGTACCGTCTCTCCCATAGCCAGGATTTACGGGTCCAGGAATCAAGGGGTAGAAGTGGAAATGGAAATGGCACCACTCACCATCACCCCTAGTGATCCACTAACAAAAGTTTTGCTTCCTGTTGCCATGACATTACTTTCTTCTGGCCTAGAAGTCTTAGTTCCAGAGGGAGGAATGCTGCCACCAGGAGACAAAACAACAATTGCATTAAACTGGAAGTTAAGATTGCTACCTGGACCCTTTGGGCTCCTTCTACCTTTAAGTTAACAGGCTAAGAAGGGAGTTACAGTGTTGGCTGGGGTGATTGATCCAGAGTATTAAGACGAAATCAGTCTACTATTCCACAATAGAGGTAAGGAAGAGTATGCATGGAATACAGGCGATCCATTAGGATGTCACTTAGTATTATCATGCTCTTTAATTGAGGTCAATCAGAAACTACAATAGCCCAATCCAAGCAGAACTACGAATGACCCAGACCCTTCAGAAATGAAGGTTTGGGTCACTCCACCAGTAAACAAACCACGACCTGTTGAGGTGCTTGCTGAAGGTAAATGGACTACAGAATGGGCAGTAGAAGAAGGTAGTCATCAATACCAGCTATGATCACATGACCAGCTGCAGAAACGAGGACTGAATTGTCATGAGTATTTACTCCTTCTTTTGTTAAAAACATGTTTGTGCATGTATACACTTGTATTAACAAAATGTCTTCATTTTATTTTCTTTTTCCTTTATCATGTGATGTGACATATCTGATCTCCACCTCCCGTTACCTTAATCCAGACTTCTCCCTTCTCCCTTGATTCCAGGTCTTTAAACAAATTCTTTCAACTGTTTGACAGTAGAAAAATCTTTAACTCTACCTATGACCAGGCAGTCCATTTGCCCCCTTCAAGTTATCTCACCTTTCTGGACTAAATGGTTACACTTCTTAAATATGTTGAGTGATGTCCTACATCTTTCTAAAATGTATAAAATCAAACTGTAGTGCAACCACGTTGGACACATGTCCTCAGAATCTCCTGGGGCTGGGTAACAGGCCATTTATCACTCCTGCTCACTTCAACATAAATCTTTTCAAATAGTTTACAGAATTTGACTATTTTCATTGGCATATACAACTTCAGAGAGCATTATTTTCATTTCTTTCTATATGAATGCATTTCCAGAGCACAATCCCAGAATAGAAAGTGAATGGTGCCCTTAGGACTAGTGCCATCCAGCAGTCCAGGAGGAAATAGGCTCGATAAATCTGTCTTGATACTGATATGTCAATGAAACTAATTCGTAAGGAAAAAGTTGTTTTCCAAATAATTTATCTGACTTGGGTGGCCCTCTTCAAGAATTAAGGAAAGAACCAACATGTTCTAAGATTAGTACAAAAGGGAAATAGCAAGGAAGTGTCAAGTATAATGTTTTACAAAGGAGCTTAAGGTTACTGTCCAGAAAACAATCTCCTAAATTAATAAAAAAAAAAAAAAAAAAAAGAAGAAGAAGAAGAAGCACAGAGAGCTATAAATTAATATAGGTCAATAGCTAATAAAAATAAATGTCAGAGTAAAACCATTTACTGTCATAAGAAGTAAAGTTCAGAAAAATGTAATCAAATATTTGGAAAAATGGTCTTGATGTATTTTTCCTCTTCTGAAACACCAGCTAAATAAATGTCCTTGTAATTTTATCAGAAACAGCAATATTAAAACAAATGCAATTATAAAGACACTGAAATTTTTCTCTATAATTAATTAGATTTATATATTTTAATTGCATTATACTTGCAATAGTAATCAAGAACAATGTATATTTTTTCAACTCATGTTGTTTAATGGAAATAGAAAAAGGGTAATCATCACTGATTCTACAGTCTTTGTCCAAAGCAACCCTGGGGTCAGAAAGTCTACATTACCATGGAAACAATAATCTTTTTAGCTTTTATCAAACCTAAAGAATATGGTTTCTTTTTTTTTTTTTTTTTTTTTTACTGTAACCAAATGTTCTTATTTTATTTATTTATTTATTTTTTGGCTGTGTTTTAATAGTTCTAAGTGAACCCAGGCTAAGTCTAAATTGGAAAAGCACTTGATTGCCTTTAATAAAGGACAAATACAACTACAATCAAATAATTTAGATATCATTTGAATAATACAATTGTTTAATTTTCAGAATATTTAACTCTAATTGTTGGAATGTGACCTTGAACTTTTGTAATTATTCAACTCTAATATCAGTATTTACAACGAATTCTATTGTCAGTATTGATGATGGACAGCTCCAGTGTTTCATGCTATTATTTAGAAGACTGTTAATTGTGATTGTTGATAATCAAATATGGATGATGATGCTAATAAGTATCTTTCAGGAAGACATGTTGCACTTTGAGTAGATAAATTCAGAATCCCACAGTGATGATAACTCCCTCCTGCTCTGAGGTTTTTGTAAGCAAGTCTATAAATTAAAAAGTTGGGTTTAATAATTTCCATCTTCACTCTGCTCAAATTTTATTAAATTATTTTTCTTTAAATAGTATTATCATAATAGCATTAATTGAGAATCTTTATATGATAAAAGTTAGCTAATAATTCTTGAATATTTAAAGCAACTTAGAGTTACTATTTTAAACTTCACAAGACTTTTACAATAATTATTACTGTGATTACCATTTTATAGAGGAAGAAACAGACAGAGATGTTAAATAACTTACTGTTAACCTCTATCTGCCTCTTAAACTGGAAAAACATCTTTAATATTACAAATAAGTTAATAACAATTAGAAATTACTAATGATTTTAGAAATTAATTAAACAAAAATTTAAATAATGGTGATTTCCTCTAAGCTTTTATAGTCTAATCCATTATGCTTATCTGGTCAGCAAAAAGATAAGATCCCAACACACAAAAAAATACTAATGTCATTTTTAAAATGGCGTTAAGCCAGAGGACAAATTATATTTTAAATTCTTAACTATTGTAGCACTGTTTGATAATAACATTAGGAACAAAGGGTTAAAAATGAGGTGTTGAAAGGCTTCCAATCCAGTCGTTTGGTAATTAGTTCAATTATATCCCCTTACTCTTACCGATAAATATTAATTACAATTGAGCAAAGTGGAGGGGACAGGAATTCACCATGGGTAGTTCCAAGCTCATATAGTCATAACTGTTTTCAACTCTGCATCAGGGATTCTCCAATGTTTTATGTTATAAAATATTTTTAGAATATAATTTATTTTTGGAAAAATATGCATGCATATGTAAAAGCACATATTTATAAAATATTCCAGAGACCTCACATATTTTATGAAGACCATATGCTTTTGATTCTCATGAGTTCCTTCCCTTAAGCTTTTGAACAAAATATCTTATTTTTATTTATTTGCCTCTTTAATTGTGGAAGGCATTTATTTTATGTTTTGCAGTTATTCGTTTCAATTCAATGTATTAATAAAACATACTTGTCACTGTTAATTAATGGCATACTAAATTAAAATGAAATAAGAGGACAAGGACCTATGTTGAGTCGATCAGAGACTTGTGAGAAAGAGAAGTAAAAAGTTCTCATAGCTAACTCTCTTTATGACTAGCCCAGCTCTCCTAGAATCCATTCACCAGTTATGTAAATTCAACCCCCAATGGGTTTGGGTGTTGCTACTAAGAGCATACACTTTTTTGGAAAAATTGCTATTAAATGAATCAAGCCACATACCATGAGGTACCTGTAACTTATATTCTTCTGTCTTCTTTCGGCTGGGTGGTCAATAACCAATAGGTAACAAGTTTAGGAAATGAAAACTCAGCTCTCTTGGAAAAAATAATAAATCAAATAGTTCCGTGTACTATCCAGAGCTGTTATGGGTTAAGGCTGAGTCTAGACCTTACCTAAACTCACATCCTTGTCATCCTTGCTTACTTTCTTACCCTTTCCTATTTTGTTGTCCCCACTCCCATAGAGGTTTCTCTCTGGCATGCATTTTCTTAATAAATCCTTGATACAAGACAAGAAACTTAACTTACTATGGTTCCAATGGTAGGAAATAAATACTACTACTACTACTACTACGACCACTACTACTACTACTATTACTGCTGGGTAACTAAACTAAAGTGACTACTTCCTACATGTCAGGCATTCTTCTAAGCATTTTGGATAATTAAAGTTCTTCAAGTTCAAAACATATATTCTGATAATAATAATTTAATTGTAATAATTATTAATTACTGAGCTTCTCAAGTTATTCAATAGATAGGATTCAATAAACTAATGAATCAACTATCTCTGGCTCAAAAGTGTAAGTACTCAGTGTACTTCACCAGTGTAAGTACTTCACCTTGCCTGCTGCTTAGACAGAGCCTATTTATCAAGACAAAGGACTTGCAATAGAGAAAGGGTAATTCATGCAGAGGAGGCTTGCGGGAGACGAGAATTTTATTACCACTCAAATCAGCCTCCCAGAGCATTCAGAGTTTTTAAGGACAACTTAATGGGTGAGGAAAAGCCAGTGAGCCAGGAGTGCTGATTGGTGAGGTAGGAGATGACATCACAGTAAATTGAAGCTGTCCTCTCGTACTGAGTTCCTGACTGGTGGCCACAAAATCAGATGGGCCAGTTTATCAATTTGGGTGGTGCCAGCTGATTCATCAAGTGCGGGGTCTGCAAAATATCTTAAGCACTGATCTTAGGAGCAGTTTAGGGAGGGTCAAAATCATCTAGCCTCCCCCCAGCTGCATGACTCCTAAACTACACTTTCTAATTATGTGGTCAATTTGTTAGTCCTACAAAGGCAGTCTAGTTTCCAGGAAAGAAGGAGGTTTGTTTTGCGAAAGGGTTGTTATCATCTTCGTTTTAAACTATAAACTCAGTTCCTCCCAAAGTCAGTTCAGCCTGTGCCCAGGAATGAACAAGAATAGCCTGGACGTTAGCAGCAAGATGGAGTCAGTTAGGTGAGATCTCTTTCACTGTCTCAGTCATAATTTTTCAAAGAAAGTTTCAAAAGTTCTTCAGGAAAATCAAGGCAAAGTAAAAAGTTATGTGTTTTTTTTGTTTGTTTGTTTTTGTGGTTTTTTTTTTTTTTCTGTTTTCTTTCTACAAGTAACTCAGAAATGGAAATATCATAGTAAAGGGACATTTTTGGAAACTCAATGAAGTTAAATTATACACTAAGATTGTCTTATGAATTATTTCAGTTTAATTAAATTTATTTATTGATGTTGTGTTTCTAGAAATGTTACCATAACAAACAAAATAAATTTTTATTTAATAATCTTAGTTACTTAAACAAACATGTTGTTTAAGGAAAAATCGATCTATTATATATCATTAAGTAAAGTAAGTATGTCACAGCATCCAACAAAATGACTAGCATGGAACGGGCTCTGCAGAAGCACTGGTCAAGTAAATTTGACTTCTGGGCACAGAGTCTAGAAAGAAGAAAATCAACCTAATGAAGACTTCCTGAAAAGAATTGTGTTTTCAGTAGAAACAATCTATAGGTTCAAGAATTTAGTTTGAGTATATATAAATTTATTGGGAGAATTTATAAAAAGAAAACAGAAAATTAATACAAAATAAATTCATTTAAGTGCACTTAAGAAAAATAGTAATTCCGTATATTAAAACCAAAAATAATAATGGTAATATAGACTCAACTAAAAAATTATAATGGAACTATTTTATTTACGTGATGAAAATTCTGCTTAATGACAGAGCAGGAGCATCGCCATCTTGGACAAGCCCCTCATTCTGAAGTTCACCTTAATAAAAAAACTGACTAAAGCCAAAGGGCATCAACCTAATGGCTAGGGTCAGCATGACCATAAATCACAAATAACATCTCCAACCAGAAACATTCCAAACTCCTCCCTGACCAGAGACATGCGAGCCCTGAAATAACCCCCTCCACCAGAAAGATGCCAGTCTCAAGATAATCCTCCTCTGGCCAGAAAGATGCCTGCCCCAAAATGAACTCCCTCCCTCCCAAAGAGATTCCAACTCCTCCATAAATCTTCTCCCTCAAACAGGAACATTCCAAGCTTCTGATTAGCCTCCTTACCCTAAAATCGTTATATACTCTTAGTCTGTGAGAGAAAGCTCTCCTGACCAAAATCGGCCAGGAGCTCCTCTGAGGTTTTAGCTAAAGAAAACCTGTCTTTAACGGCCAGCCAAGTTTCGTGTTTCTTTCCTCTTTCTTTAACTCTTACACTTAAAATATTAACTACTGAAAAGCATACATATATATTTAATTAGAATACTTTGATTATATATTTAAAATTAGTTCTCAATACCATCTATGTATAAACATATAAAGTACAGGAATATCTACGTAAATATATTTCATCATAATGGTTTAGATGTATATGGGTTTTTAATTGGTGGTGGTAGTTTTATACAGTTTCACTCCAGGGCTGTAGTGAATATTCAACGTGGCATTATTCTCAATGTCCTACACAATAATTACACTTAATCATCTGTTTACATTTGGCCTAAAATTTAGGTTATGGGAGTTAATGAAGTGAGCAGAAAAAAATAAAGAATTTAGAGTGATTTGAAAGTATAGAAAATTTTCAATTAATCTCCCTTCAGAAAAATAAGCACAACAAGGAGAAACTATGAAATTCAATAAAATTTTATGACTGTCACATTCTTAAGCCAAAAGAATCCATTGGTACCCTTTTAAATGCAGCACAGGCAATCAATTTTTTTAGCACAATGAAAAGACCAATTTCTGCCATCGGATAAGAAGGGCTCTGCAGACAGGGAATATACAAAAGTTCTCTCCCTACCACCTTCAATCACAAAGGAAGCTGAAAAAAAGAGAAAAAAAAAAAAAAAACTTAAGGAATCTATCATAAGTATACCTAAAAAGATCCAGAAATAAGGGAGGCAGGAGTTCCTGAAGGGTAGTAATAGTTTTGTATTTAAAATGAGAGTACCATCTTTTCATTCCATTTTTATGGTAGATGAAGGAAGTCTAAAATGAAAGGAGCATCTCATCTCTGTAGGCAACAAAAGGGTGTATCTTTAGAGCACTGACTTGATATTCTCTGGGAAGGTGCAAGGCAGTGAAAATATGTCAGTAGAGGAAGCAAAATAGGTGCTGATAGAATATTATTGAAATAAAAGTAACAAATGAGTTTAAGATGTATAATCAGCTCATTCAAATGAAAGAAAAGAATGTTAAGGGATGAAATGTTTTACATTTAGTATAAATCAAATGCTGAAAAAGGAAACATACTAGGCAAGAAGTTCTTACGTTCTTAAAACCGTATGTTACAAGTAGATAAAATATGAAGTACATTTTTCTGCTTGAATTTACCTTATCCATTTTGATTTTCATCATTTTATGAGTCGTTTCAATACTGAAGCTCTGAAACTGCATGGTCACTGACTCAGAATTTTATACTGATTTGGTGTCATTTGAAGGTGCATTTAGGCTATCAGACAGACTTCCCAAATTGTAGCAAAGTATCTGTATTCAGAAACTTAGTATTACTCATAGTTCTTTTATCTTCTTTTTCAATAAATGATCAATATTTAATTTATTTTCTTACTACTCATTTCTGTAAACTGCTTAATATATGCCCTGTGCAACAAAAAAGGAAATTCTACATTTCCTCACTACAATTATCACTTTGTAATATGCTTTCTTTAATTACATTTTGTTATCTTATGTGCTAAACAAAATAACAAACCTATTATACATAATAGAATACACACTTTTCCAACTTACTTTGTATGAAATGTATCTCATTTAAAAAACTGCTGTATAAGTTATTCAGGACTTGGTATTTTAATATTTGAACAATTTCCTGAGAAAGTAGATACATCAAATTATTCTTATGCAGGTATTTAATCTTGTTATTATTGTAAAAAGTCAATTACTGTGTCTTTTTGTGTTTAGGGTCATCTATTAATTAGAACTTGAGAAAACTGTCCCCCAGTTAGTGTATTTCTGTTGGTATTAAGTAGAAGTGTTATCTTTATATCCTCAGTGGGATGTTTCAAGACATCAGCCATTCTCTACAGTAAAGGAATCTTTGCTGTCACACTGACCCTCTGCCCTCATGATAAGGCAGAGGGTCTAACTGAACTGATTAACACAAGTCATCTGCAAAGAGAAAAGCTGAAAGAGCACACTGTAACACAGGCCCATTTGGGTTTTGGGAGCCACAGACACCCACCCCTAGATGCTGCTTTGGGGCCAGAGCCCCAAAGTGCTCCCCATGGCCTCTGTACCTGCCTGTCCGCATGCTGTCCCTGAGGGTTCGAGCAGCTGGGCAGCTGAAGGAGTGAGCCACAGCCCTGTGCTTTCTTCTTGAGAGGCAGATAAGGAAACTCTCCTGTTTCAGTAGCATGCGCCCTTAGATCGATATCTGTAGGAAAAAATATTTGCTAATGTCTATAGCAATAATAAAATATCCTTTGAAAAGCAAAAGTTTATAAATCATTGATTCTATGCTTATTTCTCTAAAATAATTTAAAAGTTATTTTAATTCACTAAATAGTTCATGTTTATAAAGCTAAGTGTCACATAAGGAATAGTCTGTTTTGTACATAGTAGAATTTATGTTTTATTAGCATTGCAATTATTATTTAATTTGTTAAAAAAAAAGCATGTGACCAGAAATTTAGGTGCAATTAGCTAAATTTTAAGACATCAAATTTTAGACAACACTAAGATAATACTATAGTCTTTAACACCTACATACATAGTCCAATATTTGTGATTGTACTTTCTACAAAACATAGTAATTGATAACAGTGTAGATAGTAATCTTTTAGGAATTATTAATACAGTATATATTTTATGTTTAAAAAATTATGTAAATTTAAATAAAATGAAGATCTATTTGACTTTACATTAACCCTTCATTTTTCTAAAATAGAGTCATAGGAAAGGACACATGTAGGTACGCATTGTCAAGTTTTCAGTGATTTACCATGATCTCCATAGGGATAGCTGTCCATCTTACATATTTGTGCCTAAGTCAGATTTTGGAATATTTTATGCCAAGGAAATTAGGCACTAGTATCTCCTAAAACCTTTTTAAGGGTATGTTTTGTGCAGTTATTTTTAATGTGTTTTATTAAGTTTTTAAACTAAACTGTAAAATACTTAAAGTATCTATATAAATTTGATCTAATCTGTTTCTTATTTGAAGGAAATAAAAATGTCTTGTTTAGTCTGATAAATGGCAGCCTTTAATAAATTAATTGCTTCAAAAGTCCTAGGTAAATTATTTTGCAAGAAAATTCAGCTCTGTAAATAGCTGTCTTAAATGCACCATGACCTCTAGTTTTTATCTGATAAATTATGTCCCATCCAAACCTAGTGTCAGCAGTTATTTACTGTCCTGGTTACAAATTGGCCGTTATGTAACTGAATTAATTTTGATCAGAGACATTTTCCATTTGTGCACCCATACAACTGAGTGCCTTATAAAATTTGTATTTTCCTTTAAAGAAACATGTTATAGAGAAGTTATGAGATGGTATCTGAAACAATTTGAGTTGTGCCAGTAACAAAAACTATATAATAGAAATAACAAAAAAATAAATTATTAAACATTTTTATTATAAAAATATTTTCTTTTAAATAATCATGTAGGAGAACATGTGCCCTAGATTAATTCAGAACTGTGAAGATTTACCTATCCAGATTTGTTATAACCAAGAAGTTACACATATGTATCTCTGAGGAGAGTCAGCTATTGCCTTCATAAGAGCCATCCATAGTCCAGGTGTTTGAATGAGAATAAAATCTTTCAACACATTTATTAAGTTGACACAATTTATGTGAAGGGAGAATCTATGAATGTACTGTAATAAGAAAATTATGCACTTTATCAAGTAATTGGCCTAATGTTAGGCTATATATGTTCAGAGAATTCTTGAGATTAACAGGAAAATAAATAATTATTGTGGATCTCAAAGTAAAGAGCCTGGTGGTAGGCCCAGCTACCTACAGTAGAGCTGTAAAGGAAGCACCAATAGTGTGTCAGGCAGCTTGGATCTGAGTTTTTTTTGTTGTTGTTTTCTAACGTAATGACCTTAAATAAGTTGCCTCACTTGAAGAAACCTCTGTTTATTCTGATGACAATGACTCAATTATAGGCTTTTTAGAAGCCTGAAATGTGGTATGATGCAAGCATTGTTGAAAGTATAATCTGTTTCTTAAGAGCATTCCTCTTTCTTTCTTGAAAAATGAAGTATAACAACCAGTGATCCACAGATAGTCAAAAATAATGGTATGTGTAAATAAAAATGAGTGTTTTTTTCCCAAGTATTTTGGGAAGAATCTTTTATTTTAAAAAAAGACCCAATTATAATTTTTTTGGATGTAAGGGCTGACTCAACCTCTTGTCATTCTGTGGTCCTAAAGTAGTCATTTAATCAGTCTAAACTTGCTTTTTTTAACCGCATAATTAGGTAAAAATACATAATATGCTTGTAATTATAACTAATTCAGGTAATACCCTAAAATATTTTACAAGTCTTGTAGCAGTAATAAACAGTAATCTCCATTATCGTCACTATTATAAAAACAACAGCATGATTTGCAGATCAACAATGATGTTATAAAAGTTTAAGTTTATTAACAGAGTTCTTCAATGACTTTTGTCATTGAATTTTATTTCATAGATTTTGGAAAAACTAATTAGGAAAGAGACTATAATTATGTGGAGGAGATACTAGAAAGAGAACAATACCTTGTTTTCCTACTCTAGGGGAATAAAAAAATTATTTTTCCTACTACTCTCCCAGGTTCTAGGGTTGGAACCATGTAAAGTGGACTAACAAAAGACAGGTTAACAAAAGAAAAACAAACTGATTTGCATGAAGTTTACAAATTAGGTAACCAGACATGAGTTATTCAAGGGTTGATTAGAATTGGACTTATCTAGGATCTTAACAATGGAACAATAAATTTTTAGAGAGATGACAAAACAAAGGAAACAAACTTTAAGCTTCCAGGGGCAGCAAATTGTGGAAAGGCAAATATTTAAGGAAACTAACAGAAAATAAGGGCTGGTAGTAAAGTTTGTTGTGTAGATTTCTCTGTTACTGTCTCTGCATTAATAAAGGTCTAGAGTTGTCTCCAGTGATTTACGTTTGTCCCAAAACAATGCCCCCTGTCAGCAGGAAGTAGCTAAAATTGGTCATTATCCATATTCTAATGGCAGTTAGATGTGCCTCTTCAGAGAGTAGAAATGGTGGGGACAGGAGTTAGGGAAATTCTAGGCAGAAAAGGTGGGTCCCTGGAAAGGTCCCAACCCTCAAGTCTTGAACCATGGCCCAAAGTGAGAACATGCATTTCTGTTTTCCTGCTTCAATGTTGCCTTTTCCCAAACCACCCTGGCCCGCCCTGTCCCCATCCTGCACCCATGAAAACCCCAGGCTCCACTGGCAGAGATCAGAGAGAGAAGCAGCTGGACCTTGGAGACTATAGTCTGACATTGGAGAAAAGCAGCTTAATTTCAGAAGAGCAGCTTAATTTCAGAAGAACAGCTTAACAGCACTTTGGAGAGGAGTCCAGCTGGGGATAGCCAGATTCTGGGGGAAGATTACCTTCCCACTCCATCCCCTTCCTTCTAAGAACCACTTTTATCAGCAATAAAATCCTCAGCATTCACTACCCTTCAATTTGTTTGTGCAACCTGATTTTTCTTGGATGCCGAACAAGAGCCCTGGTGCCACAGATGCGGACGCTAAAGTCTGTCACACTGACCCTCTACGCTTGCTGGTGGAGAAGAATCACCTCACAGGAAAAGGCAGAGGCCCCACTGAACTGTTTAACACTTAAGCTGTTGCAGACAGCAAAGCTAAAAGAGCACCGTAACACACAACCTCTGGGGCTTTGAGGGTCGCAGGCACTCCCCCAAGATGCTGCTGTGGGGTCCACACAAAGTTTTGCTCCTGCCAGTACTCAAAAGCAGTCACCCCGGCTCCTGTACTCACTTACCTGCACGCTCCCTCCTGTGAGGGAGTAAGTGCAAGGAGTTCCACTTAGTGGGGTTTGCCCCTGCAGGTGCTGAAGTGGCCAGCCAGCTCCAGCACCGGCACTCCAGTTCCCGCCTGCAAAGTGGTCAGAAAAATGTCCTGCTCCACTTTCCTGATTAGTTTCTTAAATTTCTATTTCATTATAGTGTCAAAGGTGTCAGCCTGATTTTATTGGTAATTAAATATAAATTATATTCATCAAGAATTAGTTGTTTCTTTTACAATTCATTAAACAAATGGTAATGAATTTCCAATAATGGTGACTTCAGTGAGCGTTAAAGTTAAAGATGTGATCATCCTTAAGCAAATTACATTCTATACTGGTGAGACAGATGTTACAATATTTGGATCATATTCTATAAATTTAAAAAAGCTATACTTAAAACTGGAATATTTAATTTATTCACGTTTAATCTAAATTATTTTCAGAAGTTTTTTTCAAACATAAAATAGCATAATGAAACAAAATTTAGTATATAATTTTGTTCTTTACATTTATCTTCATACTTACATTGGAAAGATAAGTCATTTTACCTTGTTGTAATGCAAAAGGCATTGCAAAAAATGCCTCAATATCTTTTATAGTTATTTCATTAATGAAGTGTTTAGTATATCTTAAACTATGTTTTTATTTTATTTTGATATTAGATATTTTGATTCTGTTTCACTCTAAACCTCATTCTTCAAATAAGGCTATGAATGTTTTTGTTCAATAACAGGACATTTGTTAAATCTCTTTTTTTTTTTTGGTAAATTGCCCAGTTTCAGATATGTCTTGATCAGTAGTGTGAAAACAGGCTAATACAATTAAGGATAAAGGAACTTGGAAAGATCTCTTGACAATTTGTGCCCAAACAAGTGGCGACTGTCTCAAAATCCATGAGGTAACACCATCCAGGTTAACTGGGTAGTTTTTGGTTAGAGGGATCCTCAAATGCAAACAAATTCTGGGAGGTGAGGTGTAATGGTATGCAGAAGAAGGCATTCTTTAGGTCCAAAACTGTGAATCATTTATTTCCCTCAGGTATTTGAACAAACAGGGTATAAAGTTTGGGAACCACTGGGTATAGTGGATCACAACCTCATTAATGAGGCAGATGTTCTGAACTAGTCTCCGTTCCCCATTGGCTTTTTGTACCCCAATATTGGAGTACTACAAGGGGTGTTACAGGGTTTAAGGAGGTACTGCAACCTTAAGTTATTAATGATGACTTCTAGTCCTTTCCTAACTTCTGGTTTCAGGGGACATTGTTTCTGGTTAGGAAAGGAGGTGGGATCCTTAAGGTGGACCTGGAACAGTGAGGCAGTTGTGGCTTGGCCAATTTTCCCTTGAATTGCCCAAACTTTGGGGTTAATATCAGTCTCCACTAGGAGGAGACAAAAGAGTTTGTCCTGTGGCCATCAGAATGGTGGTTCCCCTTATGGGCCAGAATATTCTCGCCCAAAAGAGAAGTTGGGCTTTTAGGCATAATCAGAAAGGCGTGGTTGAACAAGAAGTCTCCTCAACTAAAACTAAGGGGTTGGGGAAAGTATCAGTTAAGGGCCTTCCTGAGATGCTCCTCAGGATCATTCTAAGAGAGGAAAAAGAGCCCAGATTGGAAAAGAGAACCAAGAGACCAACCATAGTGTCAAAAAGGAGGTCCACTTTTCTTCTTATGATTTCCAGGATTACCCAGGGCTCCTGGATGGTAATAGTGCTCTGGACCACTGGGGAGAGGAACCCCAGGACCCTTTAGTCTTGCTGGTCCGGTTGGGAGATTGGCTCTGGACCCAGTGACCAGTGTTCACAGGATCAGTTCACCTTCCAGTGGTCTCCATTACAGATTGAAAAGGGTTGAGGTGGCTTCCTCATGCTGCCTGGGCAATCCTTCCTGAAATGTCCTGGTTTACCACATCTGTAGCAGTTAACAGGTGCACCTCAGGGATTGTTAGGTTTGTGGGTTTGCATGGTGGCCATTATAGCCTCTGCTTCTTTCCCATTTTCCCTCTCTTTCTCCTGGGCCTCCCTATCTCCATTATAAAAGACTAAGGTGGCCACTTTTAGGAAGTTATCTAAAGTAATATTTGGTTCCAGAGCCTCTTTCTGTAGCTTCCTCCTGATGTTAGGGGCTGCCTGAGTAATACATTTATGCTTTAGGATTAGCTATCCCTTGACTGAATCAGGAGATAGAGAGGTGTGCTTTACCAAGGCCTCTCTTAACCTTTTCAGGAAGGCAGAGGTTTGACCCCTTCTTTAATACTGTATGTAATATAAAGTTCATCTTCAAATTTCTCTGCCACTTGCAGAGCAACCTGCTTCTCAGTGTTAGTTAGGGTTTGATTCAAAAGTGAAATAGCATCTTGCCAGGAAAGTTCAAATACTTGGGTGAAATTCTGGAAAGCCTCTGTATATTTGTCAGAACTATCTGAAAATTGGCCAAGATCCCCCTAAATTTGTCTTAGGTTCTGTAGAAAGAAGGGACCTGGGCTTTACTGGGGCCAGATTCACTGGGCATCTGTTGGAAGGGCAAGAGTGAGACTGGGGCTTGTCTAGGGTGAGGATTTCTGGGAAGAGGCAACTTAGAGAGAGAAACTGGATAGTGAGGATGGGGTGGACCCAGAGAAGCAGGGCTGGAGGGAGCTGGCTCCCCTACTGGGGGTGCCTCTGGGCTTCATTTCTTTAGTTCCCTGGGATTGCCCCTTGCAGCCTCTTCTGAGATGGCACCTAGTAGTGCTGGATCAACCCTACACTGTCAGCAAAGGTCTGGATTACCCTGAAAGACAAAGCAAGCCTGCACATATGGGGCTTTAGACCATTCGTCCTCATGTTTACAGAAAAGGTTCAACTGCAGGATGGTAATGAAATGAATGCTTCTTTCTTGAGGTGAAGCCAGTTCTCCTGCAGGTTATAATCTGGCCAAGCCTTTGTGCAGAGGGCTATGAGATGGTTTTTCTCCAGAGTCGGAGGATCAAAGTAGTTCCAGTGACTTAGGATATACTCCAGAGTAGTATAGATTGGAGGTAGTGAAGATAGATGGCTGCCCATTCTGAAAAAAAAGAGAAATAGGCATTTCTCATTTTCATTTCCTTCTTTCAGCAAAATCTTGGGGGGGTGGTGAGAGAGAAAATGGGTATCCCTCTTTTCTCTTCTGTCTTTTTATCCCCAGGACCCAGTGGCCTTAGACAGATGCCACACATGTGTCCCATTACAGCCTGCACTTGTGAAGCAGGGAGGGCCTAGAGAATAGGGATTCTTCACACTCACTTATGCCTCCATCCCCACTACTGTCAGCAACCTTTTGCTTCCCTGGGCCTTATGTATTCCATGAAGCATGACCTCCTTCCATGAAGCAGAAGCTTAGTCAGCAGAAATTGGAAATTGGTTCTGCCTGCCTATTTATATAGTGCCTGTTGTCTCACTTTGGATCCTTTATATCTGGTTTTCCTTTCTAGGGCTTCAACCTGATGTTTAGAATTGAGTTTAGGACAAAATGGTGTTTCGGGGGGTGCATAGGTTTATTTTGATTAACTCCCAGAAAGGCCTTGTCAATTTTGCAGTTATAAGCTGGTGGGAATCACTCTCTGTTGCCTCCCTATCATAAACAGAATGCTGAGGTAGAAAAGGAACTCTCTCACATAGAAAAGGAAAAAAGAAAGCAAAGCAGCTTAAAGGGGTGGGGGAACCTCTTGCTCTTTGCAAATGAGTTTCTTTAATCAATGTATTCCTCCTCTGTTTCAAACCAACCTGGACTTCTTGGCCAGGGGAGGAAAGACTCTATGGGCACATGGTGGGAGGGACCAGAAAGCAGGAAATGCTGACCAGCCACCCACATGGGGTCCTTGTCCCCCAAGATCGCACTGGGACTCTGGCGGCAGCCACACTTCTCTCCCGCGCTCCAGTGGCCGTTGGGTAAGGCATGTGCATGCTGCAGACGTGCCCAAGTGTTTCAGCTGGGAGGGGAGGGGGCGACGAGGGGAGCCACTGTGCACTGCAGGTGTCTGCAGCTGTCAGGGTGAGGGTGGAGATGGCACCTCTAAGAACAAATGAAAATTACATTATTCTGAAATGCATGTCTGATTGCTGGGCCAAATGCTCAGTTTACTTAGTAACAGTTCTGCAGTTTGCCGTAAAACCCTTCATATTGTAAAAGAAGACATAGGAGCCATTTTAAACGATGAAAGGAGACAAAAATATGTCATAGAAAAGTCTGGGGTTCTTGACCAACACCTTGACAGGTGGTCAGAGACTGGGTTCAGTCTTAAGCACTCCCAGCAACACCGAGCAGTGACCTCAGCCAGATGATTTCAGTTGCCTCAGGACTCTATTCCAGTTCCCTGCAACATCAAGACCTCTGTGATGGGAAAGAGACCAAACATTCCTTTCACCCAAAGGAATGAGAGATGGCAAGGTTGCATCCTGTTTCCTGCAAGTGGCATAGATCAGAGGAAAGTCTGAGGACAAGAAGAGACAGATCTGACAGATTTGCATTTACTCCCCCTTCTGATAGATCCCAAATAAGCCTCCAGATGAAGCAGGAAATTTCCCTGACCTTTTTGCAGGTAGGAACTGGAGTGCCAATGCTAGAGTCAGTCAGCTGCTTTGGTATCAGCAGGGGCAAACTCCACTCACTGGACCCTGTTGCACTTAACACTTTGCAGGAGGGACAATGTAGGTGAGTGGGTACAGGGGCCCGAGTGAGTGCTTTTAAGACCCAGCCGAAGTAAAACTCCATGCAGGCCCCTACAGTACCATCTAGGGTGAGTACTCATAACCCCTGAAGCCAAGTGGGGTGTGTGTTACAGTGCTCTTTGAGCTTTGTTCTCTGTGGACAGCTTCAGTGTTAACAGCTCAGTGGGTCCTATGCCTTTTAATATGAGGTGTTGCTCTCCACCAGAGAGGAGATAGGGTTAGTGTGACAACCTTTAGCATCCACACTCATGGCACCTGAGCTCTTGTTCAGCGTCCAGGAAAAATCAGGTTGCACAAATGAATTGAAGGGTGTTAAATGAAGAGATTTTATTGCCAATGAAGGTGGCTCTCAGTGGGAAGGGGAGCTGGAAAGGGGATGGAGTGGGAAGGTGATCTTCCCCCAGAGCAATGCCATCAAGTCATCTCTCTGAAATAAAGCTGCTTTTCTTTGATGTCAAACCATTGTCTCCGATATCCCGTTGCTCCTCCTCTTCTCTGTTCTCTGTCAGCAGAGCCTGGGGTTTTTATGGGCACAGGATGAGGGGCAGCGAGGGCCAAAGTGGTTTTGGCAAAGGCAGCATTTGAGCAGGAAAACAGCAATGCACATATTTACTTTGGGCTGTGATCCCATGCTTGAGGGTGGGGCCCTTGCTGGTGACCCATCCTCTTCTGCCCATAATTTCCCTGCCTCCTGTCCCTATCAAAAGTATAAAATCTGCTGGTTGAAAAATATGCAAGAGTGAGAATGAAGATATCTGATACACACTGGGAATAACTGAAAAACTTTGCATTTCCCTTTGTGCAATTTACAAGTCAATATGGGTGGTAATTTTTCAGTTTATTTCAAAAATGAGGGGGAGGGTATTTCATACTTGTGAAACTTGCCAATTTTATTGGCAAAATATCATATAATTGTTTTAATAATGTAGTTACTTTTTTAATTGCTAAATAGAACATTTTTTAAAAAATTTAAAGTTCTCTAATTCAAAACATCTGAATTTTCCAATAACTTAAAAGGCTGTTCTTATTTGTGTTGACTTCATAAATATGAGCACAGAAACGATCTAAAATTATATTTAATTTTTGTATGTCAGAAATTTTGAAAGTAGCCAGGTACAGTGGTTTACGCTTTTAATTCCAGCACGTTGGGAAGCTGAGATGAGAGGATTGCTTGAGTCCAGGAGTTTGAGACCAGTCCGAGCAATGTGGCAAGAAGCAGTCTCTACAAAATATAAAAAATTAGCCAGGCGTGGTGGTGTGCACTTATAGTCCCAGCTACTCAGGAGGCTCAGGTGGGATTTCTTGAGCCTGGTTGGTCAAGGGTGCAGTGATCCATGATCATGCCACTGCACTCCAGCTTGGGCAACAGAGAGAGCCTATCTCAAAAAAAAAAAAATTTTTTTTGAAAATATTTTGTCTGTTTTTATAATTAACTTTTTATTTAATACGTTCTTAAATAAATATTATTCTGTTAAACTCTAAATAATAAAAAATAACTCAAATTAAAATTATGTATATTGTGCCACTTATATAAAATAAGTATTACATTTTTAGACATAACATTTAGATATTCTGCTACATAAATGTTATGTTATCAATTATTTTTATAGGTCTTTTACATAAATTAAATTTTTGAATTATAATATGCACATATACAAAGCTCCTCAAAATGTATAGAAATATGATTGATTTGGATTACGTACTACATAATTGTTATTATAAAAATGTTTCACATCTTTATAAAATCAAATAGTCTAATTATCACCTATTTCTTTATTCAAAGTCTTTATTAATGTATTTTAACAGTTTTTATGTGTCTTTGCATAGACTCTCCATTTTATACTTGTGGAAAATTATATACATAGCTATAGAGAAAGAAAATGGAAGAGACAAATGCATTGCTATGATTGACTCAATTTTTAAAATTATTTGGAAATGTTTTTTATTTATACGAATATTATTGATTTTTTTGTCTATCTATAATATGACCTAAAACCTTACTAATTACTAATCAATTTTCATAGTTTTTCTATAGTAAAATATATTATTTTAAGGTTGACAAAATAACCTTATTTTCTTTTCCAATGTATTATGTGCAACATTTTGTTTTCTTAACTGTATTTCTATGTTCATATCTATGTTAAAATTAGTGGTGAAGCTGGGCCTTCTTTTTATTTTTCTAATTTTAATTTTAGTGCCTTTAGGTTTTCACCAGTAAGTAGATTGCTGCTTTTAAATTTATATATATATATATATATATATATATATATATATATATATATACTTATGATAAATGTACATATAGGTTGAAAATTTAAGAAATATTATTTTTATATTACAAAAATGTATTAAGTTGGTGCAAAAGTAATTGCGGTTTTTGCCATTACTTTCAATAACTGCAATTACTTTTGCACCAACCAATAATATGGAGTAAGATATTTAACTTGTAGGCATTAGTACTGAATGTATACTTTTTAAAGTTTTTCACTTTAAAATCTTAAGAGTCTCTGTCAAGGCCAAGTTGAAGTGGCCAGCAGAGCAGGATATGAAGAGTGATAATTATGCTTACTTTGATGTTGTAATTCTTTGGTTTAAAGGAGTTTGGTTTGTATTTCTGTTTGTCTGGCAGTTTTCCCAGCCACTAAATTCACTTCAGTGGTTTGCTAAAGGACAACAGCAGCTTTTCAATATAAAAATTTCAGTGAGCTATGATTAGAATTGAATTGTGTCCTACATTGAAACACTGGCCTGCTTCCATTGGATATGAGTATCAAATCAGCTATTTTATAAATGAGTACATTGAAAAGCATATGCAGCATCAGAAATATGAAAATTTCAAACTTGCTCCACCGCTGAATTTTGGAGTGTAGACACTCATAGTAAAATCTTACCAAATTAGTTAACATTATCTTTTCTGCAAGAAACTTTCTTTTTGTATAAAAGTATGAAACTCAGAAAATTTGGCCAGGCGCAGTCGCTCATGCCTGTAATCCTAGAACTTTGGGAGGCAGAGGCAAGTGGACCATGAAGTCAGGAGATCGAGATCATCCTGGCCAACGTGGTGAAACCCCATCTTTACTAAAATACAAAAGAAAAGAAGAAGAAGAGGAAGAAAAAGAAAAGGAAGAAGGAGGAGGAGGAGGAGGAAAGAAACTCAGGCAATCAAAGGGTTAATGAAATTGTCTAAAATATTTTCAGATAACTATTGCAAAATATATATACACTACTTATACACACACATATGTACATGCACACATATATAGGATTTTTTGAAATTAGAAGTTTAACAACAGAAGATTGTTTCATAAATGCTATGTTAATTTTTAGTTACACATACTTGAGAGGAGTTCTTGTCAGTCAGCTAAAGTCCTAACTTTTCATAAGAATAATGTCGTTAAGCTTACAAAGTATATTTTGGTCTATTATATCAAATAAATTTTCTTGTCCTTCATATTATGTATAAAATAATTGTATATAATGTATTATTTACATTTTCTTGTCACTTTTCTTTAAACATTGTCATTTTTCAGTCATTTACAATATAAAATAACCTAAAGCAATTTCCTAAATATTATTATGAATCACAAATGAAATTATAGACCAAAATGCTTTCCTTAAACTAAGTATTGTCTAAGGGCATAAATGTAAGTAGTATGTCCCCTTCTTTCCTCAGTAATTCATAATACAAATTATTTTTCTGTCCCTGAACCCAGACATAGCTTCCAGGGCTGCTGAGTGGATTTCAACAGGCAGTCACTATTCATTTCTTGAGCACACATGTGAAATAAGATTTATTTGCCATCCGTATAGTGAATGGTATAGAAAAGATAAAAATATTATGTTAGTAATTTGCTCTAGGACATCATAGTTATATAAAGGTAAACTGGGAAGGTGAGAAGGGAAAAATTCAGTACTACAGGCTAATTATGTTTTATGATCTACCTTTTTAAAGAATGTGTGTTTGAATACCCATTTTTCAAACTTTTAGTTTTATTTTATAAGGAGCCTTTAAATATTTTTGCAATTTCTATTTCATCTCCCCTCTCAAAACATCCTCTATCTTCCCTTCTCCTGTTTTCAGCTATAATAATCTTAAATGTCAGACAGCTAATACTATATTTTATCCTAGCAAAATGTAAAAAATGACTTCATGTATTCAACTGCAAACAGAATCTCTTTGACTTGATGAAACCTACTGCTTCCTTTCCTCATGCAGTCAATTGAAAATTTTAAGTTGTTTTGCTTTCTCACAGGATTCCTGGCACCACTGCTAGCTATGTGGTCCTTTGCCACTACAATACAAGGGTTTCAATGGGAAAATTAATAGGCTTTCCTAATGTGTGAAATAAAAGCAAGAAAATGAGAAGAATTGAAATGAAAAAATATCAAAGTCTGATTGTGTCTCAAAAAAAAAAATGAGGAGACAGAAATAAGTAAAATGAGAGAAAATAATGAGAGGAGAAAAGACGAAAAGCAACTTAAAGGGAAAAATAAATTTAAAAAACAGTCAGCAGATAAAAAACAACAAAGATCAGCATGAATTAGTCATATATATTAAACATAAAATATTTAATAACTGAGATCAACTCATCTCCATCAGTAGGCTATGGATCCCTAGTAAACACAGCAAAAAAAAAGACAGCGATATTTTATGATGTTGACATCTGAGATTGATGGTAGGTAAAGATAGACTCAAAGAGGCTTAGAGAAAGAGTTTGATGATAGTTCAGTTAGATAGACCTGTAGAAGCTTAGAGAAAGAATTTAAGTATGAGTTTGAGCATTGGTAGGGGAAAGGTAAAGTGATTTCCAAACTTAGGCTAAGTTTGTATTTGTATTTGTGTATTTCCTCTTGTCCTAGAAATACAGCAAATATTCATAAAAATAAGTATTTCCAAAGAAAATTAACTTTCAGTATAAACTTATGGCTAGTGTTTATTGTATCACCAAAATACAGGCAGAAATAACTGCCCATAATTGAATACAAATACATTTCCACCTTCTGAGTGAAGGAAGTCACAGGTAAAGTCTTTAGCACAGTGTAACAACATGGCCAATCACGTAGCACCAAATATATATATATATATATATATATAGAGAGAGAGAGAGAGAGAGAGAGAGAGAGAGAGAGAGAATTTGTGTGGCCTTACCTTTATGATTAGTTGTATCTATTATTGACATTAAAAATATTAATTCTTTATCAATCCTGTAGATGCAGCTGTAAATTATTGGATTTTGTGCTTCTCTATTAAGATGGAAATAGTTGATTAAAAAGTTGTGAAAATTTTGGATCTTGTAGAGTCTACCTTTAATAATTTTGTAAAAAGAAAAAAAAAAAGTAGTTAGACACAAAATAAATTTAGGCAAGAATGGTGTATTAATCTGTTTTTACACTGCTGATAAAGACACCCAACACTGGACAATTTACACAAGAAAGAGGATTAATTGGATTTAAAGTTCCATGTGGCTGGGGAAGCCTAACAATCACGGTAGAAGGCAATGAGGAGCAAGTCACATATTATGTGGATAGTGGCAGGCAAAGAAAGAGAGTTTTTGCAGGGGAATTCCCCTTTTTGAAACCATCAGATCTCATGAGACTCGTTCACTATCATGAGAACAGCATAGGAAAATCCCGCTCCCATGGTTCAATCACCCCCCAACTGGGTCCCTCCCACAATACATGGGAATTCAAGATGGAGATTAGGATGGGGACACAGATAAACCATATCATTCCACCCCTGGCCCCTCTCTTGTCCTCAGATTTCAAAGCCAATCATGCCATCCCAACAGTCTCCCAAAGTCTTAACTCATTTCAGCATTAATGCAAAAGTCCAAGTCCAAAGTCCCATCTGAGACAAGGCAAATCCCTTCTGCCTATGAACCTGTAAAGCCAAAAGCAAGTTAGTTACTTCCTAGATACAATGGGAATAAAGACATTGGGTAAATACAGCCATTCCAAGTTGGAGAAATTGGCCAAAACAAAGGGGCGACAGTACCCATGAAAGTCTAAAATTCAGCAAATCAGTCAAATCTTAAAAGTTTCAAAATGATCTCCTTGACTCCATGTCTCACATCTGGGTCACGCTGATGCCAGAGGTGGGTTCCCAAGGTCTTGGGCAGCTCTTCCTCTATGGCTTTGAAGGGTACAGCCTGTCACCCAGTTGCTTTCATGGAGTGGCATTAAGTGTATGAGGCTTTTCCAGGAGCATGGTCCAAGATGTTAGTAGATCTACCATTCTGGGGTCCAGAGGATGGCTGTGGCCCTCTTCTCATAACTCCACTAGGTGATGCCTCAGTAGGGACTCTGTGGGGGTTCCAATCTCACATTTCCCTTCTGCACTGCCCTAGCAGAGGTTCTTCATGAGGGCCTCACCCCTGCAGCAAACTTCTGCTTGGACATCCAGACATTTCTATACATCTTCTGAAATCTCGGCAGAAGCTCCCAAACCTCAATTCTTGAATTCTGTGTGCCCACAGGCTCAACACCACATGGAAGCTGCCAAAGCTTGGATCTTCCACCCTCTGAAGCAGCAGCCCAAGCTGTACCTTGTCCCTTTTTAGTCATGGTTGGAATGGCTGGGATGCAGGGCACCAAGTCCATAGTCTGCAAGCAGCATGGGGACCCTGGGCCCACCCCAGAAAATCACATTTTCCTTTTAGGACTCCAGGCCTGTGATGGGAGGGGCTGCCGTGAAGATCTCTGACATGCCCTGGATGACATGCTGAATGATTAACATTCAGCTCCTTGTTACTTATACAAATTTCTGCAACCAGCTTGAACTTCTCTCAGAAAATTGCTGCCTGTTAGCCTGTTTCAAAATCGCTTCAATATTTTTTTGGTTATCTTTTAGCAGTGCCCCACTCTACTGGTACCAATTTTTTTTTTAATCACATTGTCAGGTTGCAAATTTTCTGAACTTTTGTGTTCTGCTTCCCTCATTAAACTGAATGCCTTTAATAGCATCCAAGTCATTTCTTGAATGCTTTGCTGCTTAGAAATTTCTTCCGTCAGATACCCTAAATCATCTTTCTCAGGTTTAAAGTTCCACAACTCTCTAGGGTGGAGCAAAATGCCACCAGTCTCTTTGCTAAAATATAACAACAGTCACCTTTGCTCCAGTTCCCAACAAGTTTCTCATCTCTATCTGAGACCACCTCAGCCTGGACCTTATTGTTCACGTTGCTATCAGACTTTTGGTCAAAGCCTTTCAACAAGTCCCTATGGAGTTCCAAACTTTTCCACAGTTTCCTGTCTTCTGAGTCCTGCAAACTATTCCAACCTCTGCCTGTTAGCCTGTTTCAAAATCACTTCAATATTTTTTTGGTTATCTTTTAGCAGTGCCCCACTCTACTGGTACCAATTTACTGTTATTAGTCTGTTTCCACACTACTGATAAAGACATACCTGAGACTGAGCAATTTACAAAAGAAAGAGGTTTAATTGGACTTACAGTTCCACATTCCTGGGGAAGCCTCACCATCATGGCAGAAGGCAAGGAGAAACAAGTCACATCTTATATGGATGGCAGCAGACAAAGACAGAGAGAGCTTGTGCAGGGGAATGCCCCTCTTTAAAACCATCAGATCTTATGAGACTCATTCACTATCATGAGAGCAGCACGGGAAAGGCTTGCACCCATTAATCAATCACCTCCCACTGTGTCCCTCCCACAACACGTGAGAATTCAAGATGGAGATTTGGGCGGGGACACAGCCAAACCATGTCAGCTGGTAATAAATATGAAAGGCAAGATTGTATTGATGGAACACATTATTATATTACGTGCTCCTTTGTTTCTCTGGTGCTGGAGATGCTCCTGTTGCTCATTGGTTCTCAGAGTTCTATTTTTCCTTCAAAGATGCCTTCTGGTAGAAAGATGTGCAATATAGTTCATCTTGACAAACATAAGAGAAGTGGGAAGTGATGCCATCAGTTCTCCTAGTATAAATGATGAATAGATTTCTATGGGGAAAAACACTATGAAATACAATAATAGTCAAATCTTAATGAAATAACTCTTATCTAGGGCAGCTTTAAAGACACAGAAACCACCAACTCTGTATTAGTAAGCCAAGAAGTAAGCAATAGAGGGCAACTAAAATCAATTATTCTGCACAAATACAAATACCCCTAATCCAAAGTTCACGGCTGTTTTTCACTTCTTACATCAGAGCCAGGAACCATTCTTTTTGTCAAAATTATAGGGATCTTCTTCACGTGAGAGTTATAATACTAATAAAGGTATTTCTTCCTCTGTTTCTTCTGAGTTGCTAAAGTTTATTCATGTAGTTCAGGAGTCACTGTTTACCCTGCATTATTAATGGAGTGACCAGTAAGATATGATATGATATAAAAGTTTTTTAAATTGCTACCCTCATTATTAAAATGCATATAAACTATTAAGCACCCATCACCTCTGTGAAATACTTTGCATGTATGTGTGTGTCTGTGTGTGTTTCTGGAATTTTGGATGTGTCCCTGACGCTGCATCTATTGTGTTTTCTATATACTTAGACTACATATTCAGATTCAATTAGGAAAGAGAAAATAAAAGATTAATCCTACGATGGTCAATTTTATGTGTCAACTTGACTAGGCCATGGTACTCAGATATTTGGTCTAATATAATTTGAGATGTTTCTGTGAAATATTTTTTTCTTTCATCCTTTAATTTAATCAATGCCTATCAAATACCTAGGACTACTAAGAAAGTATTCATTAAGCATTTGCTCCATGCCAGGCCCTATACTTATTGTGTATAATTCTGTGGTGAGGATGGATGAGAGTCTTGCCCTGGAGTGCAGTCACAATACAGTACCCATGTGCGATCATGGTATGCAGAAGAGATACCTGAGCCTGAGTAGGTTGGTGGGTGGGACAGGGCAGGTTTCCCAAAGGAAGCAAAATCTAGCTAAACTCCAAGCTATTATTAGGAGCTAGCCACTTAAGAAAAGCACAGGGAAGTGACTTGTACTTTTATTTTTGTGTGTGTGAAATTGTCATGACACTTTAAATATATTTCTCAAGAAAATGCTCACTGGTGCCAGGAAGAACAGTTAAGCAGAAAGAGGCAGGAGGCATACTGGTTCCTTCATTAACACTTTTTCTTCTCAACATTTTCTAGGGCCTCACCATCACAGCCCTGAATTCTGAGTACTCTGCCGAAATTTACCCGCCTTTTAAAGGGAAGTGGGTCAAATAGGTAAATGGTCAGGCCCTTTCCCAAGGCCCAGCTGGGCTCTAAGTCCTCTGTATAGCTGCTGCTTCAGTCAGCTGTTTCAGATGGTTGTCCTTCGTGCAAGTATTTTAGGGGCAAGGAAATAATTTCTCCATTCTCTATGTCTTTACTACCATTTTCTCCCCCCGTCAGCCAGCATACATTGTGGGAGGCCTCATTCCTTGAAGTCAGAGTGATGAGTAGGAGTCAGGCCTTGCTCTCCAGAACCTCATAGCACGGTGCTGCCTTGTTCTTATCTCTCCTTTCCTCTCCCAGTCTGCTGCAGTCTGTGATCCCAACAAGACAGTCAACTTCCTCCAGGTTATTAGGGAATGTCATGTCTGGCAGAAGGTGGGGCCACCAGGCAAAGCCCGAGAAGGCACAGGTAGAAGATCTATTTTATCCTCCAGCCTGAATGACTTGGTATTTTGGCAGAAAATTCGTGTGAGCTCAACAGACTTCTCATGCTGGTCTTCATCCTGGTTGCTATCCTCCTTCATAGGATAAAAACATTTGTCACCATTATTGTAAGTACGACAGAGGATTTTGATGGATGGTTGAACTAGGTTGAAATTTGCCCAAGGAGACAATGATGGAATGGTGTAGGATCAGCCCCTGGTGCTGGCTAAGGGTAATAGCAGGGTCCTCCTGGTACTAAGTAGAACTTTTACTCCACAGCAGGAGGGCACTCTGATTCCATTGGCACCTGCTTTGACTACTGGCTGGATGGCTCATCCTTCATTTACTTTCTCACCTACTTGTATAAAGCCCAGATCGCCACGCTCCAAATGTCAGCACTGCTGATAAGGAGCCAGGCATGGTGGTGGGGTTGTCTTTAAAAGAGCAGCCAGGCCTTGGTGTGTATCTACCCTAGGGCCCCAGAACCTGAAATGAGAGGAGCAGGACAATGGATCATCTATTTCCCAGGTTCCCCATGAGGGGACAGAGGCCAGACCATCCTGAGTGATTTTCCTTCTTCCCAGGGCTATGACATGTATGGGCACTGCATTTTCCTGTTCATTACCTATAACATTCATATCCATGCCCTGTTCTACCCCTTCTGGCTGCTGGTGGGTAGGCTGCCCCTCCTGTCTATGGCAAAATAGATAATACATTTTGTAAAATATTTTTTAATGGAACCAACATTTAGATCAGTAGACTTTGAGTAAAGTAGATTGCTATTCATAATGCAGGTGGGCCTCATCCAATCAGTTGAAGACTTTAAGGAAAAGATCGGCCTCCCCAGATGAAGAAGGAATGTTGCCAGCACTTTTCCTTCAGACTTGAGTTGTGTCAATTCTTTCTTCCCTGTGTCTCCAGCCTGTTGGCTTTCTCTACAGAGTTTAGACTTGTCAGCCCTACAATTGCCTCAATCAACTGAATCAATTCCTTAAATCAATTCCTCCACACACTCCACACATGTATACATTCTACTGGTTCTGTTTCTCTGAAGAACCCTGAATAATAGAGAGCCCAAGTGTTTTCAAAATGAATTCACATTTTAACAGAGAACTTTATTATATGAGAAGGTAGTTACTTTTAAGTTTCAGAGAATTTGTCTTATAAAAACTAGAGGATTAATATCTAGATAACCTAATAATAGAGGCATAAAGTAAAACATCTAACACAACCCACAGCAGTCACTATTTCCTCATTAGTCTTTGTGCTAAAATGTAACCAAGTGCCAACAGCTGCATGCGGACATCAAGATAATTCCTTATAAAGATCCATTATGTTTTTTGTTGTTGTTTTTTGGTTTTTTTTGAGACGGAGTGTCGCTCTGTTGCCCAGGCTGGAGTGCAGTGGCCGGATCTCTGCTCACTGCAAGCTCCGCCTCCCGGGTTTACGCCATTCTCCTGCCTCAGCCTCCCGAGTAGCTGGGACTACAGGCGCCCGCCACCTCGCCCGGCTAGTCTTTTTTTGTATTTTTGTAGAGACGGGGTTTCACCTTGTTAGCCAGGATGGTCTCGATCTCCTGACCTCGTGATCCGCCCGTCTCGGCCTCCCAAAGTGCTGGGATTACAGGCTTGAGCCACCGCGCCCGGCCAAAGATCCATTATGTTTTATACAAACAAGACACTTTGGCCAAATTCTTCAATAGGAAATGCCTTTCTTGTCTTCAAATTAAATATCACCTACGTTTGTGTTAAATATGAAGAAACTGTATGATGGGAAAAGGAGAAAACAGCAATTGAATACAAATACAAGTTTGGTGTGGTGAGACTCAACTGTCTACACTAGTAATTCTTAAACTTCATCACTTTTAAAATCAATGGAAGAAAAAAGGAACAACTTTCCTCCAAGTTTGTAATTCAGCAATGATGAAATAGGTCCAAGATTTAGATAAAAGTTTGGTGATAGCTTGCAATTTTAATCCTTTTCTTAAGTAAAAATAAAAATTATCTATTGCACTCGAAAATAAAAAGAATCAGGAGAAATTTTCTACATGCTGAAGCAGTAGAGATATAGATAAGTGAAATACTTTCCAAAAATATTGACAAATAAATAAATAAAGAAGTACATTTTAGTTTCAAATCAAAAGATTGTTAATATTCAGTGAATGAATAGTAAAACATTTGTTAACATTTTTATTTTATTTCAACTACAAGTTAGTGATGCAAATACTTAAAAGTTTATTATGAAGGAAATACATTTTTATAGCATGTTTTCTTTAGATATGCATTTAACAAACGTAAGTTATTTTCCTACTTTGGAAAGTGTTGCAACTAGAAGAAAAGAAAAAATATCTAAACATATTATTTCTATGAAGTGTTGTACTTAGATAAAATGAGACATATGTTAAATTTTAATTTACATTCAAAACATAGAAATATATTTTAATTATACTTTGACTGCTTTTTGTCACAGGGAGTAGCAACGACTATAAACTTCTTTAGTTTACAGCAACCACAGCCCCATCATTAAAAGTATTCATATGTTTTGTAAGTCAATGTGAAATTCTAGACATTTAAACTTACCTTGGGAAAAAATATATATTTTTTTTTTTTTATTTTTTGCTATGTGCTTTTTAAAAAATGTGGGTAAAATAGACAAGACAGTTTGAGCAACAACCTTCTCTCTTTTTTTTTTTTTTTTTAATTTATTTATTATTATTATACTTTAAGTTGTAGGGTACATGTGCATAACGTGCAGGTTTGTTACATATGTATACTTGTGCCATGTTGGTGTGCTGCACCCCTCAACTCGTCATTTACATCAGGTATAACTCCCAATGCAATCCCTCCCCCCTCCCCCCTCCCCATGATAGGCCCCGGTGTGTGATGTTCCCCTTCCTGAGTCCAAGTGATCTCATTGTTCAGTTCCCACCTATGAGTGAGAACATGCGGTGTTTGGTTTTCAGTTCTTGTGATAGTTTGCTAAGAATGATGGTTTCCAGCTGCATCCATGTCCCTACAAAGGACACAAACTCATCCTTTTTTATGGCTGCATAGTATTCCATGGTGTATATGTGCCACATTTTCTTAATCCAATCTGTCACTGATGGACATTTGGGTTGATTCCAAGTCTTTGCTATTGTGAATAGTGCTGCAATAAACATGCGTGTGCATGTGTCTTTATAGCAGCATAATTTATAATCCTTTGGGTATATACCCAGTAATGGGATGGCTGGGTCATATGGTACATCTAATTCTAGATCCGTGAGGAATCGCCATACTGTTTTCCATAATGGTTGAACTAGTTTACAATCCCACCAACAGTGTAAAAGCGTTCCTATTTCTCCACATCCTCTCCAGCACCTGTTGTTTCCTGACTTTTGAATGATTGCCATTCTAACTGGTGTGAGATGGTATCTCATTGTGGTTTTGATTTGCATTTCTCTGATGGCCAGTGATGATGAGCATTTTTTCATGTGTCTGTTGGCTGTATGAATGTCTTCTTTTGAGAAATGTCTGTTCATCTCCTTTGCCCACTTTTTGATGGGGTTGTTTGTTTTTTTCTTGTAAATTTGTTTGAGTTCTTTGTAGGTTCTGGATATTAGCCCTTTGTCAGATGAGTAGATTGCAAAAATTTTCTCCCATTCTGTAGGTTGCCTGTTCACTCTGATGGTAGTTTCTTTTGCTGTGCAGAAGCTCTTTAGTTTAATGAGATCCCATTTGTCAATTTTGGCTTTTGCTGCCGTTGCTTTTGGTGTTTTAGACATGAAGTCTTTGCCCATGCCTATGTCCTGAATGGTACTACCTAGGTTTTCCTCTAGGATTTTTATGGTATTAGGTCTAACATTTAAGTCTCTAATCCATCTTGAATTAATTTTCGTATAAGGAGTAAGGAAAGGATCCAGATTCAGCTTTCTACTTATGGCTAGCCAATTTTCCCAGCACCATTTATTAAATAGGGAATCCTTTCCCCATTTCTTGTTTCTCTCAGGTTTGTCAAAGATCAGATGGCTGTAGATGTGTGGTATTATTTCTGAGGACTCTGTTGTGTTCCATTGGTCTATATCTCTGTTTTGGTACCAGTACCATGCTGTTTTGGTTACTGTAGCCTTGTAGTATAGTTTGAAGTCAGGTAGCGTGATGCCTCCAGCTTTGTTCTTTTGACTTAGGATTGTCTTGGAGATGCGGGCTCTTTTTTGGTTCCATATGAACTTTAAAGCAGTTTTTTCCAATTCTGTGAAGAAACTCATTGGTAGCTTGATGGGGATGGCATTGAATCTATAAATTACCTTGGGCAGTATGGCCATTTTCACGATATTGATTCTTCCTATCCATGAGCATGGTATGTTCTTCCATTTGTTTGTGTCCTCTTTGATTTCACTGAGGAGTGGTTTGTAGTTGTCCTTGAAGAGGTCCTTTACATCCCTTGTAAGTTGGATTCCTAGGTATTTTATTCTCTTTGAAGCAATTGTGAATGGAAGTTCATTCCTGATTTGGCTCTCTGTTTGTCTGTTACTGGTGTATAAGAATGCTTGTGATTTTTGCACATTAATTTTGTATCCTGAGACTTTGCTGAAGTTGCTTATCAGCTTAAGGAGATTTTGGGCTGAGACAATGGGGTTTTCTAAATATACAATCATGTCATCTGCAAACAGGGACAATTTGACTTCTTCTTTTCCTAACTGAATACCCTTGATTTCTTTCTCTTGCCTAATAGCCCTAGCCAGAACTTCCAACACTATGTTGAATAGGAGTGGTGAGAGAGGGCATCCCTGTCTTGTGCCAGTTTTCAAAGGGAATTTTTCCAGTTTTTGCCCATTCAGTATGATATTGGCTGTGGGTTTGTCATAAATAGCTCTTATTATTTTGAGGTACGTTCCATCAATACCGAATTTATTGAGCGTTTTTAGCATGAAGGGCTGTTGAATTTTGTCAAAAGCCTTTTCTGCATCTATTGAGATAATCATGTGGTTCTTGTCTTTGGTTCTGTTTATATGCTGGATTATGTTTATTGATTTGCGAATGTTGAACCAGCCTTGCATCCCAGGGATGAAGCCCACTTGATCATGGTGGATAAGCTTTTTGATGTGTTGCTGAATCCGGTTTGCCAGTATTTTATTGAGGATTTTTGCATCGATGTTCATCAGGGATATTGGTCTAAAATTCTCTTTTTTTGTTGTGTCTCTGCCAGGCTTTGGTATCAGGATGATGTTGGCCTCATAAAATGAGTTAGGGAGGATTCCCTCTTTTTCTATTGATTGGAATAGTTTCAGAAGGAATGGTACCAACTCCTCCTTGTACCTCTGGTAGAATTCAGCTGTGAATCCATCTGGTCCTGGACTTTTTTTGGTTGGTAGGCTATTAATTATTGCCTCAATTTCAGAGCCTGCTATTGGTCTATTCAGGGATTCAACTTCTTCCTGGTTTAGTCTTGGAAGAGTGTAAGTGTCCAGGAAATTATCCATTTCTTCTAGGTTTTCCAGTTTATTTGCGTAGAGGTGTTTATAGTATTCTCTGATGGTAGTTTGTATTTCTGTGGGGTCGGTGGTGATATCCCCTTTATCATTTTTAATTGCATCGATTTGATTCTTCTCTCTTTTCTTCTTTATTAGTCTTGCTAGTGGTCTGTCAATTTTGTTGATCTTTTCAAAAAACCAACTCCTGGATTCATTGATTTTTTGGAGGGTTTTTTGTGTCTCTATCTCCTTCAGTTCTGCTCTGATCTTAGTTATTTCTTGCCTTCTGCTAGCTTTGGAATGTGTTTGCTCTTGCTTCTCTAGTTCTTTTAATTGCGATGTTAGAGTGTCAATTTTAGATCTTTCCTGCTTTCTCTTGTGGGCATTTAGTGCTATAAATTTCCCTCTACACACTGCTTTAAATGTGTCCCAGAGATTCTGGTATGTTGTATCTTTGTTCTCATTGGTTTCAAAGAACATCTTTATTTCTGCCTTCGTTTCGTTATGTACCCAATAGTCATTCAGGAGCAGGTTGTTCAGTTTCCATGTAGTTGAGCGGTTTTGATTGAGTTGCTTAGTCCTGAGTTCTAGTTTGATTGCACTGTGGTCTGAGAGACAGTTTGTTATAATTTCTGTTCTTGTACATTTGCTGAGGAGTGCTTTACTTCCAATTACGTGGTCAATTTTGGAGTAAGTACGATGTGGTGCTGAGAAGAATGTATATTCTGTTGATTTGGGGTGGAGAGTTCTATAGATGTCTATTAGGTCTGCTTGCTGCAGAGATGAGTTCAATTCCTGGATATCCTTGTTCACTTTCTGTCTCGTTGATCTGTCTAATGTTGACAGTGGAGTGTTGAAGTCTCCCATTATTATTGTATGGGAGTCTAAGTCTCTTTGTAAGTCTCTAAGGACTTGCTTTATGAATCTGGGTGCTCCTGTATTGGGTGCATATATATTTAGGATAGTTAGCTCTTCCTGTTGAATTGATCCCTTGACCATTATGTAATGGCCTTCTTTGTCTCTTTTGATCTTTGATGGTTTAAAGTCTGTTTTATCAGAGACTAGGATTGCAACCCCTGCTTTTTTTTGTTCTCCATTTGCTTGGTAAATCTTCCTCCATCCCTTTATTTTGAGCCTATGTATGTCTCTGCGTGTGAGATGGGTCTCCTGAATACAGCAGACTGATGGGTCTTGACTCTTTATCCAGTTTGCCAGTCTGTGTCTTTTAATTGGAGCATTTAGTCCATTTACATTTAAGGTTAAGATTGTTATGTGTGAACTTGATCCTGCCATTATGATATTAACTGGTTATTTTGTTCGTTAGTTGATGCAGTTTCTTCCTAGCCTCGATGGTCTTTACATTTTGGCATGTTTTTGCCATGGCTGATACCGGTTGTTCCTTTCCATGTTTAGTGCTTCCTTCAGGGTCTCTTGTAAGGCAGGTCTAGTGGTGACAAAATCTCTAAGCATTTGCTTATCTGTAAAGGATTTTATTTCTCCTTCACTTATGAAACTTAGTTTGGCTGGATATGAAATTCTGGGTTTAAAATTCTTTTCTTTAAGAATGTTGAATATTGGCCCCCACTCTCTTCTGGCTTGTAGAGTTTCTGCCGAGAGATCTGCTGTTAGTCTGATGGGCTTCCCTTTGTGGGTAACCCGACCTTTCTCTCTGGCTGCCCTTAAGATTTTTTCCTTCATTTCAACTTTGGTGAATCTGGCAATTATGTGTCTTGGAGTTGCTCTTCTCGAGGAGTATCTTTGTGGCGTTCTCTGTATTTCCTGGATTTGAATGTTGGCCTGCCCTACTAGGTTGGGGAAGTTCTCCTGGATGATATCCTGAAGAGTGTTTTCCAACTTGGTTCCATTTTCCCCCTCACTTTCAGGCACCCCAATCAGACGGAGATTTGGTCTTTTTACATAATCCCATACTTCTTGCAGGCTTTGTTCATTTCTTTTTCTTCTTTTTTCTTTTGGTTTCTCTTCTCGCTTCATTTCATTCATTTGATCCTCAATCGCTGATACTCTTTCTTCCAGTTGATCGAGTCGGTTACTGAAGCTTGTGCATTTGTCACGTATTTCTCGTGTCATGGTTTTCATCTCTTTCATTTCGTTTATGACCTTCTCTGCATTAATTACTCTAGTCATCAATTCTTCCACTTTTTTTTCAAGATTTTTAGTTTCTTTGTGCTGGGTACGTAATTCCTCCTTTAGCTCTGAGAAATTTGATGGACTGAAGCCTTCTTCTCTCATCTCATCAAAGTCATTCTCCGTCCAGCTTTGATCCGTTGCTGGCGATGAGCGGCGCTCCTTTGCCGGGGGAGATGCACTCTTATTTTTTGAATTTCCAGCTTTTCTGCCCTGCTTTTTCCCCATCTTTGTGGTTTTATCTGCCTCTGGTCTTTGATGATGGTGATGTACTGATGGGGTTTTGGTGTAGGTGTCCTTCCTGTTTGATAGTTTTCCTTCTAACAGTCAGGACCCTCAGCTGTAGGTCTGCTGGAGATTGCTTGAGGTCCACTCCAGACCCTGTTTGCCTGGGTATCAGCAGCAGAGGCTGCAGAAGATAGAATATTTCTGAACAGCGAGTGTACCTGTCTGATTCTTGCTTTGGAGGCTTCCTCTCAGGGGTGTACTCCACCCTGTGAGGTGTGGGGTGTCAGACTGCCCCTAGTGGGGGATGTCTCCCAGTTAGGCTACTCAGGGGTCAGGGACCCACTTGAGCAAGGAGTCTGTCCCTTCTCAGATCTCAACCTCCGTGTTGGGAGATCCACTGCTCTCTTCAAAGCTGTCAGACAGAGTCGTTTGCGTCTGCAGAGGCTTCTGCTGCGTTTATTTTTTACTGTGCCCTGTCCCCAGAGGTGGAGTCTACAGAGACAGGCAGGTTTCCTTGAGCTGCTGTGAGCTCCACCCAGTTGGAGCTTCCCAGCAGCTTTGTTTACCTACTTAAGCCTCAGCAATGGCGGTCTCCCCTCCCCCAGCCTCGCTGCTGCCTTGCCGGTAGATCACAGACTGCTGTGCTAGCAATGAGGGAGGCTCCGTGGGCGTGGGACCCTCCCGGCCAGGTGTGGGATATGATCTCCTGGTGTGCCTGTTTGCTTAAAGCGCAGTATTGGGGTGGGAGTTACCCGATTTTCCAGGTGTTGTGTGTCTCAGTTCCCCTGGCTAGGAAAAGGGATTCCCTTCCCCCTTGCGCTTCCCAGGTGAGGCAATGCCTCGCCCTGCTTCAGCTCTCGCTGGTCGGGCTGCAGCAGCTGACCAGCACCGATCGTCCGGCACTCCCCAGTGAGATGAACCCAGTACCTCAGTTGAAAATGCCGAAATCACCGGTCTTCTGTGTCGCTCGCGCTGGGAGTTGGAGACTGGAGCTGTTCCTATTTGGCCATCTTGCTCCGCCCCCAACCTTCTCTCTTATGTCTCAGCATCAAAGGCCACACTGTTTCCTACTTCTAAGAATATTATTGGAGATTCATTAAGTTTGTTTTAAAGGCTATCTGGACATACATAATCTCTAGGACATCACTTTCCAGAATGTTCACTTCAATATGCACTCTTTCCTAAAACTGGCCTGATGAAAAACATGAATGTCATGGAAATATTATGGCTGTTTCCTTTTACACTTGCCTTTTCCCTTTTTTTGCCACTTAAAAACAATATGATGAAGTTCACCTTGGTGGCTTATCCTACACAGGGGTCAAACAAAGATTAGTGTCAGGGTACACCCCTTATTCAAGGTGCAAATGACCCATTGGAAGAATATTTGTCTTCCCCTATGTGATACAAATTTTTGTTTCGTTAGGTGAAAGAAGCACATTTATCTGACCCCTGCTGTGATATTCTCCATTCATCTTGTTGAATGGAACAGAAATTCTGAAAATTATCTTTTAATGATCTTGTCATGGCCATCTCCTTACTGTTGTCAAAGTGAAACAGGCCCAGTGGTCCCATAGGCAGTTGTGTTTTGGATCAGTGTAGACATTAACCCTTCTGCTGTTAAAGCTTGAAACTTTTATATGTTTTATGTGAGTTCCTTCCTCAGGAAAGGACCTTCAGGCCTCTCAACAAAAATATCAAAGAGCTAAAACTCACCAGATCACCACATCCTGACAATGAGATGCCTGACCCCTCATTCATCATGATTGCTTCTGTGCCCCTCCTTAGTTCCTGTTTTCTTACACATTATTACCTTTCTTCCCTGCTATATAAAACCCTGATTGTAGTCAGTCAGGGAGATGGATTTGAGACTGAGTTCGCACACCCTTGACTGCTGTACCAGATTAAAACCTTCTTCCTTGGCAATACTTGTCATCTCAGTGATTGGCTTTCAGTGCAGTGAGTTGCAGGACCTAGACCAAACCCCTGGTGTTTCAGTAACAAAATAATGCATTTTTAAGCGAGTGAGTCCTACAGAAATCATTAAAAAAATCTTTATAAAATCATAAAGAGAATGATATCTTGTTTGATCCATGTAACTTAATCATGGCAAGGATCTTTGCCTTTTCTAGCTATTCCATAAATTAAAATCAAGAAGAAAAATGTGTAACCTAGGGAGCTGACATCAAACCTTTATTCAAATTTGTTTTAAGTCAGACTTTTTCTTACAGAGGGTCGATCTGATTTAACAGTCTCAGTAGACAATGAGTTTGGCTTTCTTGATTTGATTGTGTGTTGGATATTTCTGTATATTGAATGAACAAATTATATCACTACAGAGTTTTGATTAAAATGTATTTATAACATATAAGACCAAATTATTTTATTTTAAAAAGTTGCTAAAATATATTTTGAAATTAATGATATCTAAATATTTCAATCCTTTTAGATGTCGCTCTATAAAGAGTAAAGGATAAAGTGATATGTTAGAAGACTCTCTATAAAATAAAGTTAAAGGCAGGCCAGGCAGTGGCTCATGCCTGTAAACCCAAATTTGGAAGGCCAAGGCAGGTGAATTGCTGTAACCCAGGAGTTGGAGGAGTTGGAGACCAGCCTGGGCAACACGGCGAAACCTCATGTCTACTATATATATATATATGTAAATTAGCTGAGTGTAGTGGTGCATGCCTATGTCCCAGCTACTTAATGGTTTGAGGTGGGATGATCACTTGAACCCAGGAAGTTGAGGCTGCGGTGAGCTGTGATTGCTATGCTGCACCCCAACCTGGGTGACATAGTGAGACCCTGTCTCAAAAAGAAAACAAACAAACAAAAAAAAAAAAACAGAGGGCTATTAAAGGCAATTATAAAACTTAAATTAAAATTTCACTAACACTTTCTACTGAGAAAGATTAACTTTCAAAAATCAGTTGGCTTTCATCACTCTACCTTCAAAATCGTGAAAATTATTGAGTTTTCCAGTGACTGGTTATTATTTTCATTTAGGTATTATTTACTGTGCCAATACTCACAAAGAACCCATAGAGAGAATATTTGAATAATACTGCCACAGTATTACTTTATATATTTAGTAACTACAAAAATGTATTTTTTAATGAATTGTGTCCTACTGAAGAATGTAATAAATGAATTAAAAACAAAGCAGTTCAATGTTCAAAGACAAAAAACAAATAGTATTTTGCAACTCAGCAAAATGGTCTAATAGGAAGAGCTCTGGTCTGCAGGTCCCAACAAGACTAATGCAGAAGGTGAGTGATTTCTGCATTTCCAACTGAGGTACTCAGTTCATCTGATTGGGACTGGTTAGACAGTGGGCGCAGCCCATGGAGGGCAAGCAGAAGCAGAATGGAGTGTTGCCTCACCCAGGAAGTACAAGGGGTCTAGCCAAGGGAAGCTGTGAGGGACTGTGCTGTGAGGGACAGTGCAATCTGGCCCAGATACTATACTTTTCCCATGGTTTTTGCAACCAGTAGACCAGGAGATTCCCTCATGTACGTACATCATCAGGGCCCTGGGTTTTAAGCACAAAGCCTAGAGGCCATTTGGGCAGACACCAAGTAGCTGCAGGAGTATTTTTTTTGTACCCTAGTGTACCTGGAACCCCCATGAGAAAGAACCATTCACTCCCTTGGAAAGGGGGCTAAAGCCAGGGAGCCAAGTGGTCTTGCTCAGTGGGTACCACCCGCATGGAGAACAGCAAGCTAGGATCCACTGGAAATTCTCACTGCCAATACAGCAGTCTGAAGTCTAGCTGGTATGCTCGAATTTGGTGGAAGGAGGAGCGTCTGTCATTACTAAAGTTTGAGTAGGTGGTTTTCCTCCCTCACAGTGTAAATGAAGCTTCAGGGAAGTTTGGACTGCAAAGCAACTGTAGTCAGACTGTCTCTCTAGATTCCTCCTCTCTGGGAAGGGCATCTCTGAAAGAAAGGCAGTAGCCCCAGTCAGGGGCTTATAGATAAAGCTCCTATCTCCCTGGGACAAAGCACCTGGGGGAAAGGGTGGTTGTGGGCACAGCTTCAGTGACTTAAACGTTCTTGCCTACTGGCTCTGAAGAGAGCAGTGGATCTCCCAGCACAGCGCTCAAGCTCTGCTAAGGGACAGAATGTCTCCTCAAGTGGGTCCCTGACCATTGTACCTCCTGACTGAGAGACACCTCCCCACAGGAGCCAACAGACACTTCATACAGGAGAGTTCTGGCTGGCATCCGTCAGGTGCCACTTTTGAACAAAGCTTCCAGAGGAAGAAGCAGGCAGCAATCTTTGCTGTTCTGCAGGCTCTGCTGGTGATACCTAAGCAAAGAGGATCTGGAGTGGACTTCTAGTAAACTCCAACAGGCCTGCAGAAGAGAAGTCTGACTGTTAGAAGGAAAACTAACAAACAGAAAGCAATAACATCAATATCAACAAAAAGGACACCCACACAAAAACCCCATTCAAAGGTCATCAGCATCAAAGACCAAAGGCAGATAAATCCAAGAGGATGAAAAAAAGGCAGCACAAAAATGCTGAAAATTCCAAAAACCAAAATGTCTCTTCTCCTCCAAAGCAGCACAACCCCTCGCCAGCAAGGGAATAAAACTGGATGGAGAATGAGTTTGATGAATTGACACAAGTAGGCTTCAGAAGGAGGGTAATAACAAACTCCTCTGAGCTAAAGGAGCATGTTCTAACCCAATGCAAGGAAGCTAAGAACCTTGAGAAAAGGTTACACAAATTGCTAATTAGAGTAACCAGTTTAGAGAAGAACATAAATGACCTGATGGAGCTGAAAAACACAGCATGAGAACTTCGTGAAACATACACAAGTAACAATCGCCAAATCGATCAAGCAAAAGAAAGGATATCAAAGATTGAAGACCAACTTAATGAAATAAAGCGTGAAGACAAGATTAGAGAAAAAAGAATGAAAAGGAATGAACAAAGCCTCCAAGAAATATGGGACTATGTGGAAAGATCAAACCTACGATTTGTTGGTGTACCTGAAAGTGACAGATGGGGGACAAGGGGAGGGATAGCATTAGGAGAAACACCTGATGTAGATGATAGGTTGATGGGTGTGGCAAACAGTCATGGCACATGTATACCTATGTAACAAACCTGCACGTTCTGCACATGTATCCCAGAACTTAGAGTATAACAAAAAAATATATATATAGTATTTTAAATATATATATATATAAACAGTTAAATATGTTTGGGCATAATACAGATGTTGACAATTAAATGCATATTTTATTACTATTTAAAATTGTATTGGGGTTCAGTAATAAAATACAAGTTAAAAGATAAACAAATAAAAATTTCTGAAGTGAAATAATTTGCACTATTTTTAATGTATCTGAGAAGGAAAAAAACAAAAAACAAAACAAAACTGTGGCATGTTATCACATGATTCTTTGGTCCAATATAGTAGCCACTAGCCACATATGACTGTTTCAATTAAATCTAAATTTAATTAAGTTGAAATTAAGTCCTCAGTCACACCAGCCACATTTCAAGCAATTGATAGTCACATGTGGCAAATGGCTATCATATTGGACCAAGTAGATATACAAAATTTCTATCATTACACAAAGTTCTATGAACAGATCTGTCATAGAAAATTATATTAGTTTCATCATTAAAGTCTCTAGATATTATATGAAACTAGTTTGTCCACCAGATTTTTCTACAAAAACAAGCACATATTCTTTTTTCCTGTCACCCATGAGGAGGCCAAAATGTGCACAGATTTTTTGGAATTTAAGTATTTCAGGAAAATTTCTTTTTGCAACTCATAACAAAATTATTTACAGCATTTTAATTAAAGCTTATAACTAGTTTTTGTAATTTTTGATATACCTACCACTGCTTACATAACAACTAACTTATGGTTTCTCTTAGTTTCAAAAGATGATGCAGACTGGTATCCACAGTGTGACCTGCCAGAAGGGATAACTTCTATTTCTCTTTTGTACTGACTTACAGTGCTTACTAGGTAGATAACATGGAAAAATAGAAATATAATTTGTTTTAAGCTACCCCTTGCTATTAGATTCTCTAGCAAAGAAATTACAAAGGCAGAACAATTCCTTGTGGTTCAGGACAAAAGCTAATCACTAATGCAATTGTAAAAAGATATTACCCCCTTATATAGAAGTACACAATTAGGAACATTGAGAGTTTAGTGATATATCGGTGACATTTGTGATATGAAAGGGAAATATGTTTTTTTTTTTTTTAAATTTGCTACTATATTAGAACTGATATAAAATTGTCAGAGTATATTTATAGTTAATAATTCAAGTCACATAAAAATATAATCAGATTTTTAGAGTATAGCTATAAAGGCATTAGCTTCATGTTTCACCAAGCCTCAGTAAAAATGAGTTCCTTAGGCCGGGCGCGGTGGCTCAAGCCTGTAATCCCAGCACTTTGGGAGGCCGAGATGGGCGGATCACGAGGTCAGGGGATCGAGACCATCCTGGCTAACATGGTGAAACCCCGTCTCTACTAAAATATACAAAAAACTAGCCGGGCGAGGTGGTGGGCGCCTGTAGTCCCAGCTACTCGGGAGGCTGAGGCAGGAGAATGGCGTAAACCCGGGAGGCGGAGCTTGCAGTGAGCAGAGATCTGGCCACTGCACTCCAGCCTGGGCGACAGAGCGAGACTCCGTCTCAAAAAAAAAATAAAATAAAATAAAAATGAGTTCCTTTAAAGTATAAGAAGAAATCTAAGTTAATTTTAATGAAATAACAATATTTGAAAAATTTTATGCTTTTTAAATGATGTTTATGTGTCCTTTGTTTACTCTGTCATTGTGCTTTACAGTCCGTAAAAGTAATCAGTCTCTATTCTGTCACTCAGTTAATGTTTCTTAAATTAACATTTATATCAGAACAGTTTTAGATTCACAAAAGTATTACAAAGATGCTACAGATGGTTCCCATATACCACACACCCAGTTCACCCTATTTATTAACATCTTACATTAATATTGGCATTTATTACAATTAATGAACCACTATTAATGCATTATTATTAATCCAAGTCTTTATTTAGATTTTCCCAGTTGTTGTTGTTGTTGTTGTTGAGACGGAGTCTCGCTCTGTCACCCAGGCTGGAGTGCAGTGGCGCCATCTCCGCTCACTGCAAGCTCCGCCTCCCGGGTTCACGGCATTCTCCTGCCTCAGCCTCCCGAGTAGCTGGGACTACAGGCGCCGCCACCACGCCCGGCTAATTTTTTGTGTTTTCGGTAGAGACGGGGTTTCACCGTGTTAGCCAGGATGGTCTCGATCTCCTGACCTCGTGATCCGCCCACATCGGCCTCCCAAAGTGCTGGGATTACAAGCGTGAGCCACCGGGCCCAGCCGATTTTCGCAGTTTTTAACAAAAGTTATTTTTCTATCTCAACATCCCATTCAGATAACTACGTTATATTCAATTGTCCCGTCTCCTTAAGATATTCTTTGCTATAATAGTTTCTAAGTCTGGCGTTGTTTTTGATGGCCTTGACAGTTTTGCAGAGTATTTGTCATTTGTTTTGCAGAATTTTCCTTAATTGGTTTTTGTCCAGTGTTCCTCACAAGATTAGACTGGGGTTATGTGGTTTTAGGGGAAAGACTACAGAGGTAAAGTGTCATTTTTATCACATGATATCAAGGGTATTTACTATAAATCTGATTTATCGCCACTGATGTTGCCCTTAATCACCTAGCTGATGCAGTGTTGACTCCAGTTACTTTTTTAAATGTAAAGAAAAGTAGGTCCCAATTGCATAAACTTACCTTAAGTACTCAAACAAAAAAATAAACGTCAAGATAATTTGAAGGTACAATTATTTTTTTTAAATGGTATATTATTTAGAATTAGTTGGTAAAAAGCAAATAAAGAAATACTTAAGCAACACACCAGTAATATATTTTTTAGTGAATCTAGACTACAGAGAGCTAATTTGATAATTTCCACATACAAAGAGGTAGATAATTTCTATTCATTAGAAATTTAAAACAACAACAACAAAAAATACAAATATTGAAATCTCAAGTCAGACCAGTCCCTTCTTGGCTATACAGCCCTTGCAACTCCATAGCTGCGCTATCAGGTTTGTGTTACTGGAGAAGAGGAGACCCCTGCCCAGCTGTTGTGTGTGTAATCAGTTTATTTTAAAATATATTAATCAAAAAAATTCATTAAAGAAAGAAATTACTAAGTCATATAAATGACTAGTATAGATATCATACATATATTTCATATATAATGTCAACATACCTTGAGATCATTATCAGTCGGTTTTTAAATCACCTTTCAGAAAGACATGTTGGACATACACAAACAAAATTTATTTCTAGTTACGGATCTCTCTGTGACTTGGCACAGGTAAATACAAGACATAATATGCTCCAACACTAATTTATAATCAACTGATGCTAAAATATTAAATCATAAATTTGTCTTACCAATATTTACCCCAAGTAAAATTTTCACTGATATAATGATACTATGTTTATATTTTCACTAATGAAATGCCTCCCTGTGCCATCCACCCAACCACAATTATTCATACATGATTCCAGCTCTACGTTTGCTTAAATTTATGGCAATTGCGATCCTAGACAAATTAAATCTTTATAAAAATTTTGTGGGTTCATATTCTGTGGCACATTGTATATATGTTAAATAATTTCCTGTTAGAAAAACACTACAAAGTTGTCACACTTAAATTTACTGCAGCAACAATTATAGCCCTTCAGAGTTATGATAGAGTGAAAGCAAATACTGAGGCTGCTTCAGGCAATCGAGAAGTTCTGGTGTCAGAAATCTTTTGTTGGTAGGCAAAGCTTGGATGCCTTCCAGGTAACTAGGCTAAATATTTCTAAACAATACTGCACCGTTGATCCCAAACCATTTTTTACTTCCATTTTGCTGTAATTATGGCCAGAGCCAGAGTGAAATATGACTCTCTTGAGAATATGTCATTGGCAGGCGTGGAAATTTTATCCAGAAATGTTGGTTGGACACAGGCAGTGCAGTAATTTGAAACTACTGTTTCACATATCATATATCAAAATAAATGAATTAGCATGGTTAAAATAAGAATGCCCATATTTAAGTGTTCTGATTCATTTTTTTCTTATTTTTCGAGGAGGCATATTTCTCGTTATGTCACACAGCAAGTTTTAAAATATTCTGTATCTTAGAAACTGACTAGTTCAGTTATTTTCATTAGTCCTACTCAAGAAAGGCATTAATTGTATGGAAAATATTATTTGCCTTGTCAGAACATAACTATTATTGATAACTATGAGATTATACATAATGAATAAACATTTGCTCAAGAAAACATGATGTATACACAAAAATTATGCAATTAAAAGTATATGGTGTAAAGTTTAGATTCTGAACTGTTAACAACATGCAACAAGAGTCCCAAAAGAAGACATTCATTCAATTTATCTTTGAATCTCTAAAGACTAGTAACATATAGTAGAAAATCTAAAAATAATGGTTGTTAAATAATTGAAAGAACCATATTATTTAGTTTTTTAAAATAAAATGCTGCGTGCAAGTAGGATACCTATATGTTTATCTATCTATATAAATTTAATCAGCCTATCAGAAAATATTTTTAAGGTTTTAACTATATGTTAACATGAATGTTATAACTCCTGTAATGGATAAGGCTAATGTTTCATATGTCAGTTTTTTTAAGTGAACAAATGGGGTGTAAAATCAGAAGAGGTGTAAAAAATAGAATTACAGTACACAACCAAGTTTAAGGAGAAAAACAATGTTACAGCATTAGAAAGAGTATAAAATGGGATCATTTCTCAAGTACTCAAAGTGATAATGTGGCAATAGGAAAAGCAATTAGTCTATGTATGCTGGTTTTAGATTGCATCATCAGTTAAGGCAAAGAAAAAAGTACTACAATGAATTGCTTCCTTAAGTAGAAATGTGCAAGTTGCTTGCTAATTTCAAAAGAGTTTTTGCTTGAAAATATTATTGTAAAATGGGCATTTAATGAGTTTATTTAGGAACCCAGAATATGTAAATTTACATTTGAAAATTATCTAGAAATATTTATATTTTCACTTGGCAAGTAACTCACTAAATCATATATATATATATATAAATTTTTGACAACTTTTTGAGATATAGTAAATTGATATACAATGCAGTACTTTTATTATTCATAACTTGACAACTTTGAAATAAGAACACATCCCTGAGACAATCACTACAATCAACAGGATCAACCTATCTTTCACCCCAAAAAAACTTACTCCTGTCTCTATAAAGTCTATTTTGTCTTGCATCTCTCTTTATCTCCTTCCCCAGGCAATCACAGCTGTACCTTCTTTGATTATACATTAAGTATTATTTTCTGGAGTTTTCAATCAGTGGAATCATAGAGGATGATGCATTTGTGTAAAGTTTTCAGACAGAATGATTGTTTGAGTATCTTCTATGTTGTAGGCATCAATAGTTCACTCATTTTTTATTGCTTAGTGGTATTCTACCATATCAATATATCACGATTTGTTTATCCATTTCCCTAGTTGGGAAGTCTGAGTTGTTTTTGGTTTGGGGCTATTTCACTGATAGCCCCTAACACTCATGTATAAGTCTCTGTATGGACATTTTCTTTCTTTTTTTCTGGGTAAATACCTAGAAGTGAAATTAATATTATTATATAATAGGTGTATGTTTAATATTTTAGAAAAATGTTAAACGTTTTCCAAAGTTAAAATTTTAAATTTATATTTGAATCAGCGAGGTGTGAGACTACCAGTTTCCCACATTCCCATCAACATTTAGTATGGGTAAGCTTTGCTTTTGTTTTATTTAGTTTATTTTTAATATTAGTTATTCTAATGGGTATATAATGCTATTTCATTACATATTTAGTTTACACCTTCCTAATGACTGCTAATATTGGACTCTTCATATACTTGTTGTCCATATGTCTTCTCTGATGAAGTTTTTGTTCAAATCTTGTACCTATTTTTTATTGGTTCATTTGTTTTCATGTTACTGAGTTTTGAAAGTTGTTTATATTTATGTAAATACAAGTATTTTATCAGATATATATTTTGCAAATTTATTTTTTTAGAGTATCAAAGTGAAGTTTTTAATTTTGATAAAGACTAACTTACCAATTCATTAGTTTATGGTTCGAGTAATTGAGGTTGTACCCACAAATTCTTTGCGAGGTCACAAATATTTTCTACTATATTTTACTAGAAATTTATAGTTGTGGCTTTTGCATTTAATTATGTGATCTATTTTGAGTTAATGCTTGTCTATAATGTGAAATATGCTTTAAAATTTATTGTTTCGTAACACAAATGGATACTCAATTGTTTCAGTACTATTTGATGAAAATATATCTTTTTTCCCACTAAATTGCCTTTACAACTTTGTCAAAAATAAATTTCCATATATCTGTGGCTCTGTTTCTGCACTCTATTCTGTGCCATTGGTCTATTTATTTATCTTTATCCTAATATTGCCCTGATGTGATTACATTTATTTTATCATCATCTTGAAATAAAGTCAGTTAGTGCTAGTCTTCATAACTTTGTCTCTCATTTCAAAGTGTTGAGACTATTCTATGTTCTTTGAATTTCCCTTTGAATTTTGGATTCATCATGACAATTTCTGCAAAAAGGCATGCTGGAAATTTTGTTGGCCTGCATTGAACTTATAGATAAATTTGCATAAAATTATCAATATTGAGTTTTCTGATCTATGAGCTGTGTCTACCACTCCACTTATTAATATCTTCTTTAATTCATTACATCAGTGTTTTGTAATTGTCTGTGTATGGGCATTTTACATAATTTTTTAAATTTATCCATTAATAGAATTTTAAAGTTACTTTAGGCCAGGTGTGGTGACTTGCACCTCTAATCCCAGGACTTTGGAAGGATGACGTAGGTTGATCACTTACACCCAAGAGTTCAAGACCAGCCTGGGCAACATAGAGAGACCTCACCTCTACTTAAAAAAAAAAAAAAAAAAATGAAGCAGGTGTGCAGACACAACTGTAGTCCCAGCTACTTGGGAGACCAAAACAGGGAGTTTGAGGTTGCATTGAGCCATGATTGTGCCAGTGCATTCTAGCTTGAATGTCAGAACAAGACTCTGTCTCAGAAAATAATAATAATAATAACAATAAATAAAAAGTTTTTAAAAAGTTATTTTAACTCCTAATTGTTCATTGCTAGTATACAGAAATAAAAAAAGATTTTTTTTTTTACTGATTTCATGTTCTACAGCGTCACTAAATTTATGTGTTGTTCTAGTAGCTTACTTTTAAGATTTTGCTGGATTATATGCATATATAATGATATTATCTGAAAATAAAGAAAATATCACTGCCTTTTTTCTTATCTGGATGTGCTTTATTCATTTTTCTTCCCTGATTGCGCTGCCTAGCATTTCAGTAGAATGTTGAATATAAGTTGTTTGAGCAGATATCTTTCTTGTGTTCCTGTCTCTGCTATAATTTTTATAAATGCACTTTATCAATTGAGGATGTTCCCTTTTATTTTTGGTTCCTGATAAGTTTAATCAGGAGTGAATGTTGCATTTTTTCAAATGCCTTTTCTGATTTGATTGAGATAATTGCTAAATGGTAATAACACTTAAAAGTCGTCAGTTATAATTCCTGAATAAGAGGAGCAATGAGGAGGAGGAGAATACAGAAAAGATATTAGGATTGCTGAAACTTTTCAATTTTGATTTTTAAAACTCTGAAATGGTCCGGGTGCAGTAGCTTATGCCTGTAATCCCAGTACTTTGGAGGCTGAGGCTGGTGGGTCACCTTAGTTCAGGCGTTCGGGACCAGCCTGACCAACATGGCAAACTCCATCTCTATTAAAAATACAAAATTAGCCAGGCATGGTGGTGCATGCCTGTAATTCCAGCTACTTAGGTGGCTGAGGCAGGAGAATCACTGGATCCCAGGAGGCAAATGTTGCAATGAGCTGAGATCATGCCGTTGCATTCCAACTGGGGAAACAAGAGCAACACTCCATCTCAAAAGAAAAAAAAAAGAAAAATTTGAAAATGAAAGATCCATGAGTCTAAACAGACTTCAAGCATAATAAACATAAAGAAAAATATGCCAGATACATTATAATCAAATTGATTAAAACCATGGATAAAAAAATGTTAAAAACAGTCAAAAAGAGCTCATTACATAGAAAAGAACAAAGATGTGGGTGAAAGCAGATATCTCATTGAAAATAATGTAAACAAAGTGACTATGGCACAACATATTTAAAGCATTGAAGAGAAAAAAAGTGTCAACCTTATATTCTACACTCACTGAAAATCTTTCTTAAAAGTAAGTGAAATAGAAACCCATCAACATGCAAAAACTGAAAAGATCTGTCACCAGTAGATCTACACTATGAGAAACATTTAAGGAAATCTTTCAGGCAGAAGAAAGTGATACTGGATTGAAATCTAGAGAACCAAATGCAATAAATGGTAATGTAATGGGTAATTTTTTTTAGATCTTTAAAAATGATAATTGACAATTTAAACAAATAATAACAATAAATTGTGGGCTTTATAACATGTATGTGAGTATGATATCTAACAATATTATAAGGACTAGGAGAGGAGAAATGAAAATATGCCACTGAGAGGTTCTTACACGATATGTGAAGCGGAGTGATATTACTTGAAAATAGACTGATAAGAAGCATTCATTATTTTATGATTTGAGGGCATAAAGAATGTCTGATTTACAGTGATGAAATCTTTCATAGGTGATCATTAATCACATAGCTATAGTGACCATTCTGAATGACACCTTGAAGAGTTGGAGGTCTATGCTACAAGATGCTGTTTATAAGTTGAAACATGAGATGATATATAGTGTCATTTAACAATGTCCAGTAGGAAAGTACATAATTCATATACTGTAGAGGATAATCAATGCTGATTATCATGTGTAGGCAGCAGGCCTCCACATACACATAGCAGACCCATATGTGTGTGTCAGGGACTTGAGGGATTCACTGTGGTTCTTGTTGCTTCCATGTCTGGTAAAAAATAAGAATGGCCAGACCAGAGGGTAAAATACTAGGGCCTCTGGTCCCTCAGGATTTGAAAATCTGGATGACTCTGCTATGCGAGCTACCTAGGGAGACTGAAAAGGTGTCTGAGACTGATGCCAAAATAGTATTGATGGCAGTGGTGGCTCATCTGGAGTGGCCACTGCCATGATGCCAGCTGCAGTGGGGGGGGCTTGGCTGGTGCTGCACCCTCTACATAGCTGATGTGAGCCAGGATCAGGCAGAAACCCCATCCTCTTCTAAGTTGGCATGGTGGGAGCTTCACATTCCCCAGGCACAGCTCCAGTCACCTAGCTGTGGCTACACACAGGGCATCTCCGCACTCTTGAAGGCCCAGAAAGCATCCCCTGTCCCTGCAGGCTTGGAAGTTCTTGCTCCTGTGGCTTGGCCTCTCCCTGCTCCTGGTTCCTTCTCCAATGTTAGAGCAAAGTTGAGACCAAGTCTGGTGCTGTTGCAACCCAGCTCAGTGTGTGCACACTTGGGGCAGCACTGACATGACAGCCCCTTGCCACCTCAACTCCTCTGGACTTTGGATGCTGAAGAGCACAAAAAGGAGGCTGAGGTGGGGGCTGAGGGTGGCTCAGCATGGGCCTTCAGGAACCTCTCTTCACAAACAGACTGGGCAATGGCAGGAGGCAGACAGGCTGCTGCACAGAAAGTAGTAGGTCCTGGTGAACTCCCACCTTCAAGCCAGAAATGGCTTGAAGCCTGGGGGCCAGACTGATGTACCAGAATGAGAAGTTATGGTGCTATTTTTTGTGCCACCCATGAACAAATCAGGACACATTTCCTCCCCTCTGAAGCCCATAAAATCTCTGGACTCAGCCAGACTCAAGGAGACAATGGGATGACCTTCCTGCAGAGAGGAGCTACTATTCTAGGGTCTCCTGTCTGGTTTGAGCTGAATACTTGTTGGGATGTGTTGCCTGTAGAGAGGAGTTACCCACTGTGGGTCTCCTCTGAGTTGTTCTGTTGCTCAATGAAACTTCTCTCCACCTTCCTCAACCTCCACTTATCTGCATCCTTCATTTTTTCCTGTACACATACCAAGAATTCAGGACCCACAGATTGGCAGGGCTAAAAGAGTTCTAACACAAACAGGCCTCAACCATGCTCCTTGCTTGCCACGTGGTGGACCACAAGAATGAGAAAAGAGAAGGGAGAAAAGCTACAGCCCTTTGGGGAGCCTAGACCTAGGAGCTCCTGAGCCAGGGCTGTGACACCCTATCTGGGACTCTGCAATTCCTAGTGTCTCCAAGCTTCTAGGCACCACTGTGTTCCCAAGTTCCAGCTGTGGAAGCTGCTTGGGGTACGCCTAGTCCAGCTGCAACCTCGCAGGGAGCTGGTGCCCATACTGGCAGCTGGAGTGGCTCACCCCACTGCAGCTAGAGTGCTTGGCTGTGCACAGTGGCTGGAACCGATGCTCGCTCACTCACACACCTCTCTCTGCTCCACACACCTCTCTGGCTCATCCTCGGCAGGCATGAGATTTAGGTTGGTAATGCTAACTGAGGGCAGCCTGCCATGCTGAGTTGGTGAAATGAGCTCAGCAGGCAAAGGTGCCATTGGCCACAGCATTTTTCAGCTGGTCGAGCAACACCCCAAGGATCCAGTGACAGCATTCATACAGGAGGTTGTAAAACCATTAGTTATGGTCTCAAGACTAGCTACAGGGTGTGGATGATATTTGTTCCACTAACTTTCCTATCTTACATTTTTTTGAGTGTGACAAGCACTTCATTGAGTGCACTTGACTTGGGGTGTACACTAATTTGAATGTACCAAGTAATTATTTGTGTCTGATGCTTATAGTGCACTGATACACATATTTTCAGCCCATTACTGATTCTAGTTGCAGCTATAGTTAACAATTCCTATGTAAATTCTCAGTATTTGAATTCAAACCCCAACACTGCTTTTAGATTTTCTGTTCTTAATTTTTGTTTTGTTTTCAAAACTACAGGAATATGTTGTTGCAGGAAGTCAGGGACCCCGAACAGAGGGTGTGGCTGGAGCAACAGCAGAGGAACATAAATTGTGAAGATTTCATTTTAATATGGACATTTATCAGTTCCCAAATAATTTCTTATGCCTATCTTTACTTTAATCTCTTAATCCTGTTATCATTGTAAACTGAGGATGTACAGCACATCAGGATCACTGTGATAATTGTGTTAACTGTACAAATTGATTGTAAAACATGTGTATTTGAACAATATGAAATCAGTGCACCTTGAAAAAGAACAGAATAACAGCAATTTTTGGGAACAAGGGAAGACAACCATAAGATCTGACTGTGTGCGGGGTCAGGTAAAAAGAAGTATATTTTTCTTCTTGCAGAGAGCCTATAAACGGACGTGCAAGGAGGGAAGATATTGCTAAATTCTTTGCCTAGCAAGGAATATTTATATTAATACCCTGGAAAAGGAATGCATTCCTAGGGGGAGGTCTATAAACTACTGCTCTGGGAATGTCTGTTTTATATGGTTGAGATAAGGACTGAGATACGCCCTGCCTGGTCTCCTGCAGTACCCTCAGGCTTACTAGGGTGGGGAAAAACTCCACCCTGGTAAATTTGTGGTCAGACCAGTTCTCTGCTCTCAAACTGAGTTTTCTGTTATTTAAGATATTTATCAAGACAATACATGCACTACTGAACATAGACCCTTATCAGTAGTTCTGCTTTTGCCCTTTGTCTTGTGATCTTTGTTGGACCCTTATCAGTAGTTCTGCTTTTGCCCTTTGTCTTGTGATCTTTGTTGGATCCTTATCAGTAGTTCTGCTTTTGCCCTTTGTCCTGTTCCCTCAGAAGCATGTGATCTTTGTTCTGCTTTTTGCCCTTTGAAGCATGTGATCTTTGTACCTACTCTCTGTTCTTACACCCCCTCCCCTTTTGAAACTCTTAATAAAAAACTTGCTGGTTTGAGGCTCAGGTGGGCATCATGGTCCTACCAATATGTGATCTCACCCCTGGCAGCCCAACTCTAAAATTCCTGTTTGTACTCTTTCTCTTTATTTCTCAGCCAGCTGACACTTATGGAAAATAGAAAGGACCTACATTGAAATATTGGGGGTAGGTTCCCCCAGTAATATGTGATAGCTCAGAATGTGAGGGATGAAAGGCTGAGGAAATTTTCATTTATTATGGTTCAAAAGTTAAAGGCACCAACGTTCTGTCTTTTGCAAGACAAAAATGATACAAACATTGGTATGATTTTTCAGACGGATCACAGCAAGGGTGGCTCCTGCCAGTGGCAGACTTTTATGCATTGGTACTGGAAGGGGGAGGGCAGTGGGCAGGATAAGGGCGTGATAGGGGCATCTCCATAGGCGTGGCCGGGTAAGTTTTGATCTCTTCGGATCGACATCACCTGGAGCATGCTCGGTTGATCTGCATCTTCCCGCGTGTGGGAAAGTTGGTGAGGAAGAACCCGGAAGCAACATGGATTATGCCTTCTTGTTCACCTTCCTCCATCTTGTCCTTTCTCCTTCACCCAAACACAATTCTATTGAACATTTTAGTTCAACATCTTCTTCTCATTCATACTTTCCTAAGAATATGCATTGGAGCCATGGGATCCAAAATATAATTATTTGCAAGGTTGTGATCATAGACTAACAAATTGCTGTTCAAAACATGTACCAATTGACATAGCTACCAGTGGTGTATGCAGCTAGTTCCTAATTGAAAATGTTTCCTTTGCTTGATAAGGTAAAAACATTTTAAAACCAAAATATTTTGATTGAGAAGAGTACTCAACCTTGATAAAAAATTTGCATGATTTTGACCAAACTGAGAAAAAAGTTTATATGTCACATATAAGAATTTGTTCTATTTTGTATTTTGAATATATGGCTTACTTATACCCAATACTCTTGACAAATATATTTTCATCTCTTATTTAATTAAGCACAAATCTAGAACACACTGAATAAGATAGTTACTATAACTAGGGGATAATCAGTTCTGACTATTGGATGTAGTCAATATTATTGCTTTATACTTGGGATTACATAATTTATTTTAAAATTTATATTTTGCTGTTTAATTAATGAAGAGATTTTTCTTTTAGTGGGAATTTTTTCTAGATTATTTCAAATATGAAAACCTGAAAAAATGAAGAATATAAGTTGCCATTTAAAATGATGAAAAATTATTGTAGTGACATATGTATTAGACAATGATACACATGGCTAATAAAGCAATCCATTGAAATGATATTTTATTGGTTTATAGAAATGTGAACTGTCATATGCTAGTTCTTGTATGCCAGTAATAGACACCCTCCCATGATAAAAGAATAGTTGTGTTTGATCTGTACTTTGAAATTGTCTTGTTATAACTGGTACAGATATCCTTTTCAAAATAAATACATTTATATTCACTCCATGTTCTTATTACATTTATTTGTAGTTATATTTTTCCATTATTTTAGATGTGTACAGTTTTTCTTTTTTAGCGATGCTACTACTTTGAGAGGGTTATGTATTGGGAACATTCTAATCCAGTATATAATAAAAATAATGTGCATTGAAATTTAAAAAAACATACTGGTCAAATTTTCTCAAACAAAATAGCTTATTTTTTAAATGCTTTTACCACTTCAAGTCAAGTAACACAAAATGCTTTTAAAAGATAGCAAACTTTTTCTATCAAGAGGTTCAAAAGTCAAAATTTCTATCCAATATATTCTTAAAAGTCTGTACATAATTAAATGTTCTATTGACTCCTGAGTTATTATCTTCTGATGATAAACTTTTAAATTGTGTAAAAACTGAAACCATTTCTTCTACCAAATTACATTTTCTGGTCTAGAAATCCCAAAGTTAACTCACCTAAAAACTAATTAGTTTAGATAATATATAGTTTTAGTGTACATCTGTGATGAGAAGACTTAAAGGCTACTGGTTCATACTTTGAATCAGTAAAATAAAAATTTTTCTTTCTTTTCTAGAAAATAAAATTTGCATTTTTATATCTAATTGAATGTGATGATAACCAATGGTGAGTTTTTAGTAATTAATAAGTGTATTATTAAATTTTTATATTATTGAATTAATTAACAAATTTTATTAATAATTATTTATTAACAAAGTTAATGAGAGTGTCAATTACTGTTTAAAGCTAGTTCAATGCTCTTTTCTTGAATTCATAACAATATGTCAAAAACACTTATTTGGGTGATTACTGACATTAATACCAAGAATGTTATAAGTTGCTACAACTGGACCACTAATGTAATATAAAATTAAATAATTTAAATTTAAATTAAATTAACAGAATAAAATTAGAACTCCTCTTTATATGGTATTTACATATAAATATGTATGTTGAATTTTTTATTTGTAGTGATTTTTATATTAACTCCATGCTGCAATTGAACACTTTTTAAAATATAACAAAATAAGAGAAAATATGATAATCTGATGGTATTTCTATCTCTAATTTCAAGCAACATGATGATGCATAAATACTGAATTTCAAAGTGAACCTATTTAAAGTAAGTTGAAATAAACCTTATCTTAAAAGAACCTCAAATTAGTAAATTAACTTCTGAAGAGAAATTTTAACAGACTCTTTAACCAGGAACATTGTGGTTAATATTAATAAATTGAATTGCCATAGAATTCTGAGTAAATAGAAACTGGAGAGAGCAAAATGTTAGTTTGGTCTGAGATATTTCACCCTTAACTCTTCAGTATCTTATTAAAAAAAAAAAAAAAAAGAGGTAGAAATGTATTCGAAGATTAGATAACAAATATGTGATAAATTATTTATTATTAATTTGCAGCAGATGAAACCACATAAGCATCTGTTCAGAAAACAGATAACTAATTTGGACATGTGCCTTGGAAATGCTTGAGTTGGTTTGAGCCTTAGAGCAAGGGAAGAAAATTGAAGCCATTTCTGCTACCAGATTACATTATCTGATCTAGAAATAACAAAGTTATCTTTCAATATTTTGAAATGAATATTTTGAAGAAAATGGCAGCTATCCCATTCCCAATCAGTATGCAATTAGAATGAAATTCTGCCTTCCCTCAAGGCTGTAAGATTCTGCTTTTCCTGTTATGCGCATATTAATGCCATTCAATAGGAGAATTACTAATTTTTGAGTAGCTTCCCAATGATTAAAAATATATTTTGTGCCTTTAATCGTTTGGAATACATCTTTACCAATTAGCTCTGTTTAAAAAAGAAATTTTAGTGTTACAATATAAGTGAAATATACAATGTCTGGCCATACATCTTATTTGCTATTCTGGTCAGGAGGTGCACAAAACTTGTGACTCTCTAATTTCCACATTGGTAAGTGCTGCACTATTTTTTTATATATATATTATTGCAGCAGTCTTGTCTAACATGATGAAAATCTTTGTCATCATCAGAACTACAGCCATGACTCATGCTCCTTTTAAGTTTTCTTAATTTGTGTGATGAGAATAAAACATGAAGTTCTTCTCTACCATTCAGATAATTTACTGGATTTGCAGAGAATTAGTCTTGAAGCATTTGATAGAATTTTTATTGGGAACAAAAATACTGACAGAAAAGAATCTGACAGAAAGGCAAGAGACTTTTCCTCTGGAGTAAATATGTTAGGACCATTCAAATGATGACATTCTTTTTACCGGAAACTACATAATCACAAACATGCATGTTGCTAAGCATGAAATCTGTCAACATGCCCATCAGAAAACAGCAACTGAAGGTCACCAAACTTGGCAGGATATGCTTCTGAAAACTTCTCAACTTTATTGCAGGTGAAAATCTATTGACCTCTAGAATCAATACATTACCTTTGACAAGAACATTTGTTCTACTACAACTTAGTGGGATATGAATTAATTGTTACATTCTTACTGAGGAAGGCACACTAACAGAACCCATTAAACTCTATTTCACTGACTTATGAGTAAAAGAAATTATAGAATACGTCACGAAAGCAAATAGATTGTTATAATTTTGTGTCTCTTGATTCAAGGGTTTCTTCTCCAGTAGGAACTGCTTAATTTTCTACTCGTTATGAATTCTCCTTATTTCTTAAATTATCTATACTATTGGAGGTAGAAATATGAGCCCCTACCCCTCATAGAAAGACCTCACTTCTCAGGCTCCACCCCAGACAAAAATAGACAACGAGGTATAAGAAGCAGTAATTAAACTGTTACCTTTTCCTCTTCATTTATCTTTCTTTTGCAATGATATTCTCACTACAAGTCACATGCTAAAGATGGTGAAGATGAAAGACAGAACTTGTGATATTGATGATATAAATGAGAAAAAAGTAAGCCTTTGTTTTGTTTAAATCATATTTATTTGTCTTAGGTTTCTGTAACTAGCTTTATATAAGTTAGTAATTCCAGTCATGGGAACACTGATACCATTTGATAAAACATAATTTGTGAGTTAGTGTTTCAGCATGGTTGTGACAAAACTGAGTGGCAAAGATAGAATAGACTGCAAGGATTACACATCAATTTCCATTATAAATTATATTACATACTTTCATCTTGTTATAAAATAGCCTCATTATTGAAATTCATTTTGCATTAAAATTGAAGTCTACTTTGGGGGGGGGGAGTTAAACAATAATTTCCCAATTTTTCCCCCAAATTGATTCTTTATTATGTAATGAAACATAAAAATAAGAGAAATATGTTTCTTTGTTACTGACATCAAGTTTCTTCAGAAGCAGACATTTTGGTGTGGAAGAGGCTGATTGGAGAGTATTATTATTATTATTATTATACTTTAAGTTCTAGGGTACATGTGCACAACATGCAGGTTTGTTACATATGTACACATGTGCCATGTTGGTGTGCTGCACCCATTAACTCGTCATTTACATTAGGTATATCTCCTAATGCTATCCCTTCCTCCACCCCCACCCCACGACAGGCCCTGTGTGTGATGTTCCCCATTCTGTGTCCAAGTGTTCTCATTGTTCAATTGCACCTATGAGTGAGAACATGTGGTGTTTGGTTTTCTGTCCTTGCGTTAGTTTGCTGAGAATGATGGTTTCCAGCTGCATCCATGTCCCTACAAAGGACACAAACTCATCCTTTTTTATGGCTGCATAGTATTCCATGGTGTATATGTGCCACATTTTCTTAATCCAGTCTATCAGTGATGGACATTTGGGTTGGTTCCAAGTCTTTGTTATTGTGAACAGTGCCACAATAAACATATGTGTGCATGTGTCTTTAGAGCAACATGACTTATAATCCTTTGGGTATATACCTAGTAATGGGATGGCTCGGTCAAATGGTATTTCCAGTTCTAGATCCTTGAGGAATCACCACACTGTCTTCCACAATGGTTGAACTAGTTTACAATCCCACCAACAGTGTAAAAGTACTCCTATTTCTGATTGGAGAGTCTTCTTAAGATCACCACCTATGGAGGAAAAGGGAAGGAAATAGGACTGGTCAGAGGAAGAAGTTGAGCAGTGATGCAGTCCTAATTTTAGCTTCAGTTGACCCCAGATAGAGCTCTCATGTTGAGATGGAAGTCTAGAGTGGCCTGCAATCAAGGCAAATGAGGCAAGGTCCTTATTACTCTGACACTGATCAGTCTTTGGATGGGCCACCCAAGGTAAGGGGTGTGAATTTGTGTGAGGTAGTTCTTGTCAGCTCAGGTAGTTCCTGTGGATGTTGAGAGCTGGAAGACTTGTGATAATCGCATGTCCAGCTGGAGCTACACATCCTCTATTTCTGAATGGGAATCTGGGTGACACAACACAGAATCTGAGAATATAGAGTGATTTTGTTAAGGAATTTAATTTCCAACGCAAAAAAGTGATATACGTATGCATTCTTCTAAAGAAAAAGTAAGTTGAATTAGATTATCAATTTTTAAAAACTTCTGCCTTAGATAAAATGTATAAAAGTGCTTAAAATTTTGAAAATGGATATAAATACTGTTGATTTAGAATTCAAGTGTATAAAACTTTAAACATTTAAAGCATTTAAACTAGATTAATTTTAGGCACTCTTAGGTGAATTCATCTTTATCTTGAGGTTTGCTGATAAAATTAAGGGCAATATTTTTGCTAATTGCAAATTTCCAGGTACGTTCAACAAATTATTATTTATCCCCAAAAAGTGAGCAAGTACAATAAATTCTTGCTTTTGTTGAATCTCTGATTACAAAATGTGCTATGGTAAATCACAATAAACATAAAAGGAATGACAGAAGAATTAAAAAGTCATGCTGTACTATGTCCTTGAACGAATAATTTATATTTTTATTTTATCCATTTCTTACTTTTCAAAAATTGTTTCTTCATCAAAGTGACTTAATTAATGTTCTAAAAGTACTCTAGAGCCCATAGATGAAGAACACTGAACAAAGCACCATTTTGCTTTTTATCCTTGTCATTAACTATCCATTTTTCTCAATTATTTAATCAAAAAAGGAAAGATAAGTAGCATTCCATATCCCTTCTACAAAGTTAGAAAAAAATAAGCATAACAATTCTTATTCATTGGAATGTTATATTGCCAGATGCATTATTTACTGACTAATAGATCTATGATATATCTCATTATGCTGGCTAATAAAATTATTATAATCTTCAGCCTTAAGAATGTACAGATTCACAGTGGTGACATTTAATTTTTATGTACTACTGAAAGAGAAAAAATAATTAAAAAGAAAAAAATAGTAAAATATTTTTCCTTTTCAGTTTATAATTCTTATGACAAATGTCACTGTGCATTCTGATCTTAAAGATGTTAAAAGGCCATATGTTTTGTTTAGACATGTGATTGTCACAACCACCTACATATCGTTTTTAGACAGTCATGTCTGGCAATTTTTCTTTTCTTAAGAATGGTCCTATTAGATGATTTAACATTAAATTTCTGTGGCAAATTGAAAACTATTTATTTTCCCTACCCATTTCTTTCTATGTCTGATTTAGTTGGAGCAATAGGAAAAAAATCAGAACACTAATCTCTAAAGTGGAGAAAGGAAGATCTGAATTATATTTCACTAGTCAGTCATAGTCAGCAAAATTTCTTTAGCAATGCCTTACATTTTTTAATATATGGAATATTCCTTAAGTATATTCAAAATTCAATAGAAAAATTCAAAGAAATCTATGTTCCACTTATGACTTCATTAATTAGAACTAATTACCCAGACTAAATGAGTAACCAAAGTTTCCATTTTATGTAATAACTTTAAATATATGGGAGGAGAGTAACATCTTCAGCTAGTTTTTGTACTTTTTCTAAAGTATTCACTCCGTGCTTAAATCTCTGTGCTTAAATCTGTATCCTGTGGAAGTTTGGCCACTTTAATCCTTTAATTGTCTTGAAACACAATTAGAAGACATTTCAAAAATATTTATTATTTAAATTTTCATGATGAAAACTTTCAAAAACCGGCAAAAATTAAGAGAATTGTATTATGAAATATTATGTACTCATCACCTAGCTTTTTCAATCATCATTTCAAGATATATTTTGCTTGAACCAGATCCCAGACACTATTGATAGGGATAGGGGGCAGAGAAATTCTAGGCAAAAAAGGCAGGGTACCTGTTGGACTCCCACCTTCAAGCCAAAAAGCCTGATACCACTACCCAAAGTGAGAACTTAGATCCCTGTTTTCCTGCTCAAATGCTGCCTTTTCCTAAGCATTCATGACCTCATCCTGCCCCATCCCGTGCCTATAAAGACCCCAGACTCAGCCAGCAGAGAGCAGAAGCAACTGGATGTTGGAGACTACAGTTTGACATTGGAGAGAAGCAGTTTGACTTAAGAGGGACAGCTCGATGGCATAAGTTTAGAGAAGAATCCAGTCGGAGATGAGTGAACTTCAGGGGAAGATTACTTACCAGCCCCATCTCCTTTCCAGCTCCCCTTCCCACTGAAAGCCACTTTCATTGGTGATAAAATTCCTCTCATTCACCATTCTTCCATTCGTTTGTTCAACCTTATTTTTCCTAGATGCCAGGCAAGAGCTTGGGAGCCATGAGTGCACATAGGAAAGGCTGTCACACTGGACTTCTGACCTCGCTGGCAGAAGGTAGCCATCTCACGCAAAAAGGTGGAGGGCCCACTGAGTTGTTAATACTTAAGCCATCCACCATGGCAAAGCCAAAAGAGTCCTGTAGCATGCCCTCTGGGGCTTCAAGGATCACAGGCACCACGTGCCCCCAGATGCTGCCGTGGGGCCCACATGGAATTTATTCCTGCTGGCATCCAAAAGCACTTTCCCTGGCTCCTGTATCCACTCACCTGAGTGCTCATTTCTGCGAGGTGAGAAATGCAGCAGATCTGAGCGAGTGGAGTTCTCTCCTGCTGGAGCTGAAGCAACTATCTGGTTCCAGCACTCATTCACTCCGGTTCTTGCCTTGTTCACTTGTGTATTACCTTCCACGAGGAATTGAAAGCAAGAGGCTGAGTAAACCAAGCACCCCTGTCATGAGTCCTATGAAGGAGTCAGGGAAATATCCTGCTTTACTCTCCCATTAAATTCATTTCAATATGTATCTAAAAAACAAGAAATCTGAAAAAACAATAATCATATTAATGCTATTGTATCTTTAAATTTTAACAATTATACTTTCATATCACCATAATCTAGTCAATATTCATGTTTCCAAAACTTCAGTTTTAAGAAACTACCTTTTATGTTTGAATTAAGGTATAAATAAATAATCTACATTGTGATTGGCTGTTATGTTTTTTAATTCTCTTTTAAATGTATAGGTTTCTTTTGATCATTCTCTACCCCCTCGTAACTGTGCCATAGAAGAAACTGCATTGTTTGTTTTCTACAGTTCTAAATGTTGCTGATTATAGTCCAGTTCCTTTGTCTCTGAATTTCTGATTAAATGATAGATAGGTCTGAAAGCTTGATCAGATGTAAGTATTTCATTGGTTATGCTTGTAACTCCATAAGGTGACAAGCAGGTCCTGTTCTTTAGAGAATGGTAGCTTTAATTTCTCTAACGATCCTTACAAAGAACCACAACATTGGGAGGTGTAAAGTATGGCATTCTAATTCTGTCATTGCTTGGCCATTTGTCCAAAATACTTCTTTAAAGAGAAACTTCCCTTCATAAACTTGCCATTAACTGAAGCTAGTAAACTAAGTTTACTCCACAGGTGGAGCTAGAGATTTTCCAACTATTTACCACTGTTAAAATGAAGATTTGATTTGGTAGCATCCTCCAAATGTGATCAATGGCATTTTCTTTATTATATAATTATAGATTCACAAATTTAAGCATTTACCATATTCCAATTCATTCTAATTGTGTCTATCAGTGCTTAAAATCTTGATTCTTTTCCAGTGATAGTCTATTAGTCATCAATAATTTTTCTTTTTTTCTTATATGACAAGATGTTCTATGCTTATAATTTTCTGTTCCACTCTGGAATCTGCTGTTTCTCCTTATGGTGAGAAATGATCATTGTAAATAAAAGCTTAGGTACTCGTTTCTGTTCAACATTATCTACAACAAATATAAAGACACAAAATTATTTATCAGATATCCAGTGAAGGAAAGTTGGGAAGGAAAACATCAGATAGAGAATTATCTCAGGAACTGAAATGATGGCCCAAGACAAACAATATGAAGTTTTATTACATAGGAAAAAAAAAGAACTGAATTCATGTCTAGGGAAATAGTCTCCACCTGGAAAAGTTCTATATCATTTCATGTCAAAAAGGCTCAGGAGGTCTATTTGACTGTTAGCTCAAACAGAGTCATCAGTGTTATGGTTGCCAGCAAAGCCAATGGGATTGGTTGCAGTGAACTCACAGCCAATGTTCAGTTCAAGGGAGGTGACATTTGCACCACACATCTGTGCTGCTCATATTGCACTTGTTAAATTTAACTTAGATTCAGATCCTAGTTTAAACTATTAGTAGTTGGTTGACTTGAGAGGAATAAAGAGAATGGATAAATTGTTTAAAACTATGTATCTTATAAAGAAAATGGCAGGAAATAGTTCTGTTAGTTGAGGAAATACATGACCTGGAAAAGAGCCACAAACACTTCAACCATTGAGAGACTGAATCATTTAGGGGGGCATTTCACAATTTGTGTATTCTAGAGGATAAAGCTAACATTCCAGGGTAATTGAATGCAGATGAGGTTTTGTTTTACACAAGCCTCACATATCCATTAGAATTGTCAAAAATATAAATGAATTAACTTGGAAGTTAATTTCCTGTCACTGAAATAATACAGAAAAGTCTGATGACCAAGGATTAGAATTGTCATATAAGAGACTCCAGTAAGACACTGTTTTTATTATTTAAAAAAATATTCACCAACTTTGCAATCTCTAAAGCACTGGTCTAAGTAACTCTTTAATTATTTTAGATAAATTTAAATATAGCATACTCAGAGAAAAGTGCACAAATTGTAAAGTACAGCTTGACAAATTTTTACAAAGTGAATATAAACACCTTACTACTGCCCAAATAAAAAAATAAAACATTGCCAGTAATGTAGGCACCACATTTGAGATATTAATAGATGACTCATATTAACATATGTCTAAAAACTAACCACTATGTTGATTTAAATCTTTATAGGTTAGTTTTACCAATTTAAGGTTTTGTACAAGTGGGATCATACAGGATATATTCTCTGTGTATCTAGTTTCTTTGGCAATGCATTTAGCAAATCTTACTTGTTTTAATTACTCAATTGTATTCCACTATTGCTTTATACATTCTGTATTTATGCACAGTCTGGTTGTTTTTAGTTTGAGGCAATAATGAACAATGGTAGACCAATCAATCATGTACTTATCTTTTGGTGCACATGTGTGTACATTTCTATGGGTATATACCTAAGGGTGAGACTATTGACAGAGTATAAGATCAGCATTAACAAATATTGCTGAATGGTTGGTTCTCAGTGAGATCATTCATTTATCTCAAACTATTCAATATACTAGAAAGGAAAGTTGACAGCTCTCTTTATATTTATTTTTAATGTGTGTACACTTATACATTACTATCCTAGATCTGAGCAATTGAGGCCCCTTCATTGGGCCCCACCTTGACCCAGATCCAGTCACATTTGTCTCTGCTGAATTAACACTTGTCCATTAGAAACCAGAATCTCACAACTTCCGAATTTAAAGAACCTGGGAACCTGGAATTGTCTATCCAAACTGCCCTGAACCCACTTCCAAGCTTCACTTCTCTTCTCCTAGGCTGTCCAAATAAAGATCAACACACCATAATGTATACACCACAGGACTATGGGGTGACCTTAGAGTTGGCATGAGGACTTCCATCAAATGGCTATGGATGTTTGGAATGCAGTGCCATCTAGGATATCCATAGCATGCACAAAGGTCTCTTGGGATTGAATAGAACCAGGTATGGAGAAAAACAGGGGCAGGGGAAGGTACACAGGCTAAGGAGTACATGAAATGTAAATTCAGATCTAGAAAGTTAAGAACCTTGTAAAGGTCTATTTTTGAAGGTAGAACATAGAATATTATATTTAACATTTATAACTTCATAGATATATCATAAATACTTTGATATGAGGTATATTGGTTTTCATGTATTCTGTAGTCCTGAACCCACTAAATGTTAAGTGTAGGAGGGTTATACGTTTATATCACAATCTATAAAAAAGAACTTAAAGAAGACTATTATATAGTAACCATTAAATATCTATTCTGAAATTGATATGACTATTAGGATGCAATTGTAGAGCTTAAAAAATGGAAACACGTGAGACAGATTTGAATAGATGAACTGTGTGGTGTTGTTAGAGTTTGGTTTTCTTTTAATTAATCCTTTTAAATAATTTTGTATGAACTAAACAGTATGGACTAAAAGGTAAAACCAGTGATGATAAAATCAATATTAGAAATTTAAAACTTCACGTCAGTTGATGATAGCTCTCAGGGCACGGTGGGGGCTGGAATCACCTTTTAGATGTCAAGATAAACATGTATTATTTAGTCATGAACCCACTAACTGTAATCTGATCCTTATGGTTCTAAACAGCAGGCTATAACTATGCTTCATATATAGGCATACACATATTTAAAAATTACTTGAGCTAAAAATTTAAGATCTGTGTGCTTTATAGCAGATTATGCCTCAACAAACCTTTTGAAACTAATATTTGCTTAATTATTCAGATTATTCAGGGTTGGGTACTTTTGTGTTGTTTTCTCTTCACTGAGGGGCATACATTTTAAACATAACTAACCACATAAAGGAAGACAGAATTCTCCAAAGTTTCAAAGTCTGTATACTGCCCACAGAATATAAAACATTATAAGACTTTAAATAGTTTAATTTTGTTTTGACATATTATTGTATGTCCATTGACCAAAAATAGTAATTCCAGTTAATTTTAGAGCAAATTTTAAACATTTGGTAATTTTGTCATTTAAAGATAAGAATGTTAATGCTCAAAACTTGAGCTATATATTTTTATGGTTTTCTGTTTTTCAAAACATGGTTAAAATAATACAAAGTATCATATTTTGAAGAAAATTAAACATATAGAAAAGGGGTGAATATTTAATGACAAGACCGACTTGAAGCAAATTTTTTAAAAAACCATTGGAATCATTGAGTCAGCCATCTGGTTATTATAAATAAGAATTCAGAAAACGTTCCAGTCTTAAATGTCTCTCTTATAACATTGAATTTCTAAACTATATTATTTTCACCTTCCATATATGTCACCTACATAATTCAGCAGGTAAGAAGTAGATTCTCACTTTCCTGTAGCCAGTACAGTGAGGTTTGAAATTTTAACTTGAAACAGCAAGCACATAAGCAGGCAAAAGCAAGACTATAAAATATGGAAAAATAGGAGTCCATAGTTCGGAACATTGTTATGACCATACTGGAAAGTAATATATAAGGAGTTCCTATCTCATTTGGAATAGGAGACTATGATATTGCCTTTTATATGAGTCTATTGATCCATTTGTCAAGAGAAAGGAAGTATGATAATTTTTCTAATGTAGACATATTGTGATGAGTTTGACATTTAGTGACATTCAGCATCATTCATTTTACAGTTCGTGGTCACCTCATTTACCTGTAGTCAAACGTAGCCCTTGGCTTCTCCTCCTTTTCTTCTGTTAGTTTTTATTGCCACATGTAACTTAGAGTTTGCATCATTCATGAAAGGCTGAAATAATACTATTTTTAGTTGTTCTGAATATAGATTTTTAATGCAAGCTTGTTCAAGCCACGGCCCATGGGTTGCATGAGGCTCAAGGTGGCTTTGAATGTGGCCCAACATAAATTTGTAAGCTTTCTTAAAACATTATGATAATTTTTTTCAGTTCATCAGCTATTGTTAGTGTTAGTGTATTTTATATGTGGCCCAAGACAATTCTTCTTCTTCCAATGTGGCCCAGAAAAGCAAAAATATTGAACATTCTCTTTTAATGTATATAAAAATCAAACAAGCCAAAAATTGAAACATTTTGGTTTGCTTATGCTGGTTGCCTTTTTAGAATTCACAATTTGAAGAGTGAACTCTATAAAAATGCAATAAAATTAACAATAAAATGATAATCTGCATAACTATGGATTTTATTTTAATTACTATCAAAAAGCTACTATTTGGCTTATTTTTTAGTTTTATTTTAGCTTCAGGGATACATGTGCAAGTTTGTTACATAGGTAACTTATGTGGCAGGGGAGTTTGATGTACAGATTATTTCAGTACCTGGGTAATAAGCATAGTACCCAATAGGTAGTTTTTTGATCCATCAACTTTCAAGTAAGCCCTGGTGTCTGTTGTTCCGTTTTTGTATCCATGTGTACTCAATGAAAAAATGGTATTTTTTAAATCTAATTTACATCTGCCAGTTGGTATTCAGCAGGTTGATTTTTAAAAGATAATCATTTTAGTTTACTCTTACATTTCAACAAGTGTAAATATTTTTATTGAAGGCAACATATCTGACATAATGTCTTTCATATATATATCTTATAATTCAAATTAAGTTTTGATTATCTGATTATATGTATAGTTTGCTTGGCTTTTCTAAGTTACTTTTCCTTGAAAATGAATAGTCAAATGTATTATCCGCCAATTCAGAAAGAAGTATAAATGTAAATGAATCTCCTTATTTGATAACTTAATGTGAATGAGATTACATCACACACACACACACACACACACACACACACACACACACTACTCGAAGGAGATTTAATAGAAAATAACTATTAAATAGTACATTTTATTTTTTAATTAAAAGTATTACATCATCATTTGAACAAAGTTCTTATGCATTTATAAACTTTATATTTATTCTTTGTCTTATGCAGACCCCAAAAATCTTTTTCTAGGTGAGCAATGAAAAGCTATACAATGTTATGTTGGTTTTAAAATGTAGCCATATAACACATATATACATATGTAAAAAAACTTGCACATTGTGCACATGTACCCTAGAACTTACAGTACAATAAAACATAAAATAAAACTTTAAAAAAAGAGAAAAATATATAGCCATATAATAGGTCAGAGATAATTAGATCAAAATCCATTTTTAAAACAACATTTATTAACCTTTTAAGGTTGAACATTATGCCCTAAATAAAAGATAGTTGTTATTAAATTTTTAAGTTATCTTGTTATGTTTTCAGTGACATGATTTATCCTCAAATGATGAAATTAAGGTAATAATGTGTAACTATTTTCTTGTGATATTCCTCTGTATGTTTCCTTTAAAAAAATCAAACAATAAATGAAATGTGCAGCCATATTTAAGATTGGATGCACTTGCTCTCAAGCACACTCTTCCTTCCATCATGCTGAAATCCATTTTAGTGTCTCTTTTCTTGTTAGATTGTTTAAGCAAAATCATTCGTACTATTTTCTTCAATTATATGCAAACCACTCTCAGCCTAAAGTCTTACTTTGACTTCAACACCTACATATTCACCTACCTCACAAACATCTTAAACTCAGCATATCTAAGACTGTAATGACCTGAAAGTGTATATTCCTCCAAAATTCATGTGTTGAAACTTTAACCCCCATGCTGATAATATTAGAAGCTGTAACCTTTTTGAGGTGATTAGGTCACCGGGGCAAGGCTCACATGAATGAGATCAGTGCCCATACAAAAGAGATCTGAGAGAGAGTTCAAGCCCCTTCTGCCATGTGAAGTTACAGTGAGAAGACTGCTGTCTATGAGAAAATGGGCCCTCAACAGACACCAGACATGCTGATGCCTTGATTTTGGAATTTCCAGTTTCTACCACTGTAAGAATTACATTTCTGCTGTTTGTAAAACACCCATTTTATTATATGTTGTCATAGCAATTTGAACAGATGAATGCAAAGACTAAGCCATAGATCTCTCCCTCCACCTCTCATTGCACAAGTTGACACCCACCCCCGTCCCCTAGCCCCTACAACTCATATGTATGACAAGCAAAGTCCTTTCACATGTCTCTAATCTTGGTCAAAGACACAATCCTCCACCCAGTTGATCAAGCAAAAAACCAAGAAGTCACAGTACATAGCTCTCTTTCAGCTCCATATAACAAAACCATCACCAAATTCTAGTAATCATAGCTCTAACTTTCCCTTGAAACTATTCATTTCTCTCTTTTCCTGTTTTCATCAATACAGTCTCAGGAAATATCATCTTTCACCTAGACTTGCAAAATAATAAATTTCCTCCACCTATTCACTGAATTTCCTCTAATTCTTTCTCCACTCTGCTTCTGGAGACGTTTTCCAAAATCAAACCTGGTCATGTCACATCATGGTTCAAATTCTTTAGCAGTTTTCCATGGCTAATATAATCATGACCAAAATTAATATGACCTATAAGTCCTTTCACAATGTGATCTTTGCCTCCTGCAACATCTTTGTCAATCTCTGTTCCTTCCCCATCTGCACACTGACCTTTTAGTCCTTCTTCCTTGCCATGCACATTTTAATCTTTACATGCATTCTCTCTCTGCTTGGCATGGTCTTTTGTTTCCAGCCAACCACTAGATATGATATTCAGTGTAATTATTGAACAGAAACCTTTCTTGATTCGTATACCTAAATCTAGTCCTACATTATTGAATCTCATAGCACCATATATCTAGAACTTAATAGCATTTGTTATAATTCATTTTTTATATTTTTTGAATATTTAATTAATCTTTTTCTCCATCATATTAAAAATACTGTGAGGATTGAACAATTTTTGTTTTTATTTTTTCTCAACAGTACGTCCCCATTTAAGGGGGTGGCTTAAGGCTACCAAAAGTAGAAGAGACTGATAAACTTTACCTAGGACTCAGAATCATTGGAACGGCTGGGGAACTAGTACCTGGAAAAGCAAACAGGTTGGGCAACAGAATTCATGCCCAAAGCCATTGCACAGGAGTAGTCAGGTTAGGACTACACTACTGGCTTATCCTGGACAGTCCTGATCGCACTCCAGTGTTAAGACATTTGATTACCATGTGGTGCAGGACTTGCAGTCAATGTCACTATTGGACTCTAGATATAAAGTCTCACATGTACTTCCAAGTTTTCCTCAAGATTCAGAATCCCAGGCTGGAATATCGGATTGACTGATTGACTATATTCTTGTTAACAAGAGACATTAAATGGAAAAATATGTCAACTTGGCTTTCCTTGTTAAAGCAGAGCCTTGTCCTCTAACAAACAGATACCCTCAAGTAGAAAAATTATTCAGGCCGGGCGCGGTGGCTCAAGCCTGTAATCCCAGCACTTTGGGAGGCCGAGAGGGGCGGATCACGAGGTCAGGAGATCGAGACCATCCTGGCTAACACGGTGAAACCCCATCTCTACTAAAAAATACAAAAAACTAGCCGGGCGAGGTGGCGGGCGCCTATAGTCCCAGCTACTCGGGAGGCTGAGGCAGGAGAATGGCGTAAACCCAGGAGGCGGAACTTGCAGTGAGCTGAGATCCAGCCACTGCACTCCAGCCTGGGCGACAGAGCGAGACTCCGTCTCCAAAAAAAAAAAAAAAAAAAAAAAAAAAGAAAAATTATTCAAATGCTTAGTAGCTAATAAATGCCAAATAGCCATAAGACCACCATCACTGAGACTTGTGTTTGTTTATAGAAGCTTTGGGTCAGGTTGTGTTGGATAACATGGTAAATAAACTTGAAGGAGAGGAGTCTCTGGACTTTCCCCTTTTATGTTTGCCATTGAAATATACGCAATCAAGCTCGTACTTTGCAGTTAAAAACATTTATTCTACTTCCAAGTAAGACTCCAAAATAAGGTACCTCATGTCAGTTCTTCTCCATGGAGAAATACACTTTCCAAGTATTGGCTAGGGACAACATATAGATTTTCCCTACTTTTGAAAAATGTGTAATGCTTTGTGAATCAAGTCTCAGAAATTCCAATCGTCTTCCCTCATGTTGGGCTACCTCTGCATCCACCAATCTTTCAAACCTTTACCTTCTTCTTCATTTTAGAAGGAGGCTCTATCTTCTAAAATCTCCTGGGTGCCAGTCTTCATGAAGTCCTTTAAGGAAATACTAAAATGTGAATAGTATTAGCCAAGGTTTTCCAAGGTTCCCCAGAGAAAAAGAAGCAGTAGAATATATAGGAAAACATATTTAAGAAGATATTTTGTATAGGAACTGTCTCATACAGTTATGAAGGCCAACTTTATGATCTGCTTTCTGCAAGTTGAAGAACCAGGAAATCTAGTGGTATAATTCAGTCTGAGTGTGAAGGCCTGAGAACCGGGAGTGCTGACGTCTGAGGGAAGAAGATAGATGTCTCAGCTCAAGAAGAGTTGATTCACTTTTCCTCCTCTTTTTTGTTCTATTACATTCCTCAGTGGATTGGATAATATCCACTAGTGTTGGTGTGGGAAATCCTTACTCAATCTACTCATTTAAATGTGAATTTCTTCCATAGACAACCTTATATATACACCCAGAATTATTGCTTTATAAGCTATCAGGGCAGCCCTTAAACCAGTTAAGTTGACGTATAAAATTAACCATCACACTGATATTTTATTGCTCAGATTTTTAGCAAAGAAGGACCCATGACTCAGAGTTGAGGTGTATTTGGATTATGAAAGGGAAGCTATTAGCTTTCATTCTTGGTGAAAACAGGATGCAAATTAACCTATCAATAGGTGATATCACCCTCTTTTTCTCCCTTGTTATTATTATTATTTTTTTCAATTCTACAAACTGCAGAGCCCCTTTCTGTTCCCTGGTTAGGCAGCAGTATTGCAAGTGGCTAATGCATGATCTGGGCCCACCCTCTTCCCTGATTCTGGCCCTACCCTCTGTAGTTTAATACCCCATTCTTATACCACACAACCTAAGTTCTAGCTATAAGGAGTAAAAGATAAAATATTTGAAAGCTGAAACTAATCTTTATAGTTTCATTTTAGCTTTTCATCTTTCCATGCATTGTACTATTCATACAGTTGCATTCTAGGATAGAATTAATTTTCCTATAGTACTCTGAAGATACCACTCTGGTGTCTTCTCTTCTGAAGTTGATGATAGTCTTGTAATTGCTTCTTTGAAAGTAATGTCTCTTTTCTCCAGCTGTGTTAAAGTTTAACATTTGTTTTCAGCAGTGAGGTTATTCTACAGGTAGATTTCTTCAGAATTATCATTTTGGGGACTTTTTGAGTTTCTTCTATCTTTCTAACCAGAATATGGCATATTTACCAAGCACTTTCTTTATAATTGCCCTAAAGCCTATATCTTTCCACCCCCAGTCTAATTAATTTATTGAAAGATCTCATCCATCAGTTTATTAGTATAATTATTGGAGGAACTGTCCTGCGTCTTGTCCCTAAAATGCTGCTTTGGTATCAGTATTAAGATGCTATCTCAATTATTCAATTGATTATAGGTAGTGGCTTAATCCACAACTTCCTACTGTATCATTCCTGAAACTACATATCCCTTATCATATAGTTAAGGTATAATTGAGAGTATTTATACAACTTGGATGTGACAATTCAGTGATAAAGTCACAAAATGTATATTAGTTTATTTTACATTTTTTTTCAGAAGCAACTAAGTGAATAGAGGTATTATTTCATTGATGTGATGAGGACCAGGAAGGAGGACATGCATGGGGGAGGAATGTTGTGGAATGTTGCACAAGCCATATACTGCAGTGGCCTTCTAAGTGGTGCCAACAGCATGGATTATAATATGACCAGTACATTCGTCCCACAATATTCATGAGGTACATAATGTAGAACGTCTACAGTCCAGCCTCAGACATGTTAGATTTTTACATTTGTAGATATGCTCAATTATGTTTTCATGTCAATAATTCAGACCGAATATAAAGGCACGTCATATAAATTAAAGTCAAAGCACTACAATTAGTTTTTTAAAATCTCTGAAAATCGACTGGGCATGGTAGCTTACGCCTGTAATCCCAGCACTTTGGGAGGCCAAGGTGAGCAGATCACGAGGTCAGGAGATCAAGACCATCCTGGCTAACATGGGGAAACCCCATCTCTACTAAAAATACAAAAAAGTAGCTGGCATGGTGGCATGCACCTGTAATCCCAGTTACTTGGGAGGCTGACGAAGGAAAATCACTTGAACCCAGGAGGCAGAGGTTGCAGTGAGCCGAGGTCACGCCACTGCACTCCAGCCTGAGTGACAGAGGGAGACTCTGTCTCAAAAAAAAAAAAAAAAAAAAAATCTCTGAAAATCAATATGATCGACTAGGAATAGAAGATAGAGAGCATATTGAGCACATATGCTTATCCCAGAAGTTATCCCAGATGCAAAGGGTAATAAAGCCAATACTCACAGAATTGACTAAAGTTCTATAACATTCAGAATAATAAAACCTTATTTATATGTATGTTCTATTTATTTCTCAGAATTTCATATTTTTTGGTGGCTATTTCAAATGATTTTTATTTTGTTCATGCATCTCTGTGTTTACTATGCATGCATGTATATGTGCATATAAATATCTATTTACATATGTATCTATCTGCATGTAAGCCAAAAATATTCTAAGGCCCCTCAACCATCTGAATGGACTTCCTCTTCTAGGCCGGGGCCCTCTAAAATTAACCTGAAAGACTGGTTCAAGCCACGATTGGAAGAGGGGTTTGTACATGCCTCACTATGCCCTTCTCCCTTTTGGAATTCAGGAAAAACTGACCAGCATTTAACATCAACACAGATCTTAAGTCTGATAAGCAATATGTAGAATCTCTCTGAAATCTGCTACCTGGAGGCTCCATCTGCATGATAAAACTTTGGTCTCGACAACTTCCTGTCATAACCCAAACATTTCTTTCTATTGATGATAAATCTTTCAATCAAATGCTAATCAGAAAATGTTAAATCTGCCTATAACCTAGAATTCACCCCTGTCACTCCCCCAAACCCCCTCCACCCTTGAGTTTTCCAGCTTTTCTAGACCCAACCAATGTTTATCTTAAGTGTATTTGATTGATGTTTCATGTCTGCCTAAGTTGTATAAAACCAACCTGCTCTGGACCACTTTGGGCACTTGTTCTCAGGATCTCCTGGGCTGTGCCACAGGCCGTGGTCACTCACATTTGGCTCAGAAAAAAAATCTTGAAATGGTTTACAGAGTTTCACTCTTTTCATAAACATGTAGTATATTACATATGTCTCAACTCCATGTTGTCGCATAAAAATGCAATTATTAAATCTTAATCTCATATTGCTATACTCTTAATCTCATAGTCTCATGATTTGTCAGGAAATTATTTTAGATTTCATCAATAGGTACTATACCATCAATGACCAAGAGTATTTTTTCTTTAATTCTACATATTTGTTAAAACCATTATTATTTTTTCCTGTGTTTTCTAGATCTGCCAATAAATGTTAACATGAAATAGTAAAACCAGGAATTCCTATTATCCTCTTTCATACATTTTTTTTTGTTTTATATATTTTTCATAATATGTTGCATTATGGATTTTTAAGGAATATCATTCAACTGATAAATATCATTACCTACTTCTTGCAGTCAGTAAACTTTTAATTCTAATGATTTTCTTTTTTTTTGTTTGGCGGGGTCTCACTCTGGCTGCCCAGACTGAAGTACAGTGGTATGATTTGGGGTCACTGCAACCTTGCCCTTTTGGGCTTAAGTGATTCTCCCACCTCAGGCTCCTGAGTATCTGGAATAACAGGCGTGTGTCACCATAACCAGCTAATTTTTTGTATTTTTATTTTGCTCAGGCTGGTCCGAACTCCTGGGCTCAAGCCATCCTGCCTTGGCCTCCCGGAGTGCCCAGCCTAATTATTGTATACTGTATGTTTAAAATTGTACTTAATTCTAGTTTATATGTTTCTAACTGTTTTGGATAAGTTCTTGCTCCTTTTTTATGTTTGCAACACTCTCTTTTTTTAATCCTTGTGTATTTGAAATATTATTTTATATGAAGTGTTTTATAGGATCAATATCTAAGTTATTGTGGTTATGATGTCTCATTTATGGTGGTATTCTCAATTTTTCCTTTAAAAATTTTGGATTTTTACTGCATGTATATATGTGTTTCTAATCTTTTCTTTAAGATTTTGTTAATTATTTTTTATGGAAATAAACTTACGTTCTGACTCAGAAAAATCTTGACTTATACCTCACTAAAAATGTGATTATTTATTTTATTTAGTTTGTTTATTCACTGAAAATTTACTGTAGCATTCACATACTAATCTTCTGAGGATTTAGGTGATGGAATCTAGTTTTCCTTATTTGAGATATATCCTCTTTAAGTGAATCTCGCTTTTCCAAAATTAACACCTGTATACATATGTAAATAGAAACAAACTACCATTATAAGCATTCCTTTAAAAAGCCAAAACAGATAAAAAAAATTAGTTCTATTCTTTGACTTATTCAATATGACAGCAATTGTATGCCCCTGCGTGCCTGAGAGAACTAACTGTGATTAGCCAGGGTACAATTTAGCTACCTGAAGAGAGGGCTTCAAATGAAATCAAGGGCACAGGCTAAAAAGGTTCCTGGAAAATCATGGAAAATCTCTGTTTAAATGGATTTGAAGACAATCAGTGACAAGCAAAGAAGGGAAGGTGACATTCTGTTAAACTCTAAATGATCACCTGAATTGACTATCAAATACATTTCTTTTTTCTAATGAAATCAACCTGGATATGTCTATATATTATTCTTTACCATCTCTGCCTCTTACAATATTTTCATGAAACATTTTTGTGTATGTATTTGTATTTTTCTTAATTAGATATATTCTAAATACATATATGTATATGTGTATATTTATATATGTTTATGTTTGTGTTTCTACATACATATCTACACAGACCTTTAGAATATATATACTAACATAATGTATATACATATATCTAATCCTTAACATACACACATACACACACACATATCCATATGCCATCTTATGTCTAAATCATGATTCTGGTCTGCATCAATGTTTCTTCTATGGAAAAGTTATATATCTTTTTAAATTTCAAATCTCACATTTTGCTACCTTAAGATAACAATGATAAGTCTGTTTACTATGTACGGTTGTTGGTAGATTTAAAGAACACAATAAAATTAATGTGTGTAGAAATACAGCCAACAATAATAACTTACTATATCACTATAAAAATATTATTTTCCATGCCAGTAGTGATAGACTGAAATGATATACAACAGGAATGCAATATGCCTAGCTTTTAAGGACTAGTCCGAAGGCATAGAATGAAGTAATGACAACACTGAAAAGTTTTGAGTTTCCAGTCCCCTTTTATATCACTGACCCAGGATGACATTACTCAGACATGTTTCTTGATGATTGCCTTTTAAAAAGATAGGCTGTCCTTACCGGATGAATTATCCCTCTTCGAAGCAATAATATGCACTTGAATGTGCAGTTAGTTAATATCAGTATGTGTTAGATCGCTAAGGTCTAGAAAAACACCCCACTGAAATCGAATAAAATCTACCTGATTTATGTGCCAGACAGTTAAATAAGACTCACAATGATTTTAGCAGCTTTACTCCTGCTCAGATTTACAGACAATTGAATTTCCACAGCAGAATCTCCTGACAATAAAATTTAGTGATAAAGTAGGAAACAATGTTAGCACTAAGGAGGATATTGTTAAGAAGAAAAGAAATAGAAATTTGCTATGGCAGCAACAAAAAGATGTGAAATTCAGTGTGTGTAAAGTTAAGTTAGCTCTCTGAGGAGACAGAACAGGAGAGGTAACATAAATGTTTAGGATGATATTAATCTTGCAGAAACAGAGACTAGGAAATGACCTGGGGATATCATAGTAATTAATAGTCTGAAATTAAAAGTTCAGGGTCTAGCAGGTATAATGAAGAAAAGTAAAATCCCAGAACATTTATATATTTTTAAAAAGGTAATTAAAAATCAGGTAGATAATAGACCTTGTTCACATAGCTTGTCAGTACTGATCACTATTTCAATGTTAAACTAAATTATTGTTCTTTTTTCCCCTCCTCCATAAAACTGAAACCTTAAAAGACAGTGTTAAATAATCATCAGAAATGTGTAGGATAAAAATGCAACACTCTGTTGATTGGGAGTCATTAAGAGTTATTTCTGGGATATTCTGTCATTACAAGCACTTGTTAGCTTTTAAATCCAGAGGTCTTTTTTTTTTTTTCCCATGCATTACAACCCTTAAATAAAATGTGCTAGTATTCTATCAGTTTAGTTATTTGATTTGAAAATTCACAAATATTTTTAATAATTTATTCTATTTGAATACCAAAAGTTGATTTTTCTTGAGCATTTAGTTATGAAATTACCTTTACCAAGTAATATGGTCTTTGCTTTCTGTAGATTTGATTAATATTTTACTGATGAAACCTAAGCGTATTCTAATTACAATGTGAATCTAAATACTTTCAGAGATCCAAATTACAGGCTCCCTAAAACCATTATATACTTGTGATATGTGTATTTAACTTTTACCTAAAAACTCATATTCACTTCAACAGGTAGTTATTAAATACGTATTATATCACAAACACCAGGTTAATTTGTGACAGAGCACAGAAGGAAAAGATGATGGTCTAGCTTTCCAAAGGATTACTTTGCGGGGAGTGACAGAGCCATAAACTTAGCACTTCCATTGGGAATCAAAACTGGTGGTAAAGCAGGGAAGGTACAGGCTATGATACTTAACTGACCTAATTTTTAAATTCCAGCTGAGCTCTTTATTGCTGGTCAGTGTGGTCAACTGATTGAAAGCTCTGAACTTCAATTTTCTCTCTTGTAATCTAGTGGTAATACCCATGTTATGATATTAATGTCTATAAAATTGGACATAAAATTGGGAGCCAATTGAGGCTTGTGGTTGTTTTGTTGTAGTTGCTGTTCTGATTTTTTTAAAACTGACCTGTATAGCTTCCATGCCAATTTTTTTTTTTTTTTTTTTGTATTTTATCTGAAACTCTGCATTCTAAAATCAAAGCCACACAATATATTATTTATTTAATTTTATTCCCATTTATATACTATAAAATAATCTTTTAGTCAACATATCATCTTGTATAAAATAATTGTTAATTTAAAGGATATTTATTAAATGCCAGTTACTTGGCAAAGTCCCCCCAGACTGCCATGCTGCTTAAAATCTGTGGAATCAAACAGAATGCATCTAAGAATAAAGAAAAGTGCATGATTATAATATAGATAGTTTCAATATATGTGTTGAGAAGAATACATATTATAAGAAAACAACAGAAAGACATCTCTAACTCCATTTTAGAGGCAAACACTTTAAAGAAGTAAACTGCAAACTAAACTGTGAATATTAAATGAGAAATATTTTCAGATACAGTAATATATATAGATGAATATTATTACAAATTTTTCTGTGTTAAAACATAAAACATATTTATTATCCAGTGGTTCTATGCCCTTTAAAAAAAAAAAAAAAATGATTGCTTTGTGGTAGAAGGGTTTATTTCCTGCCATTCTGTATTTGGATGTATATATTAACTGTCTCCAGAATGCATCTGAAGACAAATTAATTTTTTTTTTTTTTTTTTTTTTTTGAGACAATGTCTCATTCTATTACCCAGGCTGGAGTTCAGTGGCACTATCATGGCCCACTGCAGCCTGCAGCCTCGACCTTCTGAGCTGAAGCAATCCTCCCACCTCAGCCTCCCAAGTAGCTGGGACTATAGGCTCACACCACCATGCCTAGCTAATTTTTGTATTTTTTGTGGAGACAGGGTTCACTGTGTTGCCCAGGCTGGTCTCAAATTCCTGGGCTCAAGCAATCTTCCTGCCTTGGCCTCCCAAAGTACTGGGATTACAAGCATGAGTCAGTGTGTCCCACTGAGTAATTAATTTTAAAATGGCACTGTGATTATGAATTTGTGAGGAATAAGATAAGAGAATTACAATAACATGTCTATTTGTTCAATATTTCTCTGAACAAATATAAGCACTATATAACCTCTGTATTGCATGTTTAAATATACCGGTATATTTTATCAAACGCTTGTATATAGTGCATACATTTCCTAATAAACTATTATCTTTGTCTTCTATATCTCTTTCAGTTGTCTCAATATTTAATCATCGTAACTTTCTTTTTTCTCCTATCCTCACAGTGATGTGTTAAGAGGATGGAAACATTCATAGACATTGTGGTTATCGATAGCCGTATGTTTGAAGTAATTGTGAACTGTTTTAAAAATTAAAACTATAATAGTTGTGATTCTGTACTAAACAGGCAGATTTAATTGAAGAATGCTAAAATAGCAAATTTTCCATTAAAAATACATTTTATTTTCAGCCATTCAAAGGGTCAAGATTGTTTAAAAGCAATGGCAAATGCTGAAAGCACAATAAAATAAAACAGAAACATTTGTAACCCCAGAAAGTCATACAAGCACTCCATCTTAAGAAAAACAAACAGTAATTTAGAGTATGTTTACAAAAAAAGATTATTTGCTTCATTTAGTATTTCATTATCCTCTGTTAGTTGAGTAGTATGTGTAATGTTACATGTTATATAGTGTTAAACCATATAACATTTTCATAGTTAGTCAGTTCAGGTTTAAATTACTGCTTTCTAAAAGAACAATTCCTAAGATCAAGGAGAGAATAAACTCAAACTTAGTTTTAAAAAGCCGAACTTACATACAAACTTGAAAAAAACCTAAAAATTATGAAGAATGTGCCTATTGGTTTAGAAATATTTTGTTTATATTTTTTGCAAAGCAGTTTTTAATGTACAAATAGAAACAATAAACCTACTGTCAGGCCTCTGAGTCCAAGCTAAGCCATCATATCCCCTGTGACCTGCATGTATACATCCCGATGGCCTGAAGCAAGTGAAGAATCACAAAAGAAGTGAAAATGACTGCTTCCTGCCTTAAGTGATGACATTCCACCAATGTGATTTGTTTCTGCCCCACCTTAACTGAGCGATTAACCTCCTAAAATTCCTTCTCCTGGCTCAGAAACTCCCCAACTGAGCACCTTGTCAGCCCCACCCCTGCCCGCCAGAGGAAAACCCCTTGACTGTGATTTTCCACTACCCAACCAAATCCCGTAAATCCACCCCACCCCTATCTCCCTTAGCTGATTCTCTTTTTGGACTCAGCCTTGCACCCAAGTGATTAAAAAGCTTTATTGTTCACACAAAGCCTGTTTGGTGGTCTCCTCACACAGACTCACGTGAAATTTGGTGCTGTGACTCGGATCGGGGGACATTCCTTGGGAGATCAATCCCCGGTCCTCCTGCTGTTTGCTCCGTGAGAAAGATCCACCTATGACTTCAGGTCCTCAGACCAACCAGCCCAAGGAACATCTCACCAATTTCAAATCGGATAAGCGGCCTCTTTTTACTCTCTTCTCCAATCTCTCTCACGATCCCTCAACCTGTTTCTCCTTTCAATCTTGGTACCATGCATGCTTGAATCTCTCCTTTCTCTTAATTTCAGTTCCTTTCCTTTTCTGGTAGAGACAGAGGAGACACATTTTATCTGTGAAACCAAAACTCCGGTGCCAGTCACAGACTTGGGAAGACAATCTTCCCTTGGTGTTTAATCACTGCAGGGATGCCTGCTTGATTATTCACCCACATTTCAGAGGTGTCTGATCACCGCAGGGAAGCCTGTCTTGATCCTTTACCCTTAGTGGCAAGTATCACTTTCCTGGGGGACAAGCAGTCCCCACCCCTTCTCTCCATGTCTCTACCCTCTCTTTTCTATGGACTTGCCTCTTTCACTATAGGCAAACTTCCACTCTCCATTCCTCCTTTTTCTCCCTTAGCCTGTGTTCTCAAGAACTTAAAACCGTTTCAGCTCACACATGACCTAAAACCTAAATGTCTTATTTTTTTCTGCAATGCTGGTTAACCCCAATACAAACTCAACAATGGTTCCAAATAGCCAGAAAATGGGCACTTTTGGTTTTTCCATCCTACAAGATCTAGATAATTATTGTCATAAAATAGGCAAATGGTCTGAGGTGCCTGATGTACAGGCATTCTTTTACACATCAGTCCATCCCTAATCTCTGTTTCCAATGCAACTCATCTCAAATCTTCCTTCTTTCCCTTCCACCTGTCCCCTCAATCCCAAGCCCAAGCATTGCCGAGTCTTTCCAATCTTCCTTTTCTATGGACCCATCTGACCTCTCCCCTCCTCCCCAGGCTGCTGCTCCTCCCCAGGTCCCAATTCTTCCTTAACCTCTGTTCCTCCACCCTATAATCCTTCTATCACTTCCCTTCCTTACACCCGGTCTGACTTACAGTTTCATTCCACGACTAGCCCTCTCCCACCTGCCCAACAATTTCCTCTTAAAGAGGTGACTGGAGCTAAAGGCATAGTCAAGGTTAATACTCCTTTTCCTTTATCCAATCTCTCCCAAATCAATTAGCATTTAAGCTCTTTTTCATCAAATATGAAAAGCCCAGCCCAGTTGATGGCCCGTTTGGCAGCAACCCTGAGACGCTTTACAGTTCTAGACGCAGAAGGGCCAGAAGGTCGTCTTATTCTCAATATGCATTTAGTCATCCAGTCAACTCGTGACATTAAAAAACAAAACAAAACAAAATTCCAAAAATTAGATTCCAGACCTCAAACCCCACAACAGGACTTAATTAACCTCACCTTCAAGGTGTACAATAATAGAGACAGTCAAGTAGCAATGTATTTCTGAGTTGCAATTCCTTGCCTCCACTGTGAGAGAAACCCCAGCCACATCTCCAGCACACAAGAACTTCAAAATGCCTAAGCCACAGCAGTCAAGGATTCTTACAGGAACTTCTCCATTAGGATCTTGGTTCAAGTGCCAGAAATCTGGCCACTGGGCCAAGGAATGCCCGCAGCCCAGGAGTTCTCCTAAGCAGTGTCCCACCTGTCCAACTGGCCCAAGGCTCTGACTGACTCTTTCCCAGATCTTCTCAACGTGGCAGCAGAAGACTGACGCTGCCCAATCATCTCGGAAGCCTCCTGGACCATCACAGACACTTTGAGTAACCCTTACAGTGGAGGGTAAGTCCGTCTCCTTCTTAATCAATACGGAGGTTACCCACTCCACGTTACCTTCTTTTCAAGGGACTGTTTCCATTGCCTCCATAACTGTTGTGGGTGTTGACGACCAGGCTTCTAAACCTCTTAAAACTCCCCGACTTTTGTGCCAAATTGGACAATATTCTTTTATGCACTCCTTTTTAGGTATCCCCACCTGCCCAGTTCCCTTATTAAACCGAGACATTTTAACTAAATTATCTGCTTCCCTGACTATTCATAGGCTACAGCCACACCTCATTGCCTCCCTTTTCCCCAGTTCAAAGCCTCCTTCACATCCTCCCCTTGTATCTCCCCACCTTAATCCACAAGTATAAGACACCTCTGCTCTCTCCTTGGTGACCGATCATGCACCCCTTACCAGCCCATTAAAACCTAATCACCCTCACCCCAATCAATGCTAACATCCCATCTCACAGAACACTTTAAAAGGATTAAAGCCTGTTATCACTCTCCTGTTACAGTACGGCCTTTTAAAGCCTATAAACTCTCTTTCCAATTCCCCCATTTTACCTGTCCTAAAACTGGACAAGCCTTACAGGTTAGTTCAGTATCTGCACCTTATCAACCAAATTGTTTTGCCTCTCCACCCCGTGGTGCCAAAGTCATATACTCTCCTATTCTCAATACCTCCCTCCACAACCCGTTATTCTGTTCTAGATAAACCTACCTACCCCATAGATCCTAAATTCTTTCCCTACTCCTCTTTCCATTCATTGAAGACAGCTTTAGAGACTACTCCCACACTAGCTGTCCCTGACTCATCCCAACCCTTTTCATTACACACAGCCAAAGCATAGGGCTGTGTAGTTGGAATTCTTACACAAGGACCTGGACTGTGCCCTGTAGCCTTTTTGTCCCACAACCCACCCAAATCCTATAAAATGGCCCCACCCCTATCTTACTTCGCTGACTCTCTTTTCAGACTCAGCCCGCCTGCACCAAGGTGATTAAAAAGCTTTATTGCTCTGACAAAACCTGTTTGGTGGTCTCTTCACATGGATGCACATGAATCCTACCCTTGGTTCCATTCAACAAATAGAGTTTAGAGGCACATCTTATTATTTGGATGCTTTATGCTAAATGTTAGAAATAAAAAATTTGATCATTTTTATCTTTAGTTTGTCAACCTAAACAAAAAAGTAGGAGACTTTTTAAAATAAAATGATATTTATTTGAAAAAGGGATTGCAATGGGAATATGTATGCTATAGAAAACTATGTGCATGTTTAGGTAGGTAAAGGAAGACACACATTTTTTAAAGGAAAAGTGAGGAGGATTATACAGTTATTTTGAGATAATTATTCTTGGTTATAAGGATCAGTCAAAGACTGGACAGACACTTGCTAGGCAGATGTCCTGGCAGAAGAATTTCTTTTGTGTAGAGTTGCAAAATGGCCTTTATGCAAGGTTGTGGTTTCAGCAGAATCTTGTGTGATAGCTCTTGTTATGATGCATTTGTGTCTGACAGCTCCCTTGTCAACACCTTGCCGGGCTTCATAAGGGATTTTTTAGCACTAGTGGCCCTATTTTGATTCTAACAACTGTCACAAATTTTCTACCCATAATACATATTTTTATCACTGAAAGGTGGAGCTATAGACAAGGGGGGAAAAATGCAAACCACTCTGAATCCAATAATAAAATTGCTTGCATTTCTTGCTATACCTTTTTAAAACAGAACGTTCACATTTAAAACATAATTATACAGATATTTTACTTTTTCCAATGGTTCATTTTAGTAGTAACAATACCAACAGTTTACCTGGTGAGATTATTGCTAGATTAAAATTTACTGAGGAAGTGTCTGTCTAGTCATATCAAAATGACTCTGCACAGCTATTTGAAAAAAAAAAAAAAATCTATTGGATCCAGATGATTAAACTGGCAGGAAAATCCCTGCACGATTTTGAGTGTTTGTTTATGTTTCAACTTTGATAAATACTAATACTAACTATTCTCAACTAAATAGTTAAGGAATAGCATCCTTAGAACATAGAAATTAAAACCAATAAATTGTTTTCAATTGTCACAGAAATATTAAAAATACTTCCATTTTGTTTAAAAATATAACTCAACATTTATTCAACCAATTTATTTGATAAGATTGATTAAACATAATATAACACCATTTAGATATAAATGCGTGATACAGATATGTGACTCTGTGTGTGTGAGGAGCAACAACTAGAAATACAAATGGAGTGCAGTTTTATATTCTGAGTATTTAATAATTTATGAAAGAAAAATTACTTTAAACATACATTAATAAAATTGTGTTTCACTGTAATAAAAATGTACTAAAAAATGGATGTAATGCTGTTCAGAAAGTAAGAACCGTAACCCCTTCCTCTTTTCTTTTCAGTTCTGGTACAGCTAGTTTGAGGATAGTCAGGATCTGCATATTCAAAGATAATAATATAGCAACAGAGCATGAGATTTGCATCTCCACTTTAGATTTCTCACTCTCAAAACTCTTTTTACCTTATCAGTGCAGCTACGAAAAGGCTTAGCAAATACAGCTGGAGTGGAATCTTTCACTCATTTCAAACTGAAAATTTAATTGTTCATGTCCATTTCCAGCAGCAAGCCATGTCTGCAGACTTGTGATAAATCCAACCAAAGAACAGGAAAGACTTGGGGATGTATGCAAATAAAATATTAACCCACATCTGTAAGCATTAATGTAGCAAATTCTATTATAGATATTATGTATATAACTTAATTTCATTTATACTTGACATTGAATGGCCTCTTCAAACTGAAAAATATTGAACCTGCATTTCAAGTAATATAGGTTCGTTTAAACATGCCTAATATTATTATGCCATTGGCAAATTTACTTCTGTCATTTAGATCAAAGGCATATATTTTCTGCATTTCTATGCCTGCTTCTCAGAAATAATGCTGTTCTTTCTTCCCGCTAATGACTTAATGCCTTGTAATTCTTCAGAATATAGAAAATTGCATAACTAAATTGCATAAGTGATCTTATTTTTCCATAAAACAATCTTTGTCTCCTTGTGCAATTACATTGGTATTTGTTTATCCATGCTGTGCTTTAATTCATTTTAATAATTTATTTTTAAAAAGCAGTGTATTACAGTGGAAAAGAAAAATAACAACAGAGTAAAAGAAAAAAAATCCAAGCTTGCCAGATGAACATATACTTTTTTCTAATATAAACAGAGAATTTTGGTATCTGAATAAAGGAACTAAACACTATAATAAAACATGTATTAGGATAAATGTATAGAAAATAAATATGTCATGACAATCTAGCAAATAAGTCAATTATGAGCATATGTTACATTTATAAAAGGATCAAGACTTGATTATATTGGACTATATATTGAAAGTCAAATAAAAAAGAAAAAGAATAAAAAAGGAGGAAAGTGGTGAGGCAAATTGAACTCCTTCTAGAAAGTCAGTAGAGTCTAGCATCAAAACAAAATAAAATACAAAGTCCCATTTTAAATATCTTCATATTGAGGAATGTCTTCAAGCATAAAAAGTCTGTATTACTTCTTTTACAATAGAAAACATATAGAACATTTTTTTTCTTTAAAAAGTTAGTATTTCTTTTTTGATAATAAGAGATTAATATAGTAGTTCTCTATTTGTAAAAGATTGATGCTTTATATTTTATTAAAAAAATGTATTTGAACTATGAGTAGAATTATTGGTTTAGTTATAACTGTTTATTTAGCTGGTAGTTACCAGACATCTTTTCCAGTCATTATTCTCATCCAGATCAGTTGCGATTTTTTAGTTTACTAAGGCTTTGCTGTGAGTCTATGTTCAATGATGCTATCACCACATATGTTGTATTACAACTACTCTTTATACATGCTGTGAAAAATGGAAAGTGTATACATGGAAACATTTCCTTTTATTAATCCTGTATAGATATTATTGCTGAAGCTGTCTATTGATGTGGCAGTTTTATTAGTTAGAAAATTGTAAGATTACATCCCTATGAACAGTAGCTCTTTGGAATCATAAATTGGAAATAAAGCAATCTCTCCCTTGCCGCTTTTTCATTTTGATGAATTATATTGATGATAAGGATGATAAAACAAAGTTTTCATAGTGGAAGTTTCTGCTTATATTTTTAAGACACAAATAAATTACCTTGGTTTACTAGTGTGCTCTTGCTTTTTGAGAAGTCTAGATTGATTGATCATAGGAGGCAGAATGGTGTAATGGTTTGGAGTTTAAAAGAATTGAATTTGCTCTTTGTCTTCAAAATTTACTCTATGACATTGAGCAAGGTAATCAGCCTTTGTGAGTGTCAATTTTCTGGTTTGTAAGACCAATAGAATGTTTACTGCTTTGAGGATTTTGATAGGTTTTCGAGTGATGTAATGACACATGATCCATTTCAAGTAGCGTAACTCAACTAGCATAAAATTCATGTATTAGATTAAATGGCTGGGATGAAACCTACATTACCACACAAAACAAATTTGGCTTTTTCTTCATTGAAGTTCAGCCAATTCTTTAAGTGACTATATTGTTCCACATTCCCTAAAATACTACGCGTTGAAATAAATACTGCCACTGCAGTAGACAGATAGAAAAGTTATAGATTATGTTACTATATCCAAAGTAATCTTAAGAAGAGTAAGATTAATAATTATTAATTATTTCTGATAATAACTGTTATTAGGCTTTTTGGTGTTGGGAACTCTTGAAGTTGCCAAAAAGAAGAAAATAGATAATACATGAAAATATGTTCCCTAAATTTTCCACATTTTTCATATTACAGAATTCAATTTAGGAGTAGAACATACAATAGGAGTAAATAACCCACATTTTTGGTGTTATATAATTTAGCCCAGACATCCGTAGTGAAATCTTGAAGATGAGTGGAAAAACAATCAGGTAAAGATGAAGATATCAATAATCTAAGCTGAAAGAACAGCATCCTTACAGGATTGGAGACCAGAAGAAGAGCAGTATTTTTTGCACATATAAAGTAGGATATTGGAGCCATGGTAAGAGAGAGGGTTATGGAAGTGAGGCTATTACATGATTTATATGTCATCCATACAGAGAGTAGTGGCCCATCAAAATTTTAGTTCAGAAATATCATTGGTGTCGTAACTTGGAAAACGGAATAAAATCAGAAGTGTGGAGACCACCTTAGAGGCAGTTTTAGGAATCCATCTAAGAGATGATGGAAAACCCAAAATATTAGATTAATGGAATAATTGAGGAAGTGAAGTTAACTAGAACTTTATGACTGATGAAAGAAGAGGAAAGCCACTAGCCTCTGGATTGCTGTCTTTTTAGTTATGCCAGTCTGAGACTCAGAAGAGACATCTTTGGTTGGGACATCATTTTAGAAATTATTGGTGGTCTTAATGTCAAAATAATAACTTAGTTGTGTTTACTTAGTATAGTTTTGAACACTTTGTAATATATAGAGAAAAGACTACTCTGTTCATCTGCAACGATTTTTAAGTCTTAACTAAATTTTAAAATATTTTGAAATATATCAGTGTAAGATTCTTTCCTTCTATAGTATTTACTTTTATATTGTCACCGTCTCTTTATATTAGTATTAACATAGATTTCTTTAATCAAATTATTCCTGTCCCCTCATCTGCAGCATGTACTCTTTAAAGTTCATATATTCTCATCCAAAAGATAACATATTCTAGGAAGAAGGATAATTATGGTTATTCTAACCATGGAGTACATTAAATGTGTGTACACTTTACATTTTATGGATTAATTTTCCAATATTTTAAATTAATTTTGTAGGCCAAAGAATACTTATAAAAGTTTCATTGATGGTGTTTTGGATTAGAGGAAGAGGCTGGGAGATTGTGTGTATAGGGAAAGGTGGGGTTTGTTTTGTTTTTGTTTTAATCAGTGTACAGATTATATAATAACTTATTTGCTTGACCAAATTTTCTGAAAAGGATTATATTATCAACAATTGTGAAATCTGACTCTTACCTTTACAACACAGTTGGAAAACACCTACTTTCTGAACTAAATTCATATGCTTTTAAATTCCATTAAGGAATATGTTTGCAGGTTTAATAACTTTCTCTCCAGGGTATTACTGAATTGTATTTATTATGATCAGAATATATAGCAATTAAAAAATCCAACCATCTGTGATAAGCCATTTGAGAAATCCAAGACTCTAAAAAAGATAAATACATTTTGATGTATTAAACTTTTGACACATGTATAGGAACTACACACTAACTATACAAAATTTTTTTTAAATTGTTCTGTGCAGTTTTAGGATAAACAGGATAAATTTACTAAATTAAGATAAATATAGAACCATTAAACACTGTCCTTAAAAAAAAAGAACACAAGATCTGTGTCCATTTATTTAATTATTTAATGTTTTTGTTTTATAATTATTTAAAAATTAATTTGTGGCTAGATATGGTGGCACATGACTGTAATCCCAACACTTTGTGAGGCTAAGGCTGAGGCTGGAGGATCTTTTAATCCCAGGAGTTCCAGACCAGCCTGGGCCACATGGTAAGACCTTATTTCTATGAAAAAAATTAAAATATTAGCTCAGCATGGTGATATGCATCTGTACCCCCACCTACTCAGGAGGCTGAGGCAGGAGGATTGCTTGACCTCAGGAGTTTGAGGCTGCAGTGAGCCATTTTTGCACCACTGCCTACCAGCCTGAGTGACAGAGGTCTCAGCTATCTGCAAGAGGCCTCTGCTTGAGACAGCAAGACCTTACCTCAAAAAATAATTTTTAATACAGTATATAATTACCAGATCTAGAAGCTCTACCTGTGTCATAATCTACATTTCAAGACTTCTTGAGTTCATTTGCTTCTGATCCTTAGTGAGTGGAACATCTGTGAACTGGATAAGTCTTCTTAATGATGCCATCTCTGTAGCAAATGACCACACATTTCAAATAATACATAAGCCTAGAATAAAAGGAATTTATCCTTTCATCTGGAACAGGTGCTTCCTGAATGACTTTCAACAAGTCACGCTTCAGTTTGATTCCCACAGCTGTGACAGTCTGTCCCAAGCAGGTGACAGATTGTTTATCCACTTTGTCACTTTAAATAATGCAAACATGTTTTCAGTACCTCCATATCATTACATTTATGTCATTTTGAATGTTCATTATACAAATATGCCATCCTAGTTTTATCTTGAAAACTACATCAGACACTCTTTGTAACACGGAAGCTACTATAGTAATCCAAGTAACAGTTTGTGTAACTGTAAAAGTCTGTTTCCATTCAAGCAATGTACATCAGGTGAGAAGCACGTTGTCTGATTTTTGGCTTAGCAGTTTTGTGCACTCATAAGGTCAGAGGTACTTGATCCTGGCTGTTTGTTGGGATCTAGAAACATCAGTAATAATTTTTTTTTCCTTTTATTTTGAGCATCACAATCACTCTCTGCCTTACTCCTCAGCAGGTAGTGATGTTCCTTGATTTCCCTAGCATAGAGACAAAGCCACAGTGATCTAATATTTAGATAGGTAACATTTAAGGAAAGATGTAGGGCACATCAAGCATATAGGATGCAACATTGTATACATCAGATTAACCTGACCTTTTTGTTTGGAACTACCCCGAAGTGTCTCCATGTGCCATCTTTCTCCTCTGCAGAAGACCCAGGCAGCAGTATTCTTTCATGTACTCAGCCTTCACTTTTCTCATATGGATGGACAGCTTATTACTTCAACCAATTACAACACTTCCTGATAAATTCCTATGCTGGCAATAATGTGAGAGGAGGCTAGAAGTGTGGGGAATTAAATACTCCTCATCTTCTACCCCGACTCACCTTCCTCAACCACAGTCATCAAAGAGTGATTAACGGGGCTTGGGTAAATAAAGTACTCTATCAGTGAATTGTGTTCTCACAGCGTTCTACACATCCCCAAGGGGCTCACCTGCCCAGAGCAGTGCCCTCTGCTCTTCAGTCCACCTAGACACTCTCTTCTCTTTGCTCTTGAAACCTTCTTATCCTGACCCATCATTCTTGGAACCATTAACTTATAAAGTAATTGCAAATCAGACTCCTGTTTCAGGGTCTGTTTCTGAGGATCCCCAACTTCAGACACTCTGTAAATTGTTTTCATGGTAATGGTATGGAAAACACATTATTTTATCTGAAATACTCATTTTGTAATCTCCTTTTCATTAATCATCGAATTATTGAACAGAAAAAATGCTTATTACTTTAAAAAACACACACATATTAATATCTGTTTAGAATCATAGATTTCTGTCTAATCAGCACATCCATAATGTAAACAGATTTTTCTAACAACAACAACAAAAACACCTTTAGAGTCTCCCTCAACCTTACTCATCCTTATATTTCATTCATTTTAATAAAACTTTTTTTTTTGTTTGTTTTCTGGCTTCCAAGCCCACTGCAAATTAGGAGCTTCAAATTTGAATTCAAAAGTGTGCTAGTGCTAAAAAGACAGAAAAAAATCAAATACAAAAAAAAAATTTAGGAAATAAACCATTTTGCAACCCCATTATCTAGAACAAAGCTGATACACCTAGTTCAACCTATACATATATAAATTAATATTCATAATTTTAATTCTAGAATATCAATAAAATATTCGGTGATGTTTAGAATTATTTTTGTAAGCAATTTTGAATGTTTAATATTTTTAATGGCAAATAAAAATGTATTGTTCAAACAACCTATGCTCACCCCTCAAAAGTCACATGGTAGAACTCATTTTAAAAATGCACAATATCTAAGAGAAGCATAATCTAAACTGAAATTTTGACAGTTGGATTTTACAGAATGAGTGTTTTCTTTATTCACGTATAAAAATGATGAGTAAAGGAATCCACATAGCAAAGTAATTGGTTATATATCTTTAGGAAATAAGTCATTTCAAATTGTTAAAACATTGAAATGAGAAAATATATTTTGTCTAAAATACTTTTTTTTTCTAATTTATACAACAAATTGTTGCCTTTACGAAAAGCTCAAAAGATCACAGTAAGGTATGTAGGAATTTTTAAATTTCTCACTAAAAAATGTACCTAAAATATACAAATTAAGAAAAAGTTTATCTAGAAAAAGGTTTATAAACAGAGCAAACAATAAAGAGATAATTTGCAAATTAACCATGTTTTTATTTCTTACATCATATTATATACATGCTGGATCAACCTGTCAGTGTCATTCAAAACAAAATTGTGGAAACATGTTTTAAAACAAGTATTAAATATACTGAATTCTAATCTACAACTATGCCCAGGAACAATAAAATTAGTCTAGTATAGAAAATTAGAAAATTATTCCTTTTTTATGCTCAATATTTGCATGTTTAATAATAAACATATATTATTTTTCTCATGTTTGATGTCTTTTAATATAATTCAGTAACTAAATTCTCTTTCAAATGCTGTAGGCTTTCACAGATACATCTGGGAAATCATTTACCATAGTTTCTGAATCCTTACAGTGACTTTGGAGCAATACTGTTTTAATTAGCCACAAAATTTTTATTATTTTGCCTAAAATAGAAACACCACAAGAGGATATGATCCTTTACCTGTTTGTTATGAACATATTTTGTAATAAGAAGAGAATGATCATCTGTTTACACATATAGATGTCAGTTTACATATTTCAGGTTTCATTGAAATTAAGTGCATATGTGAACAGATTTTAAATTTGTTTGCACATTTTCCCTTCTGAGACATTCATGTTAAAGTATGATAGCTTTCATTGTCGTGTGTATTTTTAATGTAGTGAAATTTTTCAAACTGTTTGATTATCATTCAATTACCCTTGAAAACCAGAATCTTACTTTGTCTCCAGTAAAATAAAGGAATTTGTTTTAGGGCCTCTGTTATTTATTTTAATGCTGTGATTCTGAGTGCCCAGATCCCAATAAGTTCCTTGAATCTGAGCACCAACTATCTACTGGTGAAGCCCTTACCTATCACTTCTCTTTTCTTCTTCATTCCTATCCTTTGCAGTTAGTGAACTGTTTCACATATTGAGTCCTTAATACATAAAAGAGACACCAAAGTTTTTATTTCTTGATTTATATATGTCTTATGTTCATATCTAAGTATAAACTCCCAGAAGTAGAAACTAATTTAGTATTCTCCATTTTTTGGAGTATTAGTATTCTCTCTTGTTCTTAGCACAATACTTTGCAGAGAGCAGACAATTAGCACATACGATGAATATGTATGTATTAATTGATTTAATTGCTTGGTTAGTAATTGTGTTGTAGCTAATAAGTTGCTTCCTTTCAAACTCTTCGATAACAATCTAAATATGTGAACTTTGCAAATCTGAAATTTATTTGTCTTAAAGGCAATCATTATGGCATAATTTTTATTTCTTTCATTGAATCTTGTTAAAAAATCAACCTAGAATAGTCCCCTAATGTTAACTGTTTCCTCAGATATTTGTTATACAAATTATGTATAGATGCATAGCAATACTGCTTGCTTTAAATAATTGAATTTTGTTTTGTTTTTGGGGTTTGTGTTTTTTTACAGCTGTGCATTTTTTTAGTCAGTACAAACAAAATAAGATAATGTTTATAATAAGAAATGCTTTGATAAAGTTCCTGGTCCTTCAAATACAGAAAGTGAAGAATAAAATTGTCCCTGTATCCTGCAGGAAAATTATCTCTGTTGGTAGCCTGCAAGTAATTTAGGAAATACATGCTCCACTAGTACCTTAGTAGAGCTGGTTGCCTGGGATAAAGTACAGTATTTAAAATTAGTTTATGCTTCAATCATTTTTAAAAAAATATTCATAATTCAGAGAGCTGACAGCAGAGCAGGTACTGTTTATCTGCAATTATGCAATATTTGAATTAAATGGTAAATAACAAGAAAAAGTAAAGACTATTTATTTTTCAGCCCAGTGATTCTCAAATTTCAGTATAGACAACAACCCCATGGGGTTCATATTACCAATTCCTTGGAACTATTCTAGGCCTACACATTAGAAATCTCTGTGTGTGGATTCCAGGAATATGCATTTTTAAAAGATTTATGCTCAGTCTAAGCCAGTGAGGATTCAAAACAATTTTGAAATTTACTCTTGAAGTTCCCTTACGATAAGATCGTCATGGTTCAAGGCATAAAATAGACATGCAATAGACAGTTGAAAGGTTGAAGGCTAAAAATGATTAACCTGTAAAACGTGTTGAAATTCTAAAACTATTAACTTTTTTCACATCAGTTAAAGAAATAGTCTCATTTTCTTTAACTATTAAAATAAGTTATGCCAGTTGTTCTTACATAAATATTGTTTAATGAATTTTAGTTTCACAATATGGATGGTGCATACAGATTTCTACTGAAAATTAACATAATTTTTATGTTATGTTAAAATTATGTTAATTTTCAGTAGAAAAGAATGGTAGTGCTTTTTTCTTAGTTTTCTAATTCACTATCAATTATTCCTTGATTAGAGTCATAAATAATTTATTCAAAATTCAGTCTCTCCATTCAGTTATCATTATTATTAGTTCTTGAATTAAAACTGCTTCTTCTATATAAAAACATACTATATGACCCAAGAATTGTGAGTCATAGCAAATTGCTAGCCAAATAATAAATATTTAGACAAAATTTAATGAACTAATTTGTTGCTAATTCATATGTAGTTTGAATACTTACTTCCTGTAGGTCCACATTTTCTTGATCAAGAGTAATTACACATAATTATATGTATATAGAGAAAAAAACTTACCCATTATTTTTATGCTTCCTTGAAATATGTATACAGTCTCAAAATCATCATATTGCTGATTTTTAATTTTCTATTTTCCATTATACAAAATAAATGACTAAAATATCCATATGTATATAATTCCTTTCTTTCTCTTCAAATAATTTATGACTTTAGGTACATCTCCTCACTTTTTGGACTGAAACTAGAAGCATAATTGTTTTGAACTAGTTATCTCCAAACCCATCTCCAATACCATTTTGTAAAGTAATGCCAGTCTGTTGCAATTGTGAAACATCTACCAACTTACTTATTTGTTCCTTTATTCACTTAGTCAGCAGCTACTAGGTCCCAAGTACTAGATTTAAAAAGTGGATGACACCAGAGCTAAACTAAATAGCAAAGTATATGTAAAAACATTAATTATTTTACCTGCATACACTAATAATCAAGCCAAAAAATAAAAACCATGACTCTGCTCCAAGACTAAACAAGCCAATAAATGAAAAATTTCTTTATAATGTTTTTCTTTAGAAATGCAAAACTCACTCATTTATTCAACATACATATAGAAAGTTTTTATTTTATACCAGGTTCTATGGTAGGCCATCAAGACACACAAATAAGACAGTGACTGTCTATAGGGCGTTCAAACCTAATGATAGCAGCACATGTGCATGAGAAATTAATACATATTTTAGTGTAAAAAATAAATATATCTCTAATATTCTACTAAGGTAATATTACACATATGATGTTGATTAAACTATTTACGATTTATATGCTATGGATACAAAGTGACTCAAAATCCCGTCTAGCTGGGGACACAAACACAGACACACAACACACACACGCTCACTTGTAATACTTAAATATAAATAATAAAGTGAGAGGAGAGGAAACTAAATTTTTTGGTTTTGTAATTTGTACAAGGCGTGAATTAGGTGGTTTATATCAATCACATTTAATGAAAATCAATCAGTAAATATGAGCAATATTAATAATTATTTTAAGATGAGAAAAGTTAGATTCAGAGAGACCAAGTACCTTGTGCAAAAACTAATATAATCATAGTTCAAACGTAAGTCTGACTGGTTGTCACAGATGTGCTTTCGGTAATTTTGCACTATGTTAGCGGTGCGAATTAAATTAAAAATAAAAGAAAGAAAGCAGGTGATACAGTAAAACTTTCTACAGGATTTAAATGTTGTGTTTTACATGGGATTTAAAGAAGTTGTAGTAGACATGAAAGAGGCAGAATGTGAGTGAAATTTGATGGATGAATATGATTTGATATACTAGCTGCCATTGCATATATAAAATGAGTGCAGTTGTGGTATTCTTTGAAGATTGAGCGTAATTACTAAAACAGCCATTTATCTATAGAAATGACACTTATCAGCTGAGAAAGAATGGATATTTGGAAAGGAATAAACATGTGGAAAATAATGAATAAATCAATTTTTCATAACATTGGATTATAAACATCTCTGTGTGTAAGATACATAGAGCAAGTGTTAAAAATACAAATTACCCAGACTTTCTGGAGTCCAACTCATCAGCATCTCTCACAGTAAGATCCTGGAATTGTTGTTTTAATAAACACCATAGAGGCTTTTGATACAGGTTGTTTAAAAACTATTCCTTGAGAAGCATTAGCTCGAAAGAGAGTGATAATCATAGTGAAAGACAGTATATGGATGGATGATAGATAGATGAAATCATTGATTTTGGACACTAATTTCAGGGAATAGCCATAAATTATTGTGTTTTCTTTTTAAATAATGGGATTTGCAAGGTAATGTATTTTAAATGCTAATGGAAGATGACTATACAATCCTCTATATGATGTTAATAAGAACTAACTAAAATAAAATAGAGCTTTCTACTGCTTTCCCGACATATGAATTCTATAATAATAATAGCCACTAATATTTAATTAGCCCAAAATATGTGTTGGATACTATTCAGCATGTTCCATAGGTAAATTACTTAAGATAACAGCAATCCATTGAGTTATATCTCATAAGTATCTCACTGTTACAGATTAGACAACTGAGAAGAAGTGGCTAGGTGATTTGTTCACAAATGATCAGAAAGTGGCATGATTAGAGTCCATGATCTTAACTGATACAATGTACTAATTTGGTGGTTTCAACTTGTTTTTACTTTGAGTATTCAAGTTAATCTGTAGTGAAAATGTTTCAGTTAATTTATTTTTCATTTAGTAAATACTTTCCAAATATTTACAGTATTTCCTCCTAATTCCTAAAAGTTTTAAATATTATTTATAGTACAAAATGTCACTATAGAGATTTCACATCTATTTGACATATATCTTAGCCATTTACTTTACTTCCATCTATCTTTGTCTTAGATGTACAGAAATATGTCCACAAATAATGGGAAAATAAATGTAAACTCACTTAAATGAGTGGAAAAAACCCATAACCAGTGTCAACTGTCAAGTAAAGAGTTAGAAGAATGGAATGAATAATGACTGAGTATATATAATTCTGCTGACAGTGTGGATTTACTGATTCATATGTGACATTTGTCCCAAAAATAAAAACAGAGATGAGTGAGCTGTTTAAAACACATTAAGTATATCTTTGGGGAATTTATGACAAACTTTTATTAAAATAGGTTACTTGGATTGTTCTGTTTACACCCTTACATAGCACCCATCCTACCAGTACCAGTTTAGCATAGAAATACAAGACTTGCAGTAAAGCTATCCTTTTGGAAAAAAACAAAGGCAAAAGCAAAACACAATGCCTACTGCATTGCCATAAGTACAAATTTAAATAAAACATCAAATTTATTTATTTATTTATTCAGAATAAATAAAAAGCTTAACGAAGAAACCACTTCACATACGAGTTGAAAACTTTAAAATATGTATCAATTGGGGTACCTAAGGTTGTTAACCATCAAAAGTTGAAAGTGTGCTGTTTATGTAAATCAATGGAATTTTTAAATATGGTCAGGAATAATTATATATCTGAGAGATAATATGCTCAATAAAATGAAGTATGCAGATGAGATTGTGGTGTTTGGAAAGGTCTCAAATGTATAACTTAGTAGATAAGTAACTCTAAGCATAAACTAGCTCTGTTTCAGCTTGTCTTTACGTAAAAAAGGAATATTACAACATACCTGATATAGTTATTCTTAACCCAAAATGTGCTAATGAAGATAGGAGAGTTCTGGATCAAGGTAGGGTCCTCATACCTATTTAGCTATTTTCATCGTCATTATCTTTGAAAAAATAAATGAAATAATAGAAGCAAACCTTTTTAAAATGATAAGTCTTCATTTTATTATTTATATAGTAAATTATTTATAATGTAAACTATTAAAAATGTAAAACCTCAGTGTATAAAACTAGAAGAAAATGTAAACAAAATCCTCCATGACCTTGGGGTGGACAAAAGCTTCTTAAATGGAAAATCTAAGGCACGAAACATAAAAGAAAATTTTGATAAGTTGACTTTCATCAAAAGTAAATACTTTTGCTCTTCACGGGTCATCAATAAGAAAATGAATAACAGAGTCATAGAATGGGAGAAAATATTTACTTCATGCATAACTGACAAAGAATTTGTATTGAGAAATCTTAGAAGTCAACATAAAAGCAATGAAGAGTATAAAAAATAGTCAAACTCTTTAAGAGACAATTCATGAAAGATCATTATGAACAGCCAAATGCACATCAAAAATCTTAACATCATCACTCATCATGGAAATGCAAATTAAAACCATGATACCCTTACATACCCATTAGATTGGCTAAAGTTAAAAAGACTGATTATCTCAATTGTTATACTACTGATGGGAATGTAAAATGATACTACTACTTTGAAAAATTGTTTGACAGCTTTCTTTAAAAAGTGAAAGTTATACCTATCATACAGTCTAACCAGGAACAACTACATTATTGGTAGGACCCATTGCACAATGAATGTATAAACTATAAAAAATTAAATATAATATACACATATGATAAATTTATTTTTAAGTCTCTCAAATAATACCATGTATTGTCTCTTATACTCTCAGTTTTGTTCTAAGAACATAACATTTTGTTTCAATTGAAGAAAGAGTTGTTTTTTGTTAAGAATCTAGAAATTCAATAATGTCTGTAATTGTATTACAAACTCTCAGACTTCGTTTAAGGTGTGATTTTTCAGGTCCATGGCGCAGGAACACGGAAATCTTTATTGCATTTGTCATAAGTTACTTCTATCTTTATAGCAATACCTAAAGGAGCTACTTAGCTAAGAGTTGAATAATTAAGAATTACTAAACCTGAAACTTGGAATAGGATGAATGACATGACACTTAACTTCATGGATATTTGAGATGCATATTTAATTTCTAAATAAAAAAGAATATGTAAATTTCCTGAACAAGTGAATTTATCTCTGCCAGGATCATATTATCTGTTTTATTCATCACTTTGTTTCTTTATTATCCTGTGATTATTTTCTGTGCTCGCTGCCACATGCGTTATGGGTAAAACAAAACAAATGAACACATAAAAAAATTCACCAAATAAAAACGCACATCCACCAACATTTCTAAACAAGAAATGAGCTCTACTTTTATGATGGTTCTGAAAAATATCAACTATCGCTCTCCCTATCTCTGTGTTTTTTCTTGCTTGGAAATTCTTAGCTTTTCTGAGACCTAGGATGTGCTGCTGCCTAAGTTTATGATGGCTCACCCTATCTGTCATCCAAAAAAACCAAAACCAAAACACAAACAAAAACAACAACAACAACAAAAAATCAATTCCAATTGAACATTACATTAGCAAAATACATTCTGCTGAGCAGTTTTCCAATTCTAGACACTGCAAGGTATATAGCAGTTAGAAAATAAAAACATAAAATAATAAATAATTGAAGGAAACTGACAGTTTTTAATGACTTCAGTTGTATTTAGTATGTGTTATATTTTAAATTTTAAAATAACTATGAAACAAGAAAGTGAAGATGTCAAGCATATTTAATATGAGGTCAGGGGAGAGCTCGGGTCTAGGATAAGAACCAGTCATTTCAAAAATCACAAATAAATTATAGAAATAATCATATCACTTATGAAGAGAAAATAAGGAGATGTTCTATTAAGAAAACTAATGTTTACAAGAGTAATTAATGAGAAGTGGAGGCTTATAAAGAACAGCCAAATCTTAAGAGGAAAACTAGAAATGTGTGGAGTACATGAACCAAGGGAGGAAGTATTTCCAAAGGAGGATATTGTTTATTTAGGATGCTGCTGACTGGGCAAATAAAAGAATATCAGCAAAAGGATGACAGTGTTGTAAAACATCGAAATAATTAGGGCCCTTTCAGACAAAGAGAGTGTTGGAGAAGAAGACAGTCTGGACTGGACTGAGGAATGAGGAAATACAACAAACAGTGTAAAAAATAAACAGCGTAAAATCATAAATAAATTCTGTCATTAAAAGAACAGAGAAACAAGACAAAAACGAAAGAGTAGATAAAATTTATGATAGTTTTGGTTTTGTTTTCCTTTCTGTTTTATCATGGGAAATACTAGAGCATGGTAGATTTGTTTTCCTTTCTGCTTTATCATGGGAAATACTAGAGCATGGTAGAAAGACATTTTTTTGTTGTTGTTTTTTTATTTTTTTGAGATGGAGTTTCTTTTTTGTTGCCCAGGCTGGAGTGCAATGGCATGATCTCGGCTCACTGCTATCTCCGCCTCCCGGGTTCAAGCTCTTCTCCTGTCTCAGCCTCCTGAGTAGCTAGGATTTCAGATGCCTGCCACCACACCCAGCTAATTTTTTATTTTTAGTAGAGACGGGGTTTCACCAGGTTGGTCAGGCTGGTCTCAAACTCCTGACCTTAGGTGATCCACCCACCTCAACCTTCCAAAGTGCTGGGATTACAGGCATGAGCCCCTGCACCCGATCTGTTTTTTTTTGTTTTTGAGAAGGGTCTTGCTCTGTTGCTCACACTGGAGGGCAGTGACATGATCTTGGGTAGCTGCACCCTTGACCTCCCAGGCTCGTGTGATTCTCCCACCTCAGCTTCCCAAGAAGCTGAGACTACAGCTGCACACCACCACGCCAGGCTAGAAATACATGTTTGTTGCAGGAGAGAGTGCAGACTAAAGAAAGATGCTCTAAAATTGCTGAAGGGATTCACATCTCAAATGGTGTATCTTTGATTCAGAGACCCACTGTCAAAGGAAAGATTCTAAAGAAGATAGGGACAAACAAATACTATATTGCATTGTTTTTATGGTTTTTTGGAGAAGAGAATGTTTCCTCTGATGGTTTCTCCTCTTGCATTCCTCATCCCCATGAGAATATGATGAATTCATCTTTAAGAGCATTATGAATGTGGGGTATATTTGTGGATGTTATTAATCTGAAAACTATTGTTGTGAGTAACATATGCCCAACTAAAGTAATTTTAAACAATTTGTACTCTTACATTAGAAGTCTGAAGGTGAATTATTCCAGAATTGGTGGATGCAGTGGTATTCTGGGGTCCTCAAAGATCACCTAATCTTGATCTCTTTTGGTTGCCATTGCCAGAATATTATTTCTACACACATGGTCACAAAAGGCACACAGTTATTGCAGGCATAACTTTCTCAAATTCCTTCTGCCTGATGAGCAGTTTCTCCTTACCAAGTGTCTTATTTAATAGAAGGAAAATATTTCCCTTAATTTTTTTCATTAGATATCACTGTACCTTTTGTCTATGAGAATTTAACATTCCCTGCTTAAACCAATTATGAACAAAGGGGAATGGCATTACTATACTTGAATTAGAACAGTTATTATTTATTCTGAGAACTTGGGGATGGTTTCCACTTCCCAGAGCACTGTGAGATCCCATTCTCAAAATGAAGATACTTTGAGTCAACTAGAAGACAGGAATGGCTCTTAACTAGACAACTAGTAAATAGTTCTACAAAAAGCAAAACGAGGACAAAATTAAAAGTGTAAACCACATTTTATTAAGAATGTTTAGTTTTATTTCCAAGCAATTTTGTGCACCTACTGGAGCTGCTATGAACGCAAATTTAAAGGCAAACTAACTCAGATGTACATGTTTTTTTAATTTTAATTTTTAAAGAGTTTGGTGTCACAAGTGCAATTTTGTTACATGGATGTGTTGCATAGTAGTAACGTCTGGGCTTTTGGTGTACCCATCAACCAAATAGTGTACTTTGTATTCATTATGTAGTTTCTCTTCCCTCACTCCCTTCCCACCGTCTCACCTTTTGGAGTTTCCAGTGACTGTTATTTCCATCATTATGTTCATTTGTACGTGTTGTTTAGCTCACATTTGTAATTGAAAACATATGGTATTTGGTTTTCTGTTTCTGAGTTATTCACTAAACATACTGTCTTCAAGTTCTATCCATGTTGCTGCAAAAGACGGAATTTCATTTCGTATGACTGCATAGTATTTTGTGGTGTATATATATATATATCAAATTTTCTTTATTCAATCATCCATTGATGGACATTAGGTTGATTTCATGACTTTCCTGTTGTGAATAGTGCTGCCATAAACATACCAGTGCAGGTGTCTTTTTTAAAGGTAATTATTACTTCTCCGTTGGGTAGATAACCAGTAATGGGATCGTTGGATAGTATGGTAATACAATTTTTGGTTTTTTGAGAAATCTTCATAATGTTTTTCATAGAGGTTGTAATAATTTACATTCCCACCAACAATGTATGTGTGTTTCTATTTTTCCACATCATTGTCAAAACATGTTGGTCCTTAACTTTTTAGTAATTGCTATTCTGTTTGGTGTAAGATGGTATCTCATTGTGGTTTAAATTTCTCTGAAGATTAGTGATGTTGAGCATTTTTTCATATGTTTGCTAGCTGATTGTATATCTTCTTAGAAACATATCTGTCTATGTCTTCTGGCTTCTTTTTTGGGGGGTTGTTTTAGAAATCTCTCACTAAGATTTCTGAAACTATGTTGAAAAGGAGTAGTGAAAGTGGACATTTTTGTCTGTTTCCAGGTCTTAGGGAAAATGCTTTCAACTTTTTTCACTCTGTATGATATTGGCTGATATTTACTTTTCAAATTAGTCAAACTCGTAATCACAAGAGCTTTACTAAGTATTCGTGCTTATAAGCCTATATGTTAGAGTGCATTTTTCTGTTGAGGAGTTGTCTAATATTGCAACAATCCATTTAGCTACAGAATTCATAAAATATAATGCTCCTCAACCAGTTGGCATTGACGTAGTTTACATGGTCAATCTGATCCACCCTAAAAACCCTACATATTATCTAAATATTACTTTTTCTTTGTTGTGTTGATCAACAAAAGGTATATTACCAAAAATGACTATGGAAATGTTTAGCCTAGAGTCAGTACAACAAATTACTAATGTGTAACAAATTGCAAAAAGTAAGAATGAAAAATGTGCTTCTTATCCATATCTCTTTAATAATAGTATTTGCATAATAGGTACACATTGTGTCTATTCTGAATATTAATTCCCCAATAAACATAAAACACTGAACTCTTTGTTTATCAAGATTTTTGGTTACTTTTGAAAAATGGATGGATTACTTTAAAAAGATTTTATAAGGAAAGTTAAATATGATCCTGTAATTCATACAGTTATAAATAATAACATGATTTTCAATTAAACACATTTTTATGTGTTAAAAAGAAATAAATATGCAAAGTCAAAGGGAAGTGATATAAGCATTCTTTGTTTTCTTTTTATATTATTTTAATTTAAGTTCCAGGAAACATGTGCAGAAAGTGCAGGTTTGTTCCATAGGTATACGTGTGCCATGGTGGTTTGCTACACCTATTGAACCATCCTCTAAGTTCCCTCCCCTCACCCCACACCCTCCAACAGGCCCTGGTGTGTGTTGCTTCTTTCTCTGTGTCCATGTGTTCTCATTGTTCAACTCCCAATTATGAGTGAGAACATGCTATGTTTGGTTTTCTGTTCCTGTATTACTTTGCTGAGGATGATGGGGTCCAGCTTCATCCATGTCCCTGCAAAAGACGTGATCTCATTCCATTTTATGGCTGCATACTATTTTGTGGTGTATATGTGCCACATTTTCTTTATCTAGTCTATCGTTGATGAGCATTTGGGTGGGTTCCATGACTTTGCTATCGTAAGTCGTGCTGCAATAAACATATGTGTGCATGTGTCTTCGTAGTAGAATGATTTATATTCCTTTGGGTATATATCCAGTAATGAGATTGCTAGGTCAAATGGTATCTCTAATTCTAGATCCTTGAGGAATCTCCATACAGTCTTCCACAATGGTTGAACTAATTTTCCTTCCCAACAATAGTGTAAAAGTGTAAAAGGCTATTTCTCCACAGCCTCTCCAGTCTCTATTGTTTCTTGACTTTTTAATAGTTGTCATTCTGACTGGTATGAGATGTTATCATCTTGATTTCAATTTACATTTCTCTGATGATCAGTGATGTTTCTTGGCCACGTAAATGTCTTCTTTTGAGAAGTGTCTGTTCATATCCTTTGCCCACTTCTTGATTTTTTTTTTCTTGTAAATTTAAGTTCCTTGTAAAGTCTGGATATTAGACCTTTGTTAGATGGGTAGATTGAAAAAATTTTCTCTCATTCTGTAGGTTGCCTGTTCACCCTGATGCTAGTTTCTTTGGCTGTGAAAAGCTCTTTAGTTTAATTAGATCTCATTTGCCAATTTCGGCTTTTGCTGAAATTACTTTTGACATTTTCTTCATGAAGTCTTTGCCCATGCCTATGTCCTGAATGACAATACCATTGTGGTTTGGGGTTTTACATTTAAGTCTTTAATCCATTTTGAGTTAATTTTTGTATAAGGTGTAAGGAAGGGGTCCAGTTTCAGTTTTCTGCATAATGGGTAGCCAGTTTTCCCAGCACCATCTACTGAACAGGAGATCCTTTCCCCATTGCTTGTTTTTGTCAGGTTCATCGAAGATCAGATGGTTGTAGATATGTGATGTTATTTCTGAGGTCTCTGTTCTGTTCTATTGGTTTATATATCTGTTTTGGTACCACTACCATGCTGTTTTGGGTACTGTAGCCTTGTAGTATAGTTTGAAGCCAGGTAGCGTGATGACTCCAGCTTTGTTCATTTTGCTTAGGATTGTCTTGTCTATTTGGGGTTTTATTTGATTCCATAAGAAATTTATAGTAGTTTTCTCTATTTCTGTAAGAATGTCAATGGTAGTTTGATGGAAATATACTTGAATCTATAAATTACTTTGGGCCATTTTCACGATATTGATTCTTCCTATCCATGAGGATGGGATGTTTTCCATTTGTTTCTGTCCTCTCTTATTTTCTTGAGCAATGGTTTGTAGTTCTCCTTGAAGAGGTCCTTCATATCTCTTGTTAGCTATATTCCTAGGTATTTTATTCTTTTTCTAGAAATTGTGAATGGGAGTTCATTCATGATTTGGCTCTCTGCTTGTCTATTGTTGGTATAAAGGAATGCTTTTGATTTTTTCACACTAATTTTGTATCCTGACACTTTGCTGAAGTTGTTTATCAGTTAAAGTCATTTTGGGGCTAAGATGACATGGTTTCTAAACATAAAATCCTCTCATCTGCAAACAGAGACAATTTGACTTCCTCTCTTCCTATTTGAATATTCTTTATTTCTTTATCTTGCCTGATTGCTTTGGCCAGAACTTCCAATAGTATGTTAAACAGGAGTGGTGAGAGAGGGCATCCTTGTCTTGTTCCGGTTTTCAAAGGGAAAGCTTCCAGCTTTTGACCATTCAATATGATATTGGCTGTGTGTTTGTCATAAATAGCTCTTCTTATTTTGAGATATGTTCCATCAATACCTAGTTTAACGAGAGGTTTTAATATCAAGGGATGTTAAATTTTATGCAAGGCCTCTTCTGCATCTATTGAGATAGTCATGTGGTTTTTGTCATCAGTTCTGTTTATGTGATGGATTATGTTTATTGATTTGTGTATATTGAACCAGCCTTGCATCCCAGGAATGAAGCTGACTTGATTATGGTGGACAAGTCTTTTTGTGTGCTGCTGGATTTGGTTTGCCATTATTTTATTGAGGATTTTCACATGAATGTTTATCAGGGATATTGGTCTGAAGTTTTCTTTTTTGTTGTTGTATCTCTGCCTAGTTTTGGTATCAGGATGATACTGGCTTCATAAAACAAGTTAAGGAGGAGTCCCTCCTTTTCAATTATTTGGGATAGTTTCAGAAGAAATGGTACCACTCCTCTTTGTACCTTTGGTAGAATTCGGCTGTGAATCTGTCTGGTCCTGGGCTTTTTTTGGTTGGTAGGCTTTTAATTATTGACTCAATTTCAGAACTTGTTATTTGTCTATTCACAGATTCGGCTTCTTCCTGGTTTAATCTTGGGAGGGCATATGTGTCCTGGAATTTATATATTTCTTCTAGATTTTCTAGTTTATTTGTGTAGATATGTTAGGCGTATTCTCTGATGGCAGTTTGTATTTCTGTGGGGTCAGTGGTGATATCCCCTTTATTATTTGTTTTACTGTGTCTGTGTGATCCTTCTCTCTTTTATTCTCTATTAGTCTAGCTAGTGGACTATCTATTTTGTTATTTTTTTTTTTTTTTCAAAAGAAGACAGCTACTGGATTCACTGATTTTTTTTTTTTTTTTTTTGGAGGGTTTTTCGTGTGCCTATCTCCTTCAATTTTGATCTGATTTTAGTTACTTCTTGTCTTCTGCTAGCTTTTGTATTAGTTTGCTCTTGCCGTTCTAGCTCATTTAATTGTAACGTTAGGGTGTTGATTTGAGATCTTTCTAGCTTTCTGATGTCGGAATTTAGTGCTATAAATTACCCTCTTAATACTGCTTCAGCTGTGTCCCAGATATTCTGGTATGTTGTCTCTTTGTTCTCATTAGTTTCAAATAACTTGATTTCAAACTTAATTTCATTATTTACCCAGGAGTTACTCAGGAGCAGATTGTTCAATTTCCATGTAATTGTGTAGTTTTGAGTAAGTTTCTTAATCCTGAGTTCTAATTTGATTGCACCATGGCCTGAGAGACTGTTTGTTATAATTTCACTTCTTTTGCATTTGCTGAGGAATGTTTTACTTCCAATGTTGTGGTCGATTTTAGAATAAGTGCCATGTGGCACTGAGAAGAATGTGTATTTTTTTTTTATTTTGTTTTTTGAGGGGGTAGAGGGTTCTGTAGATGTCCACTTGATCCAGGACTGAGTTCAAGTCCTGAATATCCTTGTTAATTTTCTGTCTCATTGATCTGTCTAATATTGAGAGTGGGTGTTAAAGTCTCCCACTATTATTTTGGGGGAGTGTAAGTCTCTTTGTAGATCTCTAAGAACTTGTTTCATGAATTTGGGTGTATCTGTATTGGGTGCAAATATGTTTAGAATAGTTAGTTCTTCTCGTTGAATTGTTCACTTTATGATTATGTAATGCTCTTCTTCTTTTTTTTTTTTTTTTTTAATCTTTGTTGATTTAAAGTCTGTTTGTCAGAGACTAGGATTGCAACCCCTACTTATTTTTTGCTTTCCATTTGCTTGGTAAATTTTCCTCTATCCATTTATTTTCAGCCTATGTATGTCTTTGCATGTGAGATGGATCTCCTGAATATAGCACACTGATGGATCTTGACCCTTTATCCAATTTGCCAGTGTGTGTCTTTTAATTGAGGCATTTAGCCCATTTACATTTAAGGTTAGTAATGTTATTTGTGAATTTGATTCTGTCCTCATGATGTTATCTGGTTATTTTGCACACTAGTTGATGGAGTTTCTTCATAATGCCATTGGTCTTTATATTTTGGTGTGTTTTTGCAGTGGCTGGTGCCAATTTTTCCTTTCCATATTTAGTGCTTTTATCAGGAGCTCTTGCAACGAACGACTAGTGGTAACAAAATCCCTCAGCTTTTGCTTGTCTGTAAAGGATTTTATTTATCCTTTGTTTATGAAGCTTAGTTTGATTGGATATGAAACTCTAGGTTGAAAATTATTGTCTTTAAGAATGTTGATTATCGGTCTCCAATCTCTTCTGTCTTGTAGAGTTTCTGCAGAGAGGTCTGATGTTAGTCTGATGGTCCTCCCTTTGTAGGTGACCTGACCTTTCTCGCTGGCCACCCTTAACATTTTTTTCTTCAATTTGACTTTGGAGAATCTGATGATTATGTGTCTTGTGGTTGATTTTCTCATTGAGTACCTTAGTGGTGTTCTCTGCATTTCCTGAATTTACATGTTGGTCTGTCTTGCTCAGTTGGGGAAGTTCTCCTGGATAATATCCTGAAATGCATTTTCTAGGTTGTTTCCATTCTCCCAGTCTCCTCCAGGTACTTCAGTCAATCATAGGTTTGTTCTTTTTACAAAGTCCCATAGTTCTTGAAGGCTTTGTTTGTTCCTTTTCATTCTTTTTTCTCTAGTATTGTCTGCATGCCTTCTTTCAGCAAGATGGTCTTCAAATTTTGATATCCTTTCTTCTGCTTGGTCTATTCAGCTATTGATACTTGTGTATGCTTCACAAAGTTCTTATACTGTGTTTTTCAGCTCCATCAAGTCATCTATTTTACTCTCTAACCAGTTATTCTAGTTTGCAGCACCTCTAAACGTTTATCAAGGTTCTTAGCTTCTTTGCATTGGGTTAGAATATACTCTTTCAGCTCAGTGGAATTTTTTATTGCCCATCTTCTGAAGCCTACTTCTGTCAATTAATCCATCTAATTCTCCGTCCCGTTCTGCGCCCTTGCTGGAGACATGTTGTGATCATCAGAGGAAAAGAGGTACTCTGGCCTTTTGGGTTTTCAGCATTTTTTCGTTGATTTCTTCTCATCTTCATGAGTTTGTGTAGTTTCGATCTTTGAGGCTGCTGACCCTTGGATGGTGTTTTTGTGGGTACTTTTTGTTGTTGTTGATGCTGTTGTTCTGTTTGTTTTTCTTTCAATGGTCAGGCCCTTTTTCTGTGGGGCTACTGCAGTTTGCTAGGGGTTCACTTCAGGCCCTATTCATCTGGTTCACTCCTGCACCTGGAGATGTCACTCAAGGAGGTTGGAGAACAGAAAAAATGGGTGATTTCTCCTTCTTCTGGGATTTCTGACCTCAACGGGCACCAATCTTATGCCAGTAGGATCGCTCCTGTATGGGGTGTCTGATAACCCCTGTTGGAGGGTTGGGTGGCACGGGGAAAAGGACCTGTTTAATGAAGTGCTTTGACTGTCCCTTGGTGGAGGGAATGTGCTTTGATGGGGGAAACCCGCTCATCTGGGCTGCTCAGATTCCTCAGAACTTCCAGGAGGAAAGACTAAGTGTGCTGGTCTGCAGAGACTGCGGCCACGCCTCCCCCTAGAGGCTTAAGCCCAGAGAGCTCCGGTTTCTGTCCCTGAGCCTCTGACTGGAGTTGTTGGAATTCCGGCCGGGAATCCTTGCCCTGTGAAGAAGGATGTATCAGAGTCAGGCCTGAAGAGGTGCTCTGGCTGCAGTCTGCCACGGATGGTATATTGGGTTGTGGGCAGCACCTCTTGGGACAAAGTCATCCAGCCTCCCTGGCTCCAGCAGGGGAAAAGCATGACCTGAAACTATAGAGATGGATGCTCCCCTTCCCTGCTCAGGCAGCTTATCGTGCTAGGCAATTATGAGTTCCTGTGCTGGCTGCTGGCTTTCCCCTAAGGAGCTTAAATAGCTTAGATAGCAGGCAGCAGCAGCTGTGGTGCTCGTTGCTTCTTCCCCCAGGAGCTTGGCAGGCTTAGCCAGACTCCAGCTAAGAGACTGTTGAGAATCTGTTTGGCTCCGGTGTGGGGACCATAGGCCTCAGTGGTTTGAGTTCGCAAGTGGGATCTTCCAATCTGTGGTTTGCACAGTTCCATGGAAAAAGCACAGTTTCCCCAGCTGCATAGCATGCTTACTCACCAGCTCCCTAGGGTGACAGATTGGGGCTCCCCTGCCCTGTGTGCCTTTCAGGTGGGCCACTGCACTACACTGCTCTTCCTTCCTCTCCATGGATTGTGTCAGCTGCCTAGTCAGTTCAAATGAGAGAACCTGGATGCCTTGGTTAGTGGTGGAGAATTCACACTCTAATTATGGTTCTTTTCAATGGCAGCCTCAATCTCTGTTGTTTCTAGTTGGCCATATTGGCCTCACGGCTAAGCATGATTATTTACTGCAAATTTGGGCAAAGATTAGCTAACATAAAAATCAATGAAAACTCTTTTTCCATAATGTTCTACTCACTGTTAATCTGTAATTTGTTATCTTACTGTCTTGGTAACATCAAATTTTTTTTGACTTTTAAATATCTCAGCAGCCTGGGATTCCGCTTGCCACCCCACTCTCAAATCAGGCAGGCGAAATGTTGCTTGCCACTGAAGCAATAGCAGGCATTATCTCCTAGAAATTACTGTTCTCTATGCCTCCCCTTTCACACTCAACATCATCTAATATGACATGGAAATACATTTATTCCTTTATTATTGAAAATTTTAAAAGCTCTCATAGATTACAAAATGCAGAAATTCTGATGATATATCATGATAAAAAATTAAAGTATATTATAAACTTCCTATACGTCATTTTCTTCCCATATACAGACAGGTCTCTGACTTACAATGGTACAACTTAAGAGTATTTTTGAGCCGGGCGCGGTGGCTCAAGCCTGTAATCCCAGCACTTTGGGAGGCCGCAACGGGCAGATCACGAGGTCAGGAGATCGAGACCATCCTGGCTAACACGGTGAAACCCCGTCTCTACTAAAAAAAAAAAAATACAAAAAACTAGCCGGACGAGGCGGCAGGAGCCTGTAGTCCCAGCTACTCGGGAGGCTGAGGCAGGAGAATGGCGTGAACCTGGGAGGCGGAGCTTGCAGTGAGCCCAGATCGTGCCACTGCACTCCAGCCTGGGCGACAGAGCGAGACTCCATCTCAAAAAAAAAAAAAAAAGAGAGTTTTTTTGACTTTTGATGGGTTAATTTGGGTAATAAATGCACTTTTGACTAATAATATTTTATATTTTTGACTTCTGATAAGTTTTTTGTGTTGTAACCCCACAGTACATCAAGAAAACTCTGTACTTATAATGTAAAAAAAATCAGTTTTATATGGATGACATAGTCTTCGCTTTGTTATTTTGCACTTTCCTAGTAACAGTTTATAACTTTCCTAGTAACAGTTTATTTTGTTCCTACACAGCAATTATTATTACATGGGGAATAGTTAACAAACTATCTTTGCAAAAATTTTAAGAGTGAGAAAATTATGACAGTGAAAGGGATGTGATCTAACCAACTCCATCTTTCCTTTAACCTCCAAACTGTCGTTGGTCATTTCTGGGAATGGGCCAAGCTTACTTCTGGAGAAATTTAGTTTATAGCTTAAATGATAATAGCCCATCCAAAAAAGTAAATCACCATTGTGAAACTAATGAAAGGTCACCAGATTAGAAATGAGAAGGATGAGCCGGGCGCGGTGGCTCAAGCCTGTAATCCCAGCACTTTGGGAGGCTGAGACGGGCGGATCACGAGGTCAGGAGATCGAGACCATCCTGGCTAACACGGTGAAACCCCGTCTCTACTTAAAATACAAAAAAATTAGCCGGGCGAGGTGGCGGCGCCTGTAGTCCCAGCTACTCGGGAGGCTGAGGCAGGAGAATGGCGCGAACCCGGGAGGCGGAGCTTGCAGTGAGCAGAGATCGCGCCACTGTACTCCAGCCTGGGTGACAGAGCGAGACTCTGTCTCAAAAAAAAAAAAAAAAAAAAAAAAAAAAAGAAATGAGAAGGATGAGAGGGGCCTGAATTCTGCTAAGATGTAGACTTCAATGATTATAAGCCATCATTCTGGAGGTCACAAGATTTGCAACTTCTCCAAATACTTCTGTAAATAAAATCACTATTATAGAACCTAAAACTGGCTGTTTAAGACGTCAGGCTTTTGCATTTCTGAGGACGAGCTGTCCCAACCTGCACCCATGACTTTTGACTCACTGGTCTTTTGGCCCCCACCCAGCAGCATACTCAGCCTATGAGATCTGTTTTCTACACCCCTAGGATTGCATCACCAGCCAATCAGCAGCACCCATTCCCTAGCCCCCTGCTCACCAAACTGCCTTTGAAAACTCCTAGCCTCCATGTTTTCAGGGAGGCTGATTTGGGAAATAATAAAACTCTGGTCTCTCATTTAGTTGTCTCTAAGTGCATTAAACTCTCTCTCTATTGCAATTCTCCAGTCTTGAAAAATTGGTTCTATCTGAGGATTGGCCAAGAAGAACTCATTAAGTGGTTACACTCTTTTGGCATGCCAGAGCCGGAATGTTAAGGATCACCTGCCATCATTAGTAACGACTTTTAAAGAAAAATTATGAGAAAAAAACCCACAAATTTATTTTTGAGATGTTAATATTTTATAAAGCCACAATTTCATGGGAACCAAAATCATAATAAATGTATACATTTTGAAATAGTGATATAAAAACATTCTTACTTTAAAGATATGATATTTTAGAATTCTGATATTCGTATTTCTTTACGATAACGTTAACCAAGCAGTGAGATTCCCTGTCTGACTAAAAACTAGAAGCACTGAGAGGAAACTCAGTGGAAACTAAATTTAGGTTCTGAGAAAGTTTACAATCTTGCTTACTTTGAGGAGCAAGGGACATAAATTTAAGGATAGGCAACATAAGGTGGTCACAATGACCACTTTTATAATGGAGATCACTGAATATTTCCTGGCACTCTAAGAGACAATGTACTTTAATGTAGATTATATTGATTTACCCTAAGATAACTGTTTCCTCTTACCTTGCAATAACTTGAAGCAAATCAATGCAATCTGCATTTCAATAAGTTGTTTTACTGACTTCTTAATAAAGATGGCTTGAAAAATTTGATTAGAGGACAATTTGTCCACACATACTAATAACTGAGGTACACACAGGTAGGAAATTGGAGAGCAAAATAAATCACTTTATTTTTAAATCCACTGAAGCAATTAATGCTTCTGTATTCTAGAAACTTTACTGATGATGACGTGACCTTGCTAACTTTGTCATAATGTCTGAGAGGCCCATCTTAAAAGCATTCATATTATGCTATGAAGGCTATATATTACATGATTACATTAAAATACAAGCAATAAAAGTGCTACCAATAAATGTAAAGCAAATTCACAATGTCGCTCTCCATCATTTTTTTTCTCTCTCTTTTTTTTTCGGTAATCACACATTTCCATAACTACAGAATAGCATTACTTAAATGTTAGTGGTAAAAGTATTTCTTAATCTGAATTTTTTGAAAGTTTAGATCACCCACTTCCCATAATTGTCTTATGTTCTTATCAGTACACATACATATTTTGAAGGCAATGGTCAGGCATGTTGATGTTTCTGTTCCCATTGTTGTCATATTGGCCAAGACTTAAGCATTATAAATCTGAAAAATATAAAAAAGAAGGCCATGAAAGCAATACAAGTTCACCAGAATATACAATCACTGTAACAGGCTTATATTACTCTAGGTCAATGCAAGGGGAATTGTTAATAGCATTATTTTTATGTTCCTATTACACTGAGTATTAAAAAATCACATGAAGAAGACTATGAAGCCAATAATTCATTAAATATTTGATGCAATCAATTTAGAAATAATAAAAATGTATGCTTTTATGTGCATTTGTGCATATGGTACAGACAGAAATAAAAAGAGAGTTTATCTCTGTCCTCCAATATCAGTAACTATCAAAAACATTGTTACTACAATAATAATAATTAAAGATACATACGTATCTTTTAAATATATTATTGTATTAATGCAGTATGAAGGCATAAAAATTATGTACATTTACTCCAAGCACTCATTTACTTTGCTAATTTTTTACATTCTTGAATATTCAGTTAAACCCCTACATCTTTTTCTCAAACTCATACACATATTTCTCTTCTTCAGAGTCATCTTACATTTATTGTACATTATTATATCATCTTGAATTTTATTTATTATGCAATCATTTTTTCTTCCCGGGAGGTTCTAAATACTCTACACACAAATATGTAAATTCTTTATATCATAAATTACTGGGCTTGTTTCACAACAGGACTTATGACTACTTAAGATTTGGTAAAACCTAATGAAGTGCAATTCAAACATTTCCATTCTCCTGATCACTAAGTTCCAGTCATAGTGATATTTGAAAGAACATTTCAAAATCTATTTTTATGAACCTTAGAAATTGACATTTACAAGAACATTTGCAGTTGACATTCATAAAAAGGCTAGTTAGGCCATTTAAAAGTACATTTATAGGAGCATTTACAGTTAAAAATAAATGTTAAAATCTAAGACATGTTCTTTATCAAGTAATTTTATTAAATTTTTATATATGTATCTAGTCATGGATATGTGAATAATCACAAAGGGTGACAAATAAAAAGTAACTTTAATGCATATTCATATTTGCTTTTAATTTTATCTAAAGAATATAATTTTATCTTTACTTTTAGATTAATTTTTTATGGTTTCAGCCAAAATGAAAAGTGCAACTGTATATTCTGAGGCAGTTCGGATTTACCTGTTGTAGGTGGGGAGATTAAAAATGCATCTGTTGATTTTCATATTGAACTTTGTCTCTTAGTTTGATTACGATTATTAAAAATATTGTTAAACTTCCATATTTTAGAAACTTGATTTATGGGTGATTGAACTTTAGGGATATGATGCCAAGAACATGTCTCATAAGAGAGGAATTTATGGTCAAAATGTTGTTATTAATTTGCAGAGGAATTTCATAACATTCAACATCATCTGTTGGAAAGAAAAAACTTAGAAAATTTGGAAGACAAAGGAATATTCTTAGTTTAAGAATGGCTACATGCCAAAAACATTCAGCAAACATCATACTAAAAGGAACAAAAATTAGATATATTCACTTTGAGGTCAGAAAAATACAGAGATGTTTGATCTCATTGCTGTTTTTAAAAATAATACTTGTTAGTGCTATAAGATAATAGAAAATAAAATAATGGAAGCAATATATGAAACTTCCATTAGTTGAAGATAATATGAACTTCATTGTGAAAAACGTAACAAAATTAAAAAGCCACTCAAGTGTTTGGGAGAAAATAATAATATTCAGCCAAATGAAAGATGAACCTATCTGCATCAGCAAAATGCAATTGGAAAATATAGTAAGGCCTGTCATAGTAAGGTAAATAGTGTAAACAATTAAATCACATATAATTCAATATCACAATAAAATTAGCTAATAAAATGACCCGATGAAATTGAGCAGACAAGCTACCAGGTGCTCATAATTCTGCTGCTGGGTTTAAATGGCTTGACCCCACCAGTGGGCAATTGTCTGCTCTGGCTTCAACTTTGATATGAATGATTTTTTGAGCTGTGGCATGCAGAGCCTTCCAAAAAGAACAACAGAAGTAACTTGAGAAATATTCACCTGTATATTACCTATAGCTTTCTCCAAATCCAAGAAAATTGTGCAGGGATAATAGTAATGATTCAAGGACAGACCGTCTCCCTCTCTGGAGCTGCCTAACATTTATCCAGGGACATTCCCATCTTTTTCATGTTCCCTTTCACCCTGTGAAAGATAAAAACTATGATTATTTTTATTGCACCGCTGTTTGTGAATGGGAATTGATGGGAATATCAAAAAATCCCAATCACCTCGTGTCTTAAACCTGTATTTGGTGCATTGCCGTATGGTTTTACTGTATTATAGAATATGATGTTAATGCACAACTGTAAATAGTATTGAAAGTTCTAAGACCTTAGGAAATAATTGACATCATCAGGAAAATTTTATAACTATTAACTCTATAAACAAATATCATAATACCCAATTAAAATTATATGAATAAATAAAAGATTTTACACATTCATGATTTACATGGCTGATATTTGCTTGTTGAGTTAAACTAGCAACTAAATGCAACTTCAGTTATTTGTATTTAAAAATAAAAATAGGCCGGGCGCGGTGGCTCAAGCCTGTAATCCCAGCACTTTGGGAGGCCGAGACGGGCGGATCACGAGGTCAGGAGATCGAGACCATCCTGGCTAATAGGGTGAAACCCCGTCTCTATTAAGAAATACAAAAAACTAGCCGGGCGAGGTGGCGGGCGCCTGTAGTCCCAGCTACTCGGGAGGCTGAGGCCGGAGAATGGCGTGAACCCGGGAGGCGGAGCTTGCAGTGAGCTGAGATCCGGCCACTGCACTCCAGCCTGGGCGACAGAGCGAGACTCCATCTCAAAAAAAAAAAATAAAATAAAAAAATAAAAATAAAAATAAAAATAAAATATATCTTAAATAGATTATTAATATTTGAAAAAAGCATGGTGGCTACCACTAAATATTACTACCCAGTAACAAACCACAGAATACAAAACAATGGTGTAGAATAGGAAAAAAAAATACAAAACAATGGTGTAGAATGGGGAAAAAAATAAACCATAGAATACAAAACAATGGTGTAGAATAGGAAAAAAAGAGAAGACCGGTCTCATGTTTACATGGTAACTTGATACATGATAAAGAGATTATTAAAATCAATATAGAGAGAGGATATACATTTCCTATTTAACTCTGGAAAAACTGTATCACCTTTGGAGATTGAATGAACCTAGATCCTTACCTTATACTAAATAAAAATATGAACTCCAGATGGAGGTCAAAATGCTAGGAAGATTTTAGTTAAGATAGCATGAGAAACTACACTTTAAATGGGATCCATTTAGCTTCAATGGTAAGAAAAATGTGAATTTGTTTACGTTAAAATTAAGAAGGCCTTTGCCTGGGAGAAGATATATGGATATACCAAATTAGAATATAATATTTAACATATGCAAATCAATCCTGCAAATGAAAAAGCAATAATAGAAAAATAGAAATAGACAAAAAGGATATGAATAGCCTGAGCCTGTCTTAGATATATATCCCCAAGTCATATTAATTAGGGTCATGAAAGGAAATGTACAAATATTTATCCTGACACTTTTTGTAGTGGTAGAAAATTGGTGGCAACTGGTATCCTCCAACAGGGATGCAGATAAGTAAAATGTGTTGTGTTTTACCACACACTACAAAATACTATGCGTCAGTCAGAAGTAAAAACCTCGATGTTAAAACACCAGTGTGTATGCTTGTATCATTACATAATTTTTTTAAGCAGAAAAAGAAAAAAAAAAAAGGTGTGTTTTTACCAAAATAAGTAAATAGTAAATAAGTAAATAAGTAAATATGATGGCTCCTCACCCAACATCTGGTTGCCCTGTCAAGACTGATAATGTCACACTAATAAAGCATCCTGAGGAGGGGAGGGTGACTCACAAACTGATCAAAAAATGGCTAAGAGACCTAAGGAAGGAGATTAACTTGTAGTTTTTGTGGCAGTTAGTGGGTGGAGCAAAAGTGGGTGTTGCCATGCATGGAAAGTAGCTTAAATGATTTGAACCTCCCATCAACACCGGAGGAGAGAGCGCTCCTGCTTTCCATTGACAGCTTAAAAGCTGTCAACAAATATCAAAAAATGGAGTCAATTTCTTTATTTTAACATCTTCAGCAGAATATCATTTATATCTCTCTCATCACACACACACACACACACACACACACACACACACAGACGAAAATGCATTTCCTAGGAATAAGCTCACATTTAACACACTGAAGTGTACTACAGGTGAAGCCAATGCCGGTGGAGATACCCAGGAAGAGAAAGTGAGAGTTAAGAGTTTCTCCTAAGTAAGAGAAGATTCATTTGGACCTACGAAGATGCTGTTCTAGGAGTGAAAGAATATGAATATGTCAACCCTCTCCATCTATAGTTTCTTGTATTTTTGGGAGAAATTTCTGAGTTTTATGTGATAAGGACATGTATGTTTCTTACATGGACACCTTAAGCATCACAATGTGTAGGGGAAAAAGTAGAAATCTCAAAAATGTCTATTAAGTGTGAACTAGAATAATAGATATCACAATAACAACAGCAACCATTGCTTGAGCATATACTGTATTCTAAAAGTTTTATATGCATACCCTTATTGAACTGACCTTATGAATAATTCAAAGGAAATTGAGTCATATGAGGAGTTACATGGAAGATATTATACTAGAAGTTGGATAATTGTCTTTACCCATTGTAGGATCCCTGTTTCTAGTGACTCAATTATGACAGACATACTATGTCTTTCCCTTAAAGAATGCTTTATAAGCTCTGACACATTTTTATTCCTAGCACTTTATTTTAATGTTCATAAACTGTCACTGAAAAAATAGTACAATTTGTAGCAAGCCTGAAGATGTGCCTAAGAAGTGCTAGTGGTGTAGATTAAAATATAGGAAGAAATCTTGTTTCATAAAAATTTATAACCAGATGTATCCATTATTTTTCCTTTGCTACAATATCCTTGGGGAGTGGAGTTAGACTGTAGCTGAAAGTTTCAATAAGTAGTGAAATTTTTATATGTTATTTCATGCTTCTACAACTAGGTCTTGAATATAAAAAATTTAAGAATAAGTAAAAATAGCATTTACAAAGTGAACAATTCTACCATTGTGGCATTCTTTTTTCTATCTAATCTAGAAAATGTTACTTAGCTTTTTTTTTTCTTTCCTTCTTCTTTTTTTTTTTTTTTTCCATTCTCTCTACCTGACTTGTAAAATGCACTAATATTTATATGACTCCTTTCTTCACTTCTTACAAGTAAGGGATCCTGAACCAATCACCATATGTATTAAACAAAATAATAACACCCAGCCCTAATCTGGTAATTCCTCTTCCTTGTGTTTTTTTTTTTTTTTTTTTTTTTTCCTTCCCACCCTTCTTGTATTTATCACCATTCAATTCATTATCTATTTACTTGAATATTTATTTACTGTCTGTCTCTTCTAAAATGTGAGCTTCATGGGAGATATTTTATCTACCTTTAAATATATTTTCAGTGGTAAGAAGAAACAGAATTAGCTTCATTGAATGACCCATTTTGTTACCAGTGGCCAGACATTGATACTTACAATGTTGGTGTTCTAATTTTCCTAATTTTTTTAAAATACACATGTTGTTTAGTAATTGGTTTGTATAGCAGATACATGTTTAAGCCCTACCCATATTTTAAGAATTGCAACATATAATCTCTATGAATTTTATGAATGTTTTCATAAAATATTTTGGTGATCACATGACTATAATTTAAAAAAATTAATATTTTATAAATTAAATTTTTGTGTCAGGACAGTCTATGGATTCTATCCTCAAGTGTGTTTAGTTCTCTTGGTATATTTAATACAATGCCAAAATGTTTTTCTGTTTGAATCCTTTTTATTCTTCATTTGGGATATCTTTAGAAGAGGAAGTTGTTTTCCATTTTATTCTTGTAAAAAATATAACAAAAACTGTTGCTTGCCTGGATAACATTCATGTCTGCAGTCCTGAAATCTTTTCATAACAGGATTTCTCATTAGTCCAATTTCCACTCTTCTTCATGGCCATGCACCTCTTGAAAGGCCAGAGGAGCTAGTTTCTCTAGGGTAAAAATACCTTTATATTTGTATAGAATAAAATAATTCTTTGCCAGTGAGAGGTTTACGCATTAGGCTATTTTTAAGGCTATTTTTGCCAATGTTTATTGAGAGATTGTTGGAAGCAGAGGACTGACTGCTGAGATTTTTTTTTTTTTACTCTTAACAAGTACATAGGGGATAAATTGCCTTTTTTATGCCTCTGGACACTATTGGTTCTGGATGTGAAAGTTAAAATTTCCGTTGTCATTAAATGACCAGGATGAGATCTAGCCTGAGGACAAAGCAAACATATGGAGCAAGGCAGAACATAGGGAAATGCAGACAAGTGGAGTTGGACCATTGGCTATATCATGCTTAGAGCCACCATGGTTCTGAAACTTTTCATTATATGATACGTTTCCTATTGTTAGATTAAGGAGAGTTAATGTTTACAACTTGCAAACAAAAACATTCTAACTGATATAAGCAGAAAATATATCAGTGAGGTAACATTTTTAACAATAAAATTGATGTTTTAAGTTTGCTAATGTGTGTTGGTGAAGGTGAACTTTGCTTGATGTTCTATAGATTAGTACAGTTACTGTGTCTATGGGTAAAGAAGTGAAGAAAAAAAGGACTTCATATCCTGCAATCCCATTACTTATTGTCTAATTTATGGAAACTATCACGTGTGTGTGTGTGTGTGTGTGTGTGTGTGTGTGTGTGTATACAGAGAGCATATACGAGGATATTTATTGCAAACTGGTTTTAATAAGAAAAAGTAAGAATATTCAAGATTTTTCATTATAAAGAGAATGGATAGATAAAAGTGAATGCGATTTTGAAAAGCTATGCTCTTCTCTTTTTAAAAATTCTGACCACTTTACTTCAGTTCACCCAAAGCTTCCATCTCTTTGAAGAGAAGTAGAAAATCATACAAATAGCAAACATGAAGGTAATAATAGCTTCTGATATGTAAAAGCAAGATTATTTACCAGTAACAGAGTTTGTGATAATGAAGGTTATGAGATCCTGTTCAGATTTCCTCTACAGTGTAGAGAATAAACTCCTTTCACAGATGACACCTAGGTCACTCTAAAGTACTATCAATGTTATGACTTGGGGCAAGTAAAGTTATAGTTGTTCCTTTTGCAGAAAATGACAATCTGAAAAAAAAAAAAAAAGACAAAATGAGAGAGGCAGAAAAGTAAAATGGTGAGAGGGATATTAAGGGAACACTTCTTTCAGGTCTTTGGCCTAAAGAGGAAGAGAAAAATTAGGTAAACAAGAGATGAGGTGTTGCTACGAATTGTTGATTAGTATACCCTCTTCTCCAGGGGCAACATTCACTTGGCTATGCAGTATAGTCTGTCAGAGATAGTCTCTTAGGTTTTTATCTCTCACCTCACCTTCAGTCTATTTGCACTATGGACATTAACTTGAGAAAAATTGAACTCATTATGGTGCCTGCTATAGTTGAAGGTGATGAAGCTGCATGAGAGAGAATCATTGGATCCTGGACCAATGGACTGAATAAATGAAGTGGCAGACACACAGTGTTTAATTGAGGAAAATATAATGAAGGCTAATGAACTTCGAGGAAGATAATAGAAACAGATGAAAAGTTAATCTCTTTCTTATATTTAATTTTGAGCATCTGCAAGGCTGACAGCACCAGGTTAGCATGCAACATTGCTCTAGAGACTAGAGGAAGCCTAGAAAGTTATGGCCAGAGACGCCAATTCTCACCTAAAATGTGAGATCAAAAGAACCATACTCTTAAACCATATCTTTCTCCCTCAAGAGATACTCAAGGCATGGGTAGGATATCTGAGAGACTGATTTTATAAGTCAAAATGAGCATTATTTAACATGCATTTTAAATATGTGTCTATGACTAACTTTTAAACTAGATTGGGCAATTTGAGGATCTAAAAGATGTACAGCACATTTTGTCTACACACCAAAGGTATATTGTGGCTTAAGAATTTTGGAGCAATTTCAAAGGAGGCAGATCTATATGTACAAAAAAAGAAATGTTTTTGAGACACGTTAGTAAGTGAAAAATGAAGCAGAATGGTTCAAGCAGTAAATCTTTTATGTGAAGAAACATACAACCACACATGTAAAATGTGAATGTATAGCAAAAATGCTGGAAAGTCCATCTAGTTAATGGTGAATACCCTCTGAGAGAAGGAAAAAGACACAAAGTCAAGTGAGACTTAGCCTGGTTGACATATTTAATCTATTAGAAGGAAAAATATAGTTAACTGTACAATAATTTGAAACTTTTAAAAATAAATGAAACCCCAATTATACAAAAAAATTTTAAGCATCAACCCATTGACTTGGAAGTATATGGTGACTATACTTCTGTATAGAATTAATTAGGTACACATTCATTCCAAATTTTAAGACCAAAGCAATCAAATATTTGCAATTATACGCACTTAATTTTGACAAATGAACCCACATAACTTCTGTTTGTTCAGTCTTAGCTTGGTCAATTGGGAGCAGACAGAGGAGGATATTTAGGTAACCGTGTCAATATCTGATATACTTAGTGTAATATTGAGTTTGTAAATATTCTCAACGTTATCTTAATAATGATAATATTGGTTGTAATTAATTGGCCAAACATCTGTGTTAAGCACTTAATATGCATCACCTCATTTAGTCTGCACATATTAAAAACGTATTACATAGACATATTATCCTTATTTTATAGATGTGGAAACTGAGGCATAGGAAGTTTAAAATTAGCTCAACCAAGAGAGTACACAGCTAGATAGAAATGAGTGCAGAGTAAACTCAGGTTTATGTTTCATAATCTATGTTCTTTATTTATAAGATAAAGAGCTGCCTTGAGTTCCAGTGATTAAATTCCTGATAAGTCCCTCTGACTCATTTTCTCATTAACTCTATGCCATTATTACATCACAAGCTTCCAAGAAGAGAAGGTTCTTCCTAATGGCCCAGAATTTATATTTGTTACCTTACATTTTAGTGTCTTCCTTGTGTCTGTCCAGCTGTGGGGTAATTTTGGACAAACCCTGAACCTTCAGTACTCTAAATGTAGAGTTGTGTTTACAATACAGCCTACGACCTAGATATTTGACCTGAAACCTCTGAGCTTGTTTCTCTCTGTGAATGTTAAAATAAAACTGACCCTATAGAGTTCTTCTTATGCAGTAGTTTTATACAATGTATTTACTCTGCCTGTCTGTCCCCATCATGATATGTTTGCAATTTCTGTCAGAAGTCTTTCTATTACAAACAAATCTCCTTTCAAAGGAGCATTTTAAACTAATTTGAATATATCATTTAAACACAAATTTTACAGAATATAATTTCCCTGTCATCAAAGAGTATGCTGTCCTCTTTACTGACTTGCAAATTTTCTTTTAAACAATATAAACTGCACAAATGCAATGTATTCAATTAATGAAAAAGCCAAGAAATCACACAAAAAATAGGAAAACCATTAACATATAGATTAACCCCATCAAAGGGTTGATATTTGATGGGATATTCAATGTGATTCATATATCATCAACTGAAAGAGCAGAAGCTTTACTTTTGAAAAGCCTCTAATTCAGCAGTCAGCCTTACTTTCGACATGAAAAGTGTAATATGAATGCAATGTGCATGAATGCCAATTACTAGGATAAAAGAGAAGCTCATGGTGATTAAGAGATTATAGTACTTTGAAAGATGTAATTAAATGGCAGAAAGTTTCATTTCAGTAATTCCAAATGTATGGATTTACTTTTATTATTATTATTTTAATAAATTAAATATATGAGATAGTGAATCAAGCTTCATAGCTCAATAATTGCATTAGATAAAATTTTTATATTTTATATCATATATATTATCAACGTAACTAATTATTCATTGTAAGTTTTTCCTTTGATCAATAGAAATAATAAAAAATAATGTATTTTACTCTTAATACCCTTTACTGTTCCTTATAAAGGACAGAATGTGATTAAACTATAAAATACATGTAAAACAACATTAAAATATATTTTCTTAACAAATTTTATTCAGATGCTTCATACTTAGCCAGTGTCTTAAAAAAGTGTTTACATCATTTACTTTAAAATTAATTTCTTTTGAAATCACTGAATTATTTATACTGGAATCCAAAATTTCATGTACGTACAGTCTCATCTATTCCCTCTCACTTAAAATTCTGTCAGAAATAAGTAAGGCAAGATAAATGAAATGACTGAGTTCTTAATAATAGTAATTCACTTCAGAGCCAGAACTAGCCACCTGATTCTATAACTCCCAATCTGGTGGTCTTCCCATTAGAATTTGATTTTTAAAATAAGAAAAATAAATTATAAGAATACTACTAAGAAAATGACAATATGTGAGCTTAAAAATACGTGAGTGAAAGAATAGTACTTAAAACTAGCCATGTCACATGGCAAATGGTTTCTAACAAGAGACCAATTTATCTCATTCTTAAAAGTGAGCATAGGAGGACAATGGATTAAACTGAAGAGATTTTATTTAATCAACTGTCCTCAGGATTTTGTATGACCAATTTCCTTCCCATGACCCTTTTTCATCCCACTGACAATGTAATTTCTCATTTTTTCCTTTTTCTTTTCTACTTTGAGAAGAATAAATCACATTTTTCTCCAAGTATATTACTTAATTTTCTTTTAATTATAATAGAAATGTTTACTTTTCCTATAGAGAATGATAACTACAGAGATATATTAGGGAAGTAAGCATAAACAGAAACAGAAAGATAATGAGAGACAAAGGGATAAACCTATACAAAAAACTAGGAATATTATGTTCTGATATTTTTTCAGTGTTTGTAATCTCACTTCTTATTTTACAAATTTGAATTACACAAAATTATATGAAATCATATGAAAATCAAGGAAAAAACTGATAAATGATTTAACTTAAATTACAAATAATTTCCTTTTGTGACATTACAACATACTGAGTTATTATATATATAAAGCAGACCGTGGGGTAATTCTTCTGTTTCATGTTTGTCTATTTTGTTAGTTTACCTTTTAAATTTGTAATTCCTTTTTAGTTTAAAAAAAAAAATCTTTAATCTTAACCACTTTTAGACCATCATAACCTGGTGTGGGACATGTGTTGTGTTTCATATTTTGATTATGAAACATACTGATGTTCGATATTAGATTTACTCCTGGTTGTTAGCTGGATTTGCCATTTAAATCAGTCATCTGTGGCTAGTTTAATTTACTGAGATAATGTGTAGCAACCCAAATGCAGAAAGATTGTTGCATTCTGAAAATGTTTCAGCCAAAGTGCTTCTCAATAGTCTTGATTCCATGAATATTTTACTGACATGTTAAAAAAAAAACTTTCCTTTTCCTGGAGATTTTCTGGGGAACACAGATTAAACAAGCAATGCCTCTGCTATGTTAGAGTTGCCTTCCATTGAGTTGAATCTATCCTGAGGTTTTTGAAAATGTTTGTATGATTCACCCTCATTTTTTAAAATTTCAAATTAAGGAAATGTTGAAAGAGGGAAATATAATCAATCACATGCTCTTGATTCTAAAATCATCAATTATTATCATTATCTTACTTCATCTCTGTAGCTCTCCACATATGTATGTATATGTGTATAATATGTACATTACTATTAATAATGTTAATAAAAATTACAGGTTTTTTTGTATCTTTGGAGATAATCATGATTTTTCTCCTTAGATCTACTGTAATGGGTAAATATATAAATGTATTTTCTAATACTGAACCAGGTAAAAATTTCTGGAATAAACTCCACTTGGTCATTATGTATTATTTTTAATATTCTGCTAGATTCTATTTATCTAGAAGTTTTGCATCTATATTTATCAGTGAGATCAGTCTGTAATTTTCTTTTATTGAATTGTCTTTAACAGGTTTAGATATAAACATTTTACCTTCTTAATGAAAAGAATTAAGCTTTCCTTTTTTTCTATTTCTTACATAGAAATTTATCTGTTTAAACCAGTTCTACTGTAATCCATTTTTGGTTTTTTTTTTTTTTTTGAGACGGAGTCTCGCTGTGTCGCCCAGGCTGGAGTGCAGTGGCCGGATCTCAGCTCACTGCAAGCTCCGCCTCCCGGGTTTTTACGCCATTCTCCTGCCTCAGCCTCCCGAGTAGCCGGGACTACAGGCGCCTGCCACCTCGCCCGGCTAGTTTTTCGTATTTTTTAGTAGAGACGGGGTTTCACCGTGGTAGCCAGGATGGTCTCGAACTCCTGACCTCGTGATCCGCCCGTCTCGGCCTCCCAAAGTGCTGGGATTACAGGCTTGAGCCACCGCGCCCGGCCTATCCATTTTTGTTAATGTTATTTTTTCAAGGCACTGTTCATCTAGATTTGAAATTCATTTTCATAGTTATGCAAAGTAGTCATAAACTTACTAATATACTCTGTTTATATATATTTTATTTGTTCCTTAGCAAGTATTGTTCTGTAAATTTCTAGTTTCTTCTTTCTTGCTTTTAAAGATTAGGTAGTGATTTGCATATTATATAGGCCTACTATAAATACACACTCACATACACACACGTATTCCTTAGCTACTGCCTTTATTTTTCCTTAGCAGTCTTAATTTCTGCTTTTACCTATATTATTTCCCTACTTATGTTTTATTTAAGTTGCCTGTCTCTTATTTTATTTGAAAATATTTTTCATTCATTTTTCTTATTTTACTTTTATTAATATGTGTTTATATGAATAATAAAATGCTATGATTTTTCTTCAACTCATGGATTAAACTTTAACTTGTATGTTTTGATATCACGTGTTTTAATTGTCAGTTTTAATATAAATACTGTATGTAAGTTTGGTTTCTAATTCTCTTTCAGCCATGAGCAGTTTAAGAATTTTTAAATCAAGGCCGGGCGCGGTGGCTCACGCCTGTAATCCCAGCACTTTGGGAGACTGAGGCGGGCGGATCACAAGGTCAGGAGATCGAGACCATCCTGGCTAACACGGTGAAACCCCGTCTCTACTAAAAATACAAAAAAAAATTAGCCGGGCATGGTGGCGGCGCCTGTAGTCCCAGCTACTCGGGAGGCTGAGGCAGGAGAATGGCTTGAACCCGGGAGGCGGAGGTTGCAGTGAGCCGAGATCGTGCCACTGCACTCCAGCAAATCTCTATATAAAATGGCTTTGTCCTTTTCAATTTGATATGAATGTCTAGTTTTTCGAGCTGTAATCAGAAAGTGCTACCAGTGTTACATCTGCATTTTGAAACTCATTGAAATTTTGTTTTTTTACTTTATATTTGATCATTGGATGTTCTATGTGAGCTTGAGAGTATATTCTTTATCATCACCTTGGAAAGTGTGATATATATTCATACGAATTAAATTATAATGCTCTTACTTATTTTTTGCCCACTTGACTCAGTGATGTGTTAATGTCCTGTGATAATAGTGTATTTCAGTCTACTGCTGCTTCTATTTTTTGTAGTTTCCACTTTAGGTGGTTTCTGCCTTATTGGATCCAGAGATATTCAAAATTGCTTTGCTTATATTGAGAGTTGAGGCTGTTATAAAATGTCGTCATTTGCTACACGTTAAGCTTTATCCCAGAATCTACCTTGAATGATATCAGGATCACAACCCCTGCTTTCTCTTAATTTGCATTTTCTAAAATATATTTGTCCATGCTTCCTTTTTAAGACTTTCTTAATTTTATCATTTTTTTGTGTTTTTTTTTTATATATAGTTTGGAACTGTATTTTACTTTGTGTGACAATGTATACATTTTATTTTTCTAATAGTTAAATTTACCCGTTGATATTGCCGATTTGTTTAGACTCAGCTTAATATTTCATTTGCATTTATTGTTTCTGCTTTTATTTTCTTCTGTGTATATTTTCTTTGCTCCTTTTTGTGTTACTTTTGGTTTTTAGGAAGCTACAATTTCTGTTCTAATCATATTTTTATACCTTTTATTTCTTTTATATTGTCCTCCTTTTTTTTTTTTTTTTTTTTGAGACGGAGTCTGGCTCTGTCGCCCAGGCTGGAGTGTGGTGGCGCCATCTCGGCTCACTGCAAACTCCACCTCCTGGGTTCACGCCATTCTCCTGCCTCAGCCTCCCGAGTAACTGGGACTACAGGAGCCCGCCACCACGCCCAGCAAATTTTTTGTATTTTTAGTGGAGACAGGGTTTCACCGCGTTAGCCAGGATGGTCTCGATCTCCTGACCTCGTTATCTGCCCGCCTTGGCCTCCCAAAGTGCTGGCCTATAATATCTGTTGATCACACTTTTCTTGCTCGGGCCTGCACTATTTGGTGTGGGAGCTTTAAAACATAATCTTTATTTTCAACCAGAAGAAAACAGTCAATGATATTATTTTATTTCCTCTCTTTTTTTTTTTTTTTTTTTTGCCCATTCTCTTCTTTAATCTTTTCCAGTTCTGCACTATGGTAGAATATATAACATTTCATTTAACTCCCTTGTTGGTCGTCTTCTTATTTTTTGAGTCTTAGATAAATTCGCAGTTCACCAGTAGTTATCTTACATTTTCTCAGTAATTTCTTGGTTGGTGATGGTCCTCCTTTTCTAGATTCATCAGAAAGACTTAATGAGTACAGAATTACCTAAATTCTTGTACATTTAAAAGTTTTATTTTGCCTTAATATGTGAAGTGGTCTGTTTGGATATTAAATGTCTGCCTTGTACTTTCTTTCATTGAGTTTCTTGAAAATGTTGTTCAACGTGCCCTTCTTTCTATATTGCTATGAACAAATCTGATGCCAGACCAATTCTGTCTCAGGTAAGTGACTTGTTTGACAACACAATCAGAGGACTTTGTTTTTTTTCTCCATATTAAAGTCTATTAATTTTATTTGGGTGTGCCAAGTAATTGACTGTTGTGAAAAAGTTTGCCAGGTGTTTGCGATTACTGTCAATATATAAATTCAGTTTCTCTTTTATTTGGGGAAAGTTTCTTGCATTATTTTCTTAACAATTAGTTCTGTTTCTTTTTTATTTTAACTCTTCAGAAACTTTAATAATTATACGAATGTTGTATCTTTTTGTTCTTTTACGTCTATCAGTTTCTCTATGATCATCATTTTACTTCTTTATTAAATTTTTAAATTTTATTTTATTTTTATTTTTGTTCATTAAGGCATGTTCATCAATATGTAATTTATTGCACTTTATTATGTTTTAAATATTGACTTTAATAAACTGTATTATACTTTAATCAAAATTATTCTCACTTGAGCACATTTGTAATTTCTCAATTTATTTTTTTCTTTACTTTCTTTTTTACCTGAGTTCTATTAGCTCAGTTGTGATATATTTCTCATTTCTGTCATTTTTTATTTCCTGTGCCTAATTCTGGATGTAATGCAATTTAACTTATTTCTACAAATACTTCTTTAAGGATTGTTTGAGGCATTCTGTTTTGCTTTTCCCTTGCTTCATATTGCTTTGTGTGTGTGTAAGGGTATCAGGATGATTTTTATCATAGAAATGTTCGTTGTCATTTTCTCTTTTCTTCTTGTGTTTTATAGAGGTTTTGTCAGAAATTTTCTGTTTATTTGAAGATACTGAACAATAAGAAGTGATTCTAAGCAGGTAGGTTAATAGTTTTGGGTGTCTGAGTTGGCTTCATATTTTGAGAATGACTTTGTTTCTCAATATTGACTGTTGCACTTGTGTTAATCATTTACACTTTTTTAGTGAAGAGAGATTTTTAAAAATAATTATTGTGATTCTTTATTGATTTCAGAGAGTGATTAGTTTCTGTCCCCTTATCCCTGGATGTATCTTAGATATATATTTTTTCCACCTTGCAACCTAACCACAAAGGTTGTATTTCCCTTCCAAGTCACTTTCCTATCTCTTGGAAGTGGTCCCCCTAAGATTGCCTCCGCAGGTCCTGCATCCTCTTAAGTTCCTCTCATTTGGTTTTCCAGCATCCCATTTTAAAATCCACCTCATGTCAGCCCTGTTCTCAGTATTTTCTCATGTAGAGTGAGATGCTCTGACTTTGAAGGTAGTTTTATCTGTATTTCAAAATGTTTAGGGTCTTGATACATGTTTTCTTTCCTGTGTAGTCTCTACCATATTTTTCATGGGTTTCAGGGATGGATCTTATGGTGTAAAATTTTTCCCCACTTACATAGAAAGAATTTGTAGTACTCATTTATTTTTGTCTGAATTTTGCTATAGAAGTGGATTGAGTTTTAATTCATATGGTTTTATATTTTTCTCCTTGATGATCTGGTTTTTACATTATCATTAGGCAGCAATCATTACCTCAGAAGATCCTATAAGATTGTGTTTAATTTTTCTTAAAGTCACCATCTATATAAAAATAGTATCTATCTCTGTGAACATAGAAAATATATGACACATGAAATGTAACTATAGATTTAAACACATGTTTATACCAAGAGGCAATAGAATTACAGAAAATAGGAAGCTTTTCAGAGACTCATAAATGTAAATTTTTTAAGGGAACTTGGAAAATCATATTACCAAAGACCAATTCCACAATCTTCTTCAAATTATTAAGTAAACATTATTACATCTATATATTAATATGCTATACCAATTTACTACATTCATATTTTTTCCTACCCCAAATATTCTGCCTGAAATTTAGAGGCCATTAGCTAGATAATATAGATAATTATTGTTTGCATTTCACTTCTCTTTGTGAGTATAGTTAAATTTTCTATAATTTCTTAAATTTCTATAGTTCTACATTGAAAGAAAATGGGAAACACATGTAATGATTCCTGATTTAATATAGACTATTTTACAAGTGAGAATACTATGTAGCCAAATATAATATTCACAGACTATAAAATATTCTGAAATCAACAGTATGTAAAGAGTAAAAATAAATAAGTACATTAACAAATAAAAATGTTCAAGGGCAGTTCAACAATGATTCAGGCAATAAAGTTCTGCCTCAGTCAATAAATGTGTTTTGTTTAAAGTCTTCCTGGAGCATTCAGCCAACCTCAGAAAGACTCGAGGCTAATGGACTATATCACACATTAATGCCGATTGCATGGCCACCTGGCATCTCTACAGACAATATGGCCAAAGGCCAGTACTCTAGTGGTTAGCAAGGCTAATGTGAGATTTCTAACAACAGAGTAATATCAGCAGGAAATACATCAACTGAGCAGCTCAGAGTAAAAAACTACATACAGCCAGCTCCAGTGAAGTGCATCAGCATGGGACAAGGAAACAGAAAATGCTAGAAATGCAAAATCCAAGAAAAGTAAAAACAAAAGCCGCCTCAGATTACAACCTGATATGCAAAACATCAAATACTAGTATTTTGCAACTAATGATATTATGCAAAACATCAAATAATATCCTGCACTCAAACACACACACATCCATAATTATAATAGAGGATGTATACACATGCAACTTTTTTCAAGCAAGTGACCGAGACATTTTCTGTGTTCCAAAAGTATATCATTATTCAAAGCACTTAATGCTGATAATGAAATAATGGATGTGTTAGTCCTTTTCATACTGCTATAAAGAAATACATGATATTGGGTAATTTATAAAGGAAAGAGGTTTAATTGACCCACAGTTCCACGTAGCTGGGGAAGCCTCAGGAACACACAATTATGGAAGAAGGTGAAGGAGAAGCAAGGAACTTCTCTACATGATGGCAGAAGAGAGAAGCAAGCAAGAGCAGGGAAAACTGCCTTATACAACCATCAGATCTTGTGAGAACTCACTCACTATCATAAGAACAGCATGAGGGAAACCCCTCCCATGATACAATCACTTCCCACCTGGCTCCTCCCTCCACATGTGGGGTTTATGGGGATTACAATTCAATTGGGTGGTAACACAGAGCCAAACCATATCAATGGATATTCATGATCAGAAAAGCAAAATTAACCTCAGAAAAATACAATGCTAAAATGGATAACTGTGCTTCAAGAGATGTATGAAACAAATAGTAAACACACAATGACCAAATCCTAGGGAAACTCCAGGCTGTTAGGAACTAGTTTGTGTATTTTTTTGGAGGAGTGGTCTCAGCAGTGGGAAAATGGGTTGAGGAAGTGATTTTTAACTCTATCTTTATCTTATCCTCTCATCGACCTGGAGAGTCACTGTCTGTTCCCATGCTAACTATGGGATTTAAAATAGTATCAACTGTGCAGATCACTAGGTGCCCATGGGATGATATCATGACAATTAGAAACACTGCTGTGGTAAGATGATGAATGGAGACAAAGGTTGACCAGTTGTCTTACGCATCCTTTTCTCTAGATTGTCTCTTTAAACTCTCAGGGCTGGCAGGTGGTATTCTAAAAGTCATTTTCTCCTTATACACTGCTCCTTTTGGAAATTTTGAAAATCAGTTTTGAAGAGAGAAGTAGTTGGTGGAGGGGTAGCATAAAAGGATACACAGTGATGGTTCTGGGATGCCTGTGTTTTTTTCTATCATGTCTTTCTCTCACTCACTAGGAGGGATATGGGCAGGGCCTAGACTTTGCTCCTTTCTGTACACACATTACCAGATACGATAAATCCGAACTCCAGAGAAGAGAAGCCCAAGGTCAATAACTAATTATGTGTATAGAATATGACCACTATAAAAGGTAGACAGGATATTGACAACATATACCAGATGCAGCAGAACTATAGGAAAAGGAGAGCAGGCATATAAAATAATTATGTAATACCAAAAAGTTAAAAGATGATATTGATTATACAGAGCAAAATTGCCAATGTGATCTGAAAGCACATGTTTTTAAAACATACATATAATTATCTATATTTTAACATTTATGTATGAATTATTTCATATACTAGTATTTTAATGAGAAAGAGGGCACATGTTTTGTTCCTTTGCTCTTTTGTTTGGCTTTTCTTTCTCCAAATGTGTATTTGTATACTCTCACATACCCACACCTACAATCACCCACAGACATAGTTATGTAGTGCTTGGAAGAAAGGTTTAGTCACTGTTTATAAAAATGATATATTGCCGGGCGCGGTGGCTCAAGCCTGTAATCCCAGCACTTTGGGAGGCCGAGACGGGTGGATCACGAGGTCAGGAGATCAAGACCATCCTGGCTAACACGGTGAAACTCCGTCTCTACTAAAAAATACAAAAACTTAGCCGGGCGAGGTGGCGGGCGCCTGTAGTCCCAGCTACTCGGGAGGCTGAGGCAGGAGAATGGCGTAAACCCGGGAGGCGGAGCTTGCAGTGAGCTGAGATCCGGCCACTGCACTCCAGCCTGGGCGACAGAGAGAGACTCCGTCTCAAAAAAAAAAAAAAAAAAAAAAAAAAAAAAGATATATTATTCAGAAATCTTTGCATCTTTGTTAATCCAATCTACACTATTTGGTAGATATGCCACCAAGACAACTAACAACTAATACTGCCTTAAAACTTTGTATGGAATCTATTTTTGGATATGATATAAAATATTGATCCAATTTTATTTTCTTCCTAATGAATTTTTATCTATCTACATATATTAAATGTTTCACACTGAATTAAAATAAATTTGTTTTATTTTAAGTGATTAGAACAGCAATGATCTATTTTGTTTCTCTATTCTATTATCTGATATCTATAAAGTACCACCTTGCTGTTCATGTTTTTCATATGGCTCTGTTAGAATTTTTATGTGTATATTTCAACTTTCAGGTACTTCTTCATACCCAACAAATTGAATTGTATTAAATTTATATATTTATTTTGGTACAACTAAGATATTTCTTACTTTGGATTTTTCTTCAGGAAGGATAAAGAATATTTTGTCTTCCCATTGGCTAAGATCATGTTTTAAGGTTTTCAACAAATACTATCATTTTCTTCATATTAATGTTATCCCTTTTTAAAAAGTCATTTGCATCCAATATACATACTGTTTTGGTCTCTATTTTTAGTGGAACTTTTTTCTATTTATATTTCTATGTGCTTAATGGTTATGGAGAAGAGGTATTGGATCCAAATGCTCACACAGAATTCTATTATTAATTATTAAAGTAGTATATTTGGGTTTTCAAAGCATAAAATCCTATCGGCAACAGAGAAAGATAGTTTATTCTATTTTTTCTGATAGGCACTCATTTGTTTTGTTTATGTATAGCATTTATTAGAACCTCCAAAGAGTACTAATATCAATTATGATAAAAGATATTATTGTTTTAACCTAATTATTTCAGTGTTTCTCTATTTAAAATGGTACTTGCTGTTCAATTTTGTTAAACAGACTTTATTACGTTGAAATAGCATTTGTTCTCATTTTATTTAGTTTTTTTGTTAAAAATGACATTTCAATTTTATTAAATGCCTTTTTCTCCTTACCTGATGTAAATATATAATGCTGGCTTCATGAAACAAACTAAAAAACTTTCCATCTTCGTATATGTTTCTTGTGATTTAGAGAATTGAAATAATATTTTAGAAATGGTAGATTAGATTCAACTGTGAACTTTTTAAAAAATAATATTTCACTTTAAACCTTATTTATTTTTTTCTATGATAATTGGAATGTCATGCTATTTCATTTCTTAAAGAAATTTTGGCAATTCATATTTGAGTTTAAAAGTCTTCATTTTTTTAGTTTTTAAATTATCTTTTATTGAGGTTGCAGGTAGTTTTCTCTTACAGTTTCTGGATTTTCTTTTCTTTTATTTTGCCTCTGCTTCCTGTTTTCTAATTTTATCTATTTTTCTTTATTTTTTCTGTCATTAGGTTCATGAGTGTTTTATCTGTTTTAGTTATTGATTTAAAGAACATGGATTTGCATTTTTCTTATGATCCTTTAAAATTTTCTATTTCAAGCTGTAGGACCTTCCACAAAATATTAAATGGGTGAGTCCTCTCTTCATTCTTTTATGGAAAAATAATGTTGAAATAAACAAGTAATAAAACTAGAAATTATCTCTACATCTTAAATTGGAAATAAAAACTCAATGTTTGTTGTTTGTCCCTTCTTTTTTTTTTTTTTTAATATAAATTAAAGTATATAATATAGTTTTCGGGAATACTGTGGACCCTTGAACAACTTGGGGGTTAAGAGAGCAAACTCTCTGTGTAGTCAAGAATCCACATACAAACAATCAACTTTTTATTTTGTGAATTCACATGATTGCTTTCAAAATACCAATGTCATTTTTCATACAATTAGAAAAAATAATTTTTAAGTTCATGTAACACCAAAAAAAGAGTCAAAACAAGGCTAAGAAGAAAGAACAAAGCCAGAGGCATCACATTACTTGTCTTCAAATTATAATTCAAGTCTATAGGAACCAAAACAACATGGTACTGGTATAAAAATGGACATACAGATCAATAAAGCCAAGGAGCGAACACAGAAATAAAGCTGCATTCCTACAACCACCAATTTTTGACAAAGTCAATAAAAGTAAATAATTGGGAAAGGATACCCTATTCAACAAATGAACATAGGAAAATTAGCCACATGCAGAAAATGAAACTGGACAAATTTCTCTCACCATATCAAATAATTAACTCAAGTGAATTAAAGACTTACATGTAAGATCTGAAACTATAGAAGTTCTAGAAGAAAACATAGAAAAAAGCTCTTCTGGACATTGACCTAAGCAAAGAAATTATGACAAAGATGTCAAAAGCAAATGCGACACAAACAAAAATACACAGATAGGACTTAATTAAACTAAAAAACCTCTGCACAGCAAGAGAAACAATCATCAGAGTAGACAACTTACAGAATAAGAAAAAATCATTAAAAATTATACCTCCAAGAAAGGACTAATGTCCAGAATCTACAATGAACTCAACTCCACAAGAAATAAATAGTCCAATTAAATAGTGGGTAAAAGGCATGAACAGACATTTTTTAAAAGAAGACATACAAGTGTCCAACAAATGTATGAAAAAATGCTCAACATTAGTTATCATCAATTAAGTGCAAATTAAAACCACAATCAGATATTGTTCTACACTAGTCAGAATGGCTGTTACCAAAAAGTCAAAAAACAATAGGTGTTGGTGCATGGATGCAGTGAACAATGAGTTCTTATACACTGTGGGTGGGAATGTAAATTAGTAAAACCTCTAGGGAAAAGAGTATAGACATTTTTCTAAGGACTAAAAGTGGAACTACCATTTGACCCAGCAATCCCACTACTGGGCATCTACCCAAAGGAAAGTAAATCACTACAGAAAAAGGACACCTACATTGTTGTGTTTATCACGCTATTCACAACAGCAAAGTGGTGAAGTCAACTTAAAAGTCCAGGAATAATTGAATGGATAAAGGTAATATGATCTATAAACAAAATGGAATATTATGAAGCCACAAAAATATGAAATCATGTTATTTGCAGCAACATGGTTGGAGCTGGAGCCCATTTTATTAAGTAAAATAACTCAGAAACAGAACATCAAATGCTGTGTGTTCCCACTTACAAATGAGAGCTAAACTTTGCTTACACATAGTCAAAAAGGTGGTGATGATAGACAATGGGGATGCCAAAAGAGGGAGGGTGGTTGGGGAATGAGGGTTAAACAATTGCCTATTCGGTACAAGGTTCATAATTCAGGTGATGGGTATACTAGAAGCCCAATCCTCCCCATTACGCAATATATCTACATGACAAACCTGCCCAAGTACCTCCCTGAATCCTTTTTTTTTTTCTTTTTTCCTTTAGAGAGAGGGTCTTGCTCTGTCACCCATGCTGGAATGCAGTGGCTTAATCACAGCTCACTGTAGCCTTGAACCCTGAGGCTCAGACAATCCTCCCAGCTCAGCCTCTCAAGTAGCTGGGACTACAGGCACATGCCAGCACAACACACCCTACTAATTTTTGCGTTTTTTTTGTAGTGATGAGGTTTTACCAAGTTGCCCGGGCTGGTCTCAAACTCCTAGGATTAAGCAATCCACCAGCCTTGGCCTTCCAAAGTGCTAGGATTACAGGTGTGAGACATCGTGCCTGGCCCCTGAATCTAAAATTTAAAAATAATTTTAAAATTCATGTACAACTTTTTGCCTCCTCAAAACTTAACTACTAATAGCTTACTTTTGTCTGGAAGCCTTACCAATAACATAAAGAATTAATTAACACATATTTTGTATATGTATCGTATCCTGTATTCATAGGGTATAGTAAGCTAGAGAACAGAAAATGTTAGTAAGAAAAGTATAAGGTAAAGAAAATATATTTATTATTCATTAAGTGGAAAAGGATCATCATAAAGGTCTTCATCCTCACTGTCCTCACGTAGAATATGCTGAGGAGGAGAAGGAAGAGGAGGGATTGGTTTTGCTGTCTCAGGAGTGTCAAAACTAGAAGAAAATCTACATGTGAGTGAACTTGCACAGGGCAAGTCTGTGTTGTTCAAGGATCATCTGTATATTGTTTTACAAAATAATCTATATTTGTAAATTGGATGAGAAGAAAGAATCCATAGATTTCACAAACCATTTAAACAATGATAACTATCACTCTGCCTGGTTTCTCATTCATAATTTGCCTATCACTCTTGCTTTGTTATTTAAGTCCTGAAATTGATCATAGAGAATTTCATTTCCTTCAAGTGACTTACTTGATTATAAGCCTTTTTTTCCCTACTTTTATTTTCTAACCACTCATTTATACACTAACTTCTACTTTCTACTGCTGTGAAATTTTACCTTGTTTATGGATTTAAGTATATGTTTCATTGATATTATGTACATTTCATATGTTTCCATTGTGATCTCAAATTGTAAAAGTCCACTGTCAGTAATCACACCTATAGCACTATCTTAGTACAATTGTTGTAAATAGACATGTACTAAGTGTAAATACTATCTGTTTTGACAAGCAGATTTAGTCTAATGTTTTGCCTTGTTCTGTGGTAAGAGGTTGAATTACTAGCTCTTTCGTGACTGGCAGCCATTTACGATCATTCATATAAGATATTTCAAAGGGAAAATATGTTATATTTTTTTAACCTTTCAAATATCATTTGTTCCTTCTCTGATGGTCTTTATTTATTTATGTAAATCCAAGTCTCACCTATATGATTTTCCTTCTCACTGAATAATTTTTTTTCGACATCTGTCATAGGGCAGATCTGATGGCGATGTATTTCCTTACTTTTTGTTTGTCTGAGAAAATATTTATTTCTCTTTCAGTTTTGAAGGGTAATTTCACTAAATATAAAAATCTTAGGTTGGTGTTTATTTTCTATTAAAATACTTAAAATATACTGCACTATCTTCTTGCTTTCATGGTTTCCCATGAGAAGGCCACTCATTCTTGTTTCTCTATAGGCCAGGCTTCTTCATCCTGCACCAGCCTTCTCTAAAGAGTTTCTTTTACTTTTGGTTTTCTACAGTTTAAATGTAGGTGTACTTTTGTTGGTATTATCCTAGTTGATATTATCTGAGCTTCCTGGATTTCTGGTTTGGTATCTATCACCAATTTGGAGATGTTCTTAGCCGTGAATATATCAATATTTCTACATTGCTGTCTTTCTTTCTTCTACTGTGGTATTCCAATTGCACTTGTGATATGCCTTTTGAAATTGTCTCATAGTTCTTCAATGTTTGGTTTGGGATTTCTCTCTCTCTCTCTCTCTATATATATATATATAATACACACACACACAGACACATACATATATATGTACACACACACATTTAGATTATAGTTTGGGAAATCTCTGTTCATCTATCAATAAGCTCACTGGCTTTTTTTTTTTTTTTTTTTTTTTTTTTAAATCTGTTTCTAGTCTGTCAGGCCTCTGAGCCCAAGCAAAGCCATCGCATCCCCTGTGACTTGCAGGTATACGCCCAGATGGCCTGAAGTAACTGAAGAATCACAAAAGAAGTGCAAATGCCCTGCCTCGCCTTAACCGATGACATTCCACCACAAAAGAAGTGAAAATGCTCGGTCCTTGCCTTAAGCGATGATATATTATCTTGTGAAATTCCTCTTCCTGGCTCATCCTGGCTCAAAAAGCTCCCCTACTGAGCACCTTGTGACCCCCCTTCCTACCCGCCAGAGAATAACCCCCTTTTGACTGTAATTTTCCTTTACCTACCCAAATCCTATAAAACGGCCCCACTCTTATCTTCCTTTGCTGATTCTCTTTTCGGACTCAGCCCACCTGCACCCAGGTGAAATAACCAGCCGTGCTGCTCACACAAAGCCTGTTTGGTGGTCTCTTCACAAGGATGCTCATGACATTCTGGTGCCGTGACTGGGATCAGGGGACCTCCCTTGGGAGATCAATCCCCTGTCCTCCTGCTCTTTGCTCCGTGAGAAAGATCCATCTATGACCTCTTGTCCTCAGACCAACCAGCCCAAGGAACATCTCACCAATTTTAAATCTGGTAAGCGGCCCCTTTTTTACTCTCTTCTCCAACCTCTCTCACTATCCCTTAACCTCTTTTTCCTTTCAATCTTGGCATCACCCTTCAACCTCTCCCTTCTCTTAATTTCAATTCGTTTCATTTTCAGGTAGAGACAAAGGAGACACATTTTATCCGTGGACTCAAAACGCCGGCGCCGGTCACAGACTGGGGGAGGCAGCCTTACCTTGGTGTTTAATCATTGCAGGGACGCCTCTCTGATTACTCATCCACATTTCAGGGGTGTCTGACCACCCTGCGGGGATGCCTGCCTTGGTCCTTCACCCTAAGCGGCAAGTCCCGCTTTTCCGGGGGAGGGGCAAGCACCCCAACCCCTACCCTCCCTGTCTCTACCCCTTTTCTGATTTTCTGGGGAAGGAGCAAGCAACTCGACCCCTTATCTCCCTTTCTACCCCTTCTCTGCTTTTCTGGGGGAGGGGAAAGTACCCCGACCCCTTATTTTTTGCGCCTCCTCTTATTTTTGTGTCCTGACCTCTTATTTTTGCACCCCTGCACCCTGATCTCTAACTTTTGCGCCCCAATACCTTATTTCTGCAGCCCGATCCCTTTCCCGCTTTTCTGGAGGGCAAGAACTCCCGAACTCCTTCTCTCTGTGTCTCTACTCTCTCTTTTATCTGGGCTTACCTCCTTCACTATGGGCAACCTTTCACCCTCCATTCCTCCTTCTTCTCCCTTAGCCTGTGTTCTCAAGAACTTAAAACCTCTTCAACCCACACCTGACCTAAAACCTAAACGCCTCATTTTCTTCTACAATGCCGCTTGATTCCAATACAAACTCGACAGTAGTTCTAAATAGCCAGAAAATAGCACTTTAGATTTTTCCATCCTACAAGATCTAACTAATTGTTGTAAAATGGGCAAACAGTCTGAGGTGCTTGACGTCCAGGTATTCTTTTACACATCGGTCCCTCCCTAGTCTCTGTTCCCAGTGCATCTCATCCCAAATCTTCCTTCTTTCCCTCCCGCCTGTCCCCTCAGTCCCAACCCCAAGCGTCGCTGAGGCTTTCCAGTCTTTCTTTTCTACAGACCCTTCCGACCTCTCCCCTCCTCGCCAGGCCAAGCTAGGTCCCAATTTTTCCTCAGTCTCTGCTCCCCCACCCTATTTTTATCACCTCCCCTCCTCACACCTGGTCTGGCTTACAGTTTTGTTCCGTGACTAGCCCTCCCCAACCTGTCCAGCAATTTCCTCTTTAAAAAGTAGCTAGAGCTAAAGGCATAGATAGTCAAGGTTAATGCTCCTTTTTTAAATTTTAATTCCAACCTCTCCCAAATCAGTTAGTGTTCAGGCTCTTTTTCATCAAATATTAAAAACCCAGCCCAGTTCATGTCCTATTTAGCAGAAACCCTGAGATGCTTTTCAGTCCCAGACCCTGAAAGGTCAGAAGGCCGTCTTATTCTTAATATTCATTTTATTTTATTACCTAATCTGCTCCCGACATTAAATAAAGCTCCAAAAATTAAATTCCGGCCCTCAAACTCCACAACAGGACTTAATGAATCTTGCCTTCAAGGTGAACAATAGTAGAGTAGAGGCAACCAAGTAGCAACTTATTTCTGAGTTGCAATTCCTTGCCTCCACTGTGAGACAAACTCCAGCCACATCTCCAGCACACAACTCCAAATGCCTGAACTGCAGCTGCCACGGGTTCCTCCAGAACCTCCTCCCCCAGGAGCTTGCTACAAGTGCTGGAAAGCTGGCCACTGGGCCAAGGAATGCCCACAGCCCAGGATTCCTCCTAAACTGTGTCCCATCTGAGCGGGACCCCACTGGGAATTGGACTGTCCAACTTGCCAGGCAGCCACTCCCAGAGCCCCTGGAGCTCTGGCCCAAGGCTCTCTGACTGCCTCCTTCCCAGATCTTCTCGGCTTAGTGGCAGAAGACTGACGCTGCCCCATCGCCTCAGAAGCCTCCTGGACTATCACAGATGCTTTGGGTAACTCTTACAGTGGAGGGTAAGTCCGTCCCCTTCTTAATCAATATGGAGGCTACTCACTCCACATTACCTTCTTTTCAAGGTCCTGTTTCCCTTGCCTCCATAATTGTTGTGGGTATTGATGGCCAGGCTTCTTAACCTCTTAAAACTCCCCAACTCTGGTGCCAACTTGGACAACATTCTTTTATGCACTCCTTTTTAGTTATCCCCACCTGCCAAGTTCCCTTATTAGGCCGAGACATTTTAACTAAATTATCTGCTTCCCTGACTATTCCTAGGCCACAGCCACACCTCGTTGCTGCCTTTTCCCCCAGTTCAAAAACTCCTTCACATCCTCCCCTTGTATTCCCCCACCTTAACCCACAAGTATAAGATACCTCTACTCCCTCCTTGGCAACTGATCATGCATGCATCCCTTACCATCTCATTAAAACCTAATCACCCTTACCCCACTCAACGCCAATATCCCATCCCGCAGCACGCTTTAAAAGGATTAAAGCCTGTTATCACTCACCTGCTACAGTATGGCCTTTTAAAGCCTGTAAACTCCCCTTACAATTCTCCCATTTTACCTGTCCTAAAACCAGACAAGGCTTATAGGTTAATTCAAGATCTCTGCACCTTATCAACGAAATTGTCTTGCCTCTCCACCCCATGGTGCCAAACCCATATACTCTCCTATCCTCCATACCTCCCTCCATAACCCATTATTCTATTCTGGATCTCAAACATAACTTTCTTTACTATTCCTTTGCACCCTTCATCACAGCCTCTCTTCGCTTTCACTTGGACTGACCCTGACACCCATCAGGCTCAGCAAATTACCTAGGCTGCACTGCTGCAAGGCTTCACAGACAGCCCCCATTACTTCAGTCAAGCTGAAATTTCTTCCTCATCTGTTACCTATCTCAGCATAATTCTCATAAATACACACTATCCCTGCTGATCGTGTCCAGCTAATCTCCCAAACACCAATCCCTTCTGCAAAACAACAATTCTTTTCCTTTCTAGGCATCGTTAGTGCGGTCAGAATTCTTACACAAGAGCTGGGACTGCATCCTATAGCCTTTCTGTCCAAGCGACCTTACTGTTTTAGCCTAGCCCTCAGGTCTGCACGCAGTGGCTGCCACTGCTTTAATACTGTTAGAGACCCTAAAAATCACAAACTATGCTCAACTCTCTACAGTTCTCATAATTTCTAAAACCTATTTTCTTCCCCCAACCATCGCTCAAGACAATGCTTATGCTCATAAGTTAGTTAAAAAAGCAGCTAGCCTTCAGACTCCTATCCCTCAAGGCAGTTTTCCTCCTTCACATCGGCCGCTCCCACCTATTCCCCCGCTGAAACTTCCACCTGTCAATCTCTTCACACACAAGGCAAATGGTTCTTAGACCAAGGAAAAAATATCTCCTTCCAGTCTCACAGGACCATTCTATTCTGTCGTCATTTCATAACCTCTAAAATATCTCTTAGTCTGGGTAGATACTTTCACTGTATGGGTAGAGGCCTTTCCCACAGGGTCTGAGAAGGCTACCATGGTCATTTCAGACATAATTCCTGGGTTTGGCCTTCCTACCTCTATACAGTCTGATAACGGACCAGCCTTTACTAGTCAAATCACCCAAGCAGTTTCTCATGCTTTTGGTATTCAGTGAAAACTTTATATCTTTTACTGTACTCAATCTTCAGGAAAGGTAGAATGGACTAATGGTCTTTTAAAAACACACCTCATCGAGCTCAGTCGTCAACTTAAAAAGGACTAGACAATACTTTTACCACTTTCCCTTCTCAGAATTCAAGCCTGTCCTTGGAATGCTACAAGTTATAGTCCATTTGAGCTCCTGCGTGGACGCTCCTTTTTATTAGGTCCCAGTCTCATTCCAGACACCAGACCAACTTGAACTGCACCCCAAAAAACTTTCATCCCTACTGTCTTCTGTCTAGTCATACTCCTATTCACCACTCTCAACTACTCATAAATGTCCTACTCGTGTTTACACTGCTACTTTACACTGTTTCTCCAAGCCATCACAGCTGATATCTCCTGGTGCTATCCCAAACAGCCACTCTAAATTCCCTCTTTTTTTTTGAGATGGAGTCTCGCGCTGTGTCACCCAGGCTGGAGTGCAGTGGCGCGATCTCGGTTCACTGCAAGCTCCGCCTCCTAGGTTCACGCCATTCTCCTGCCTCAGCCTCCGAGCAGCTGGGACTACAGGCGCCCGCCACCACGCCCGGCTAGTTTTTTGTATTTTTAGTAGAGAAGGGGTTTCACCATGTTAGCCAGGATGGTCTCGATCTCCTGACCTCGTGATCCACCCGCCTCGGCCTCCCAAAGTGCTGGGATTACAGGCTTGAGCCACCGCGCCCGGCCTAAATTCCCTCTTAAAGTAAATAAATAATCTTTGCTGGCAAGGCTATGCTGAACCTCCTTGGGCACTCTCTAATTAGATGTCCTAGGTCCTCCCAATTCCTTCAAGACCTGTTTTTTCTCCTTCTCTTACCTTGTGTCTTCCATTTAGTTTTTCAATTCATACAAAACCATATCCAGGCCATCACCAATACAAATGTTTCTTCTAACTACCCCGCAATATCACCCCTTACCACAAAATCTTCCTTCAGCTTAATCTCTCCCACTCTAGGTTCTCACGCCACCCCTAATCCCGCTTGAAGCAGCCTGGAGAAACATTAGCCATTCTCTCTCCATACCACCCCCCAAAAATTTTTGCCACCCCAACAATCAACACTATTTTGTTTTATTTTTCTTATTAATATAAGAAGGCAGGAATGTCAGGCCTCTGAGCCCAAGCGAAGCCATCGCATCCCCTGTGACTTGCAGGTATATGCCCAGATGGCCTGAAGTAACTGAAGAATCACAAAAGAAGTGCAAATGCCCTGCCTCGCCTTAACCGATGACATTCCACCACAAAAGAAGTGAAAATGCTCGGTCCTTGCCTTAAGCGATGATATTATCTTGTGAAATTCCTCTTCCTGGCTCATCCTGGCTCAAAAAGCTCCCCCACTGTGGACCTTGTGACCCCCACTCCTACCTACCAGAGAACAACCTCCCTTTGACTGCAATTTTCCTTTACCTACCCAAATCCTATAAAACGGCCCCACCCTTATCTTCCTTTGCTGACTCTCTTTTCGGACTCAGCCTGCCTGCACCCAGGTGAAATAAACAGCCATGTTGCTCATACAAAACCTGTTTGGTGGTATCTTCACACGGACGCTCATGACACAATCTACCGGTGGAAATGCCCATCAAAGACGTTCTTCATTTCTATCACCAATTCTTTTATTTTTAACATTTCCTTTTGACTCTTCCTTAAAATTTTCATCTCTCTGTTTACATTATCCATCTGTCCTTATGTGCTGTCTACTATTTACATGAGAGCCCTTAACATAACCATAGGGTTTAAATCATTTTAAACCCTGACAAATAACCACAATCTCTGCCATATCTGAGTCAGCTTTTGATGTATGTTTCTTCTATTCAGACTGTTTATTTTCTTGCCTTTTAGCATGGCTTGTGATTGTTATTGTTGCGGTTGTTGTTGTTGTTGTTGTTAGAAGTTATACAAGATGGGTTAGGTAATAGCAAATTGAGTATATAGGCCTTTAGTTTTTAAATGAAGTTTTAAGTTAATGTGGCAAAGAGTTGAACATGTTTTATATTGCTGTAGATGTAGCTATTGGAGGCTTCAGATTCTTCTAGTGTTGTTGTTGCCTCATACATTGATTTTGAGTTTGTCTGTCTCTTTAGAGAGAATATGTGTCTTGCAGCTCTTTCAGCTATCATTCACTGTTATTACAATGAAAGCTTGTTGGTGTGGTGGTAAGAATTGGGGAAGAAGAAGCATTCTCAAATTATGTAATTAAATCTTAGTTTTTTTGGTGGACCTATGTCCCTGTACTATAAACTCACAAGTGTTTCTTAGCTTCCCTTTCTCAGATGATATAAGAAAGAAAGGTAGAGGAGGTTGAAGAGACAAACAGCAAGTCTTTGTTATGGTAAATGCATGGACATACTTCATAATGACTGCTCTTGCCTCCCACGTACAGAAGCCAGAGGGGATCTTTCTTCTATTTTCACCATGATAACATGGTAGTGTTCCTGTAGGCAAAACTCACGAAATTGAGCTCCTACCATAAAACTGTGGCTGCAGGAGGTTATAACTCTCACACTGTCTACACACAGTTTCCAGCTATTCTTCAAAATTACAATTTAAGTGCTCCTACCAGTTTATGTTCCCAGTAGCCTCTTTACATAAGCCATTCTTAACTATGACTCTGAATTCTGTTTTTCTCTCTAGATTTCAGAGGGATGATTTGCCCTGTAACTTCTGTTTTCAAGACAAGATGCTGATCTTCAGTTTGTTCAGTATTGGTTTTTTTTTTGTTGTTTTCTTGTTGTAAGATTGGGAGAGATAATTTCCAAGCTTTTGCAGGGCTAAATTGAAACTAAAGCCCCTTACACACTTTGTAGAACCAGGATTTCTACATAAAATAAATGTCTAGAAATTTAAATGTATAAACATATTTCTATCTTTTCTTCTGTATCTAAATAATAGTACTACTATCCTGAAAGGAATATATCCTTGAGTTTATATCTATAGCTGACAGAATTTTTACTAGTTACATAGAAACCATTTAGAAGAAATGTGCAATGATTCTGTCCTTTCTATGAAACTTTTCAGAGGACTAGTGCTTTTGGCATTGAAGTAGTATGCATGTATCTATGGAAAAGATATGTATTGAATTGAATAGAGTGTTTACAAGATAAAGTTACAGGCAATTATGAAATAGTTGAAAATCAATATTCACTTATTATTTTAGTCAACATTTATGTATGTGACAGGATAGGAGATTTCCTTTTCCCTCCTCTCTTCCCAGCTTTACCTCTGGTATGCACTGTGTAAATATGTACATGTGGATGCACCTGCACATGTGTGTATGCACACATACTTAATGTAGTATGGCATCACATTTAGACCATGAGTGATCAATATTAGCATGAGAGTGGCATTTTTTTCATAAGAGGCTTATTATGAGAATTTCTCTTGACCTGCCAGGATGGCACTTGAATACAAGAAATTCTTGGATCTCTCTTGTAAGCCAGAAGTAGGGCAGTTAGGAAGCAGGAAAGAAAAAGTGAAGGTGTGCAAACTTCATCAGCACGCAAATAAGAAAGCAAAGCAAAGAAAACATACATATTCTGACCAGCATCTGATGCTCAAATGTATCTGTAATTAGACAACAATAATCATGAGATTTTTAAAGAAAAAATTTTCAGACATCCTATCGAACTTTATAGGACATAGCAAAATAAAATTTACAGAGTGTTTAATGTGTCTCAGGAGCTGTGAATATAAATGTTGACAAAGATGGCCTTCACATTCCCCTCAACTGGACTAAATTTTAGACAGTGTTTTTTTTTTTTTTTTTTTTTTTTTTTCCTGATGATACTCCCCTGACCTCCCTTTTCTTAGAGTGTTTACTTTCAAACACTTGGAATTGTACATTCTTTCTTTACCTAAATTTACATTCTTGGGAGATGTAAATCTCCCAACCTCCTGCCAGTTTTACAACCCAGAATATCTTTCCCAAAGGCTAGGGAAGCATCCTTTAGAAATAGAGTCATTAAGGAAGACAGGGCCTTATCTCCCAGTCTCTGGGAGCATAGGCACCTGACTCCTATAAGCACCAATGTCAGTTAACAGATGGCCTAATTGATCAAGCTCTTCAACAACCTCCAGTATTTTTCAACTAGCTCGTCCCAGGACATATAAAATCTCCCATGTTTTGTTGCAGTGGAATTGGGTCCAATCTTGAATGAAGTCTTCCTCTCCTGTTTACCTTTATCTGGGGCAAATTTTCCTTAAAATTAGAGAACATTATATAGAGCTTTTTTATTTTTTTCCTTTTTTTTTCTTTTTTTGGTGACAGAATTTTGCTCTTGTTGCCCAGGCTGGAGTGCAATGGCTAGATCTCAGCTCACTGCAATCTCTGCCTCCCGGATTCAAGTGATTCTCCTACCTCACCTTCCCACGCAGCTGAGATTACAGGCATGCACCACCATGCCCAGCTAATTTTTGTATTTTTAGTAGAGATGGGGTTTCTCTACTCTACTAAAGGTCAGGCTGGTCTCGAACTCCCGACCTCAGGTGATCCACCAGCCTCAGTCTCCCAAAGTGCTGGGATTACAGGCGTGATCCACCGTGCTTGGCTAGAGCATTGTCTTTAAAACAACAAAATTTGCCGGGCGCGGTGGCTCAAGCCTGTAATCCCAGCACTTTGGGAGGCCGAGACGGGCGGATCATGAGGTCAGGAGATCGAGACCATACTGGCTAACACAGTGAAACCCCGCCTCTACTAAAATTCAAAAACTTAGCCGGGCGAGGTGGCAGGTTTCTGTAGTCCCATACTCGGGAGGCTGAGGCAGGAGAATGGCTGCACCCGGAGTGGCTTGCAGTGAGCTGGAGATCCGCCACTGCACCCAGCCTGGGCGACAGATGGTGACCCGGCCTCAAAAAAAAAAAAAAAAAAAAAAAAAAAACAACAACAACAAAATTTGGTAGAGAAAGGTAGATTAAAACTCATAAAGCAATAGAATAAATGTAATTTTAGTAATATACAACTATTGTAAAATGGGAACGCAGAAGGGTGCCACCAATAATTGGTATGAACAAAGTGTAAAGGCTTTTTGGAAGTGAAAATCAAGGCCAGTTTTAAAGGGTGTCTAGTCCAGCAGAGGAGAAAACATAAGCATAGATCTATAGATGTTATGTGTGGTCAGGATAGAATTTCAGACTTGTTTGAGATTAATAAACTAAATTAAAATTAGGCTAACAGGATCACTGAGACCTATCAGGTAGGTAATAAGGAGAATGAACTTCAGGAGGGAACATTAGAGATGATAAAATTAATCAAAAGTTCATAAGAAATATAAGCCTGAAATAAAGAAATGTCTGTTTGGATGGAAAGTTAGAGACTCATTCAAATAATAATCCCAGAACTTCAGGAGGCCAAGGGGAAACGATTCCTTGGGCCCAGGAGTTCAAGACCAGCCTGGGCAACAGACTGAAACCCTGTTTCTACAAAAAATAAGCAAAAATAGCTGGGCACGGTGGTGCATGTTTGTAGTCCCAGCTACAAGGAGACTGAGGCAGGAGGATTGGTTGAGCCTGTGAGGTCGAGGTTGCAGTGAGCTGAGATTGCAACACTATACTCTGACCTGGGCAACTGAGTGAAAACACTGTCCCCCATGAAAAACAAATTATATTTATATTTATATTATATAGATTCTACCTAATATCTATGAGGTAGAAAAACTGTGTTTGCGCTTTGTTAATTTAGTGAATTTGGGCTGTAGAAGATACAGAAGAGACAAGAGTGTTTCACTCTCCTTTTCAGGCTCTTTTGTATGACTGGTAAATGTTAATATTATAAAGAGCTCTGTCATTTCCCTCTTTATTTTCTATATGGTATCACACAATTCCAATGGTCCTAAATATCTTCTATATGTTTTAGAAAGCTTAAAAGCTGAAATAGATGTGGGAAATCAAAGGAGTCACTGAGGACAATTTTTATATTAATGCCTGCCTAGATAAGAAATGCTAAGGACGAGAATTATGACAGTGGAGTCCAGATCAAATAAACACATACATCAATGAGCTGTTTCAAGAATAAAAATTGGTAGCAGTATTTGGTATTGACAAAGAGACTTAAAATTTTTTTTTAGGTATCTATAATTTGCCAGGCAAAATCTAAATGTGTAATATTATAGCCAATATTTAAGATAACTATTATTATACTGAGATTAGAGACTTAAAAAGTGAGATCCAATGAGTCACAGACTTGAATTTGAATCCCCAGTAGTCCGCATGCTAACTGTGAAACTTTGCGTAAGCCACTTAATCTCTCTCATGCCAAAGGCTTTTTCCTCCACTCTATATTACATCATTTCCTTTTTCTATATCTCTAGAGTTTCCTTTTCTGTTAATATGAGCTCTGGGCATAAAAAAACGAAGATGTGCACTTAGAAAATTTGACCTGGCAGCTTAAGTAATTTGCCCAAGGTCATTCAGTGAATCAGTGGTAGATATAAGGGTAAGAAGCTATAATTCCTACTCCAATTTCCTGCCTGAACCATTAGATAGCTCCATCTGTTTTGATTCCATCATTAATATGAAGTCATATTTCTGTCTCTTAATAGAAATGAACTGATCTACTGGCTAAAAGTAGAGTGAAAAATAATTTCCATAGCTTTAAGTGCATCATTATTCCTCACAACTACAGTTTTGTAGGTGGTCCCATTACACATTTAAATAATTTTTAAAAAGTATTCATAATACTTTTTTAAAAAGTATTTAAAATATAATTAAAAATACCCAGTTTTTAATTATATTTGTAATTTTAAAAAAGTTCTTATTAACATGAGTATCAAATGGAGCTTTTTATGCTAAACATTAAGTTAAGCATTTGATATTTTGATATGTCATGGCAAAATTTTGAAATGATGAAGTGTTCATTAATGCCTGCTTAAGTTGAAAGTAACACTACATTAATTTGATCTGATTAATGTTAGCACAAAACACAGTGATACATTGATAATGACTGGCCACTTTTCTTAAGTGTTAACCAGCATGTTATTATATAGTAAATGAATTGGATAGCTTCTATAATGTCACTGTTCATTATTAATTCAGTTAATTAAATGTGTGTCCTACAAATCATTAATAACTTGATAATTCACCTCTCTTGGATGTCATCAAATCCTTTCAGTATAATACAATAAAATAGAAATTAAATTTACAAATTTAAATGTTTCATGTTCATGAAACCTATTGCACATGACTCAGGCAAAATATTTTTTCTATTTTGAGTGCTAGATTAAGATGTTTCCTAGATACTTGCAAGCTTCAAAATATTATATCAGGGTTTGTAAAATTTCATTTACTACTTTAATCTTGTTTAACCAGATTTAATATCAGACATTTTTATAATTTTGGTCATTTTTTTTTTCAATTTTCTGTGATATATTTTTCACAAAAATAACTGAACTCCATTTCTTCAAATTGCTTTTCCTTATAACCTGTTCCACATAACCTCCATACATTAGTCTGATCTCCCACTGCAATAAAAATACTACCTGAGACTAGGTAATTTATAAAGGGAAGAAGTTCAGTTGATTCACAGTTCAGCATGGCTAGGGAGGTCTCAGAAACTTACAATCATGGAGGGAGGCACAGAGAAAGCAAGGCACCTTCTTCACAAGGTGGACGGAAGGATAATGAATGCAGGAGGAACTCCCAAATACTTATAAAACCATCAGAACTTGTGAACTCACTCACTGTCATGAGAATAGCATGGGGGAAACCATAACCATGATTCAACTACCTCCACCTGGTCTCTTCCTTGACAGGTAGGGATTATGGGGATTACAATTCAAGATGAGATTTGGGGTGGGGGAAACAGCCAAACCATACCACTTCACATCATTATTTTATCCGCCAATTGCCTTTAAATGCTAAGTACCAAAGACCAATGAATTCAAACTTTCAAAGAAAAAACTATAAAGATTTGCATCATTTTTCAATAATGGACTTCAAAATAGGCCATTAGAAGTTTATTTCAGTTGGGTATGTGAATCTCACAGGGAGTTGAATATATGAGGTCTGAGCAGAAGATTTGGGTATTGGTAGTGTATAGCTGGTATGAGATGCCTACTGTGTAAAAAAATCTACTGGATTTAATGAGGAGAGACAATACACTTCTTACGTTTTTAGACACTAAATATTTGTTGGATTACATTCAACAAGGACATGTAAGACATGCTGTAGCTAGAGTTCAGACCTCATTACTGTATGTCCTTCCAAGAAATGATTGCAGACCACAGGCTTTGTAATTATTCTAATGTATTTCTACCATCCCTCAATATAGAGACAACAGGAATGGCATAGTAAATTTTCCATGACCCTAAGGTAAATGTTTCTGTAGGCAAGAAGAAATGTCACATTTTAACTTATTTTATTTGCAAACATTGTATCAAACACAGTCATCAAAATATCCACTAAAAAGTGTATTCCCATTGTCAGTGAACAAAGTATTCAGATTACTTTAATGCCATTCTATTTATGTTCAAAATCGACATCTCTTACCTTTTGTTTATTTTTTATAGTAACAAGTAGATTTCAGGCACCTGCCAGTAATTATTTAGCACAAGAGGGTCTATTGCTATAAATATATGTTATCTTCCAAAATATAATCCCAGTTTGTCTGCAAGTATGAATCTTTGGAGTACTATGTCTAGTACTCACACGTGCAGATTTCTAAATCTATCTCATGAGCCTACCTTTTCAACACACTTAAAATGAAAGTTCAAGTCTATATGCAAGAACAATCATGAACATGCATTTTTTTCCTTCAAAATGATATCACGTTTTATATTTTTTCAATATAGTATGAATAGATATATATTTTTAAGTGTATAGCTTACAACAATTGGTACTTAATAGTGGGAAGAAAATGCTGCCAGGTATACCAAATTTGCTTTACATAAAATTTTTCAAGTAGAAAAACAGAAATGAGTTTAGAGTAGAACTTAAGATTTAAAAATATGTTGTCACCAAAGATTACTGAATAGACTTTCATGGGGAAAAAAAAAAAAAACAAAAAAAAACCTTCAGCCTAATTAAATTTGAAGGTGTTTAATTGAGCAATGATTTGCGAATTGGGCAGCTTCCCAAGCCAGAGAAGGTTCAGAGACTCTAGCGCAGCCACGTGGTGGAAGAACATTTAGGGACAGAAAAAGGAAAGTGGTGTACAGAAAATAGAAGTGAGGTACAGAAACTCCTGAATTGGCTACAGCTTGGCGTTTGTGTTATTTGAACACAGTTCGAACTGTAGGCTACCTTTGATGAAAACTCAGTGATAAGCACAAGTGTGGGCTACAGCCTGATTGCCCTTCCACTTGTTCTAGTTCCCGATGTACAGAAAAATCTGTAGGCCCAACTTCAATACGTAAGGAGGCAGCTTTAGGCTAAACTTGATTTAACAACTTTAATATTACACTCAGCCATTCTGACTGACTACATGGGTCTTTGATTCATAAAACTTTATCTACCATGAGGGAAGAACGTAGTTTAGACTAGAGTTCAAAATCAGCATCTAAAATAGTTAGTGAAACTAGAGTAATTACTCTGGAGCCTGAATTGAATTGGCAACTTCACCATATTATTAAGGTTACTCATTAAATGGTGACTTATTAAATGATGATTTGGTGCAGTATACTACAGCTCTACTGAAGCAATCTCTTTAATGGGATTTGAGGATCTGCATTTTTATCAAGTTCACCAGATGATCATGATGCATGATAGTTTGAGAATGATCCTTCTGAAGATATCTATTATAATGTGTTTCACATACAGTATAATTAATTCTATACTACTCATGAAATTGAAAGTTAAAATTTACCATTCAACTTTCTGTGTATTCTGGTGTCATACTTGATGAAGCTCACTGCTTCTTCATTAGTGAATGATTTAAACAAATACTGATTGATTGCATGCTATATGTGTGGCAATGTTTTGGTCACAATGTTACATAAAGTGAATAAAGCATAAATTTTTGGTTTTAATAGAAGTTACATTTTCATGGTGAGGAAGAGTATAGATAATAAATACATATGAAAATAACTAGGTTTTAGTAGAAAGTGATGAGTTATACAGAAACATCAAAAATAGAAAGTAGAACTCTAGACTTACCTACTATTAAAAAACAAAGACTAAAATATTACACAGTAGTCTGATCACAACAAACAACATTCTTCCTGATCCCCAAACCTTACTCCCAATCTGAAAGAAAAGAAGACACATTTATGGGATAATGGATTAAGGAACAACTCTACATTAGCAAAAACAGGAAAAAAAAAAAAAAAAGATTAATATAAGTATTGCACAAAGAACCAGATGATATGACTTTGTGTTGTAACAACATACTTTATATGAGTTGAGATTTTGGGTTGGTCAGTAAATATATTTGAGTCAAAATTTCTTCATGTGGAAATGGAAACAACACTTCCTGTTCTGTTTAGCTTATGGACTTAGTTTATATAATTTATCCTCAAGCCAAAAACACAGTTAAATAAAGACAAAACTTTATTTTCTTATGACTTAAATTCCGTCTCAACTCATCATACAAACGTTGGCTCAAAACTTAGTTAGTATCAGGTCGGGCGCGGTGGCTCACGCCTGTAATCGCAGCACTTTGGGACACCTAGGCGGGTGGATCACGAGGTCAGGAGATCGAGACCATCCTGGCTAACATGGTGAAACCCCGTCTCAAAATACAAAAAATTAGCCGGGCGCGGTGGCAGGTGCCTGTAGTTCCAGCTACTCGGAGGCTGAGGCAGGAGAATGGCTTGAACCCGGGAGGCGAAGCTTGCAGTGAGCCGAGATCGCGCCACTGCACTCCAGCCTGGGAGAAAGAGCGAGACTCTGTCTCAAAAAAAATAAAAATAAAAATAAAAATAAAAAATTTAGACAATGAATCGTTTTTAAACCCTTTTATATATTTTCTCTCTTTGCTCTTTGTCTTTTTCCTATATTCCTTGTTCTTACCTAGAATATAGGAATCGCTGGATGTGTGTTTATATTACAAAATGTTTATGTTCCTTTCACGATCCTTTATTACAATTATTTATTTCCTCTGGCATCTAATGACTTATCTATAGTCACAACATCACATTTACCCTTTATTTCATGCCCTTTGTGACTTAATGCTGGGTCCTCTGGCTTTCTCCTAGAACTTTTAGGCTCCTCTGTGAGGTGACTATCTACCCTAGGTTGCCTTGGACCACTGGATTTTGTTGTATTAATGATTAATTACGCACTCTTTCATTCTCAAAGTTTCCCCAGTTTTGATGACAGATAGTAACCTTCCTGTTTGAATAGTCTCTCTGAGCTCTTTTGAGTAACCTTGACTGGGAGATTTTTCAGGTCTTCTCTAGTTAGACCTTTACTGACATTATTGCAATTATACTACCCCCGTAGAATGATTACAAGAGATTTTTTCTACAAGGTTCATCATGTTTTAGGGCATCAGTGCAAGTGAGATAGTGTTCCCTACTCTATTCAAAGCAAACTCTAGGGTTTTATGACACTCCCTGCTGCCTGAGCAGAGGGTGACTGATACACCTGGCCCATTTTCTGAAATGCATATCAAGAAATAATTAACTTTTTTTCCACGTTGTCTACAAAGTTCTTTCTAGTTTTGCTTGGTAAGGAAAGTGGGATGTTGGCTCTTTCTTTTTTTTTCTTTTTTTTTTTTAAATGGCAGAGGCTGTAAGCCTTGATTCCTTTGGGGTTTCGCTTTTGATATGCAAAAACAGGCTTTCTGAATTCTAAAACCTTTTCTTTCTCAAAAAAATTTTTCCTTGCAAATCAAAGCCCTGCTTTTCAAGAGTACTTAGATAGTTAGAAGTGTATAATTTGACTCTATTCTCTGTATCTGGCTACATTGTTCTGCCTCTGAGGTAATAATTCCAGAATACCTTAGCTTAAGGTATAGTTTTATAGGAATTAGAGGCAACAGATAACAAAACAAAACAAAAACATATTTTTGAGCGTGTTTTTTTTTTTTTTTTTCTAACACATCAAATAAAGATCAGGTAAAATAATGTGTTAAACAGTAGTTTACAAAAAAAATAAATAAATAAAAGTGGGCATGAAGTGATTAAACAACAGAATCCAGAGCCATCATTATTGCCGTATGATACTTCATTTATTAGAAAGGGCATGCCATAAAGTTACGTAAGAGCAAGGTTATTATTTTCACCTCTTGCACTAAATAATAACTTACTTCCTGCCAAAAGGATTAAAAATACTGCTCTCACTCTCCTAAAAAGCAGAAGGCAAATTTTGAATGTAAGAATGCAACCAACAGACAATTCCGTCAATCACAGTGATTCAGAATTTTCAGGTTAGAAACAGAGGTTAAGAGATACAGCCTCACCATTAAGTAGTAAAACAGGGAACCTGAATTTTGCAGAATATATTGCAGAGAAGCAAAGCTATCTGTAGAAGACAATTGATTAAGATGTGGTATTGTAAAGACCATGCTTTGACCCTGTGCATAAGCAGACTAAGTCTCCTGAGGCAGACAACCAGCCCAGATGACCAAGCAAAAGAACTTCACTTAAGTTTCCATGAAAATATTTCTAAAATCTGAAACAAGAAGCATTGAGGACAAATTTGGAAGAAAAAAAAAAAAGTAAAAAAATAACTGAACTAAAACATTAGGAGAAAATTTGTATCATGGTATCAGAACCTACTGCATGACTTCTTCATTAAAAAATAGATACATATTTAGAAATTCATTTCAGTTAATGAAGTCAGTCATTTTTGAAAAATTATTTTTTAGTTTTCATAAAGACTTAACAAGTTTCAGTCAATATTATGCATAGATATTTGGGTGAAAGGTTTTTATCTAACCCTAATTAAAGATTTTTCTCACTGAACTTTGGCTAAATCAGTTAATTAGCAATTACTAACTACAGTTCAATTTTGGGCGCTGTGCTATACTTCTGAAAATATAAACTACTGAATAAATAAATAATACAATATACATGAAAAGATTATCACATTAAAATATTTCAGTAAGACCCATTTAATGTTACAAAAGTTTTCTTTTAACTCCCACTTCACAGAAGCCAGTCTAGAACTGTGATATGGTACAGACCTTGTTAGAACAAAATTCACTGAATGTGAGACAGCAGGGCATTCTTCTTTCTTCCATGCAGAGTCGCTGCATTTTCAGTGTTCTATGATAAAGCTATGAATAGACAACCCTGCTTCTTGAACCCTTGACCTCATATCCTGTAAGTGGATAAAGTATTAGTACATCAATATTTTATTGAAATCCTATAATAAGCAACATATGCATTACATTTCTTAGATAAGAAAGAGACCATTTTAGTAACAGGAATTAGCACTCTATTGAGTATGAGATGACATTTGACTCTATGGGTCATTCTTTATAAATCAAAATTTATTTAGTAATAGTAAAGTACAAGAATGTGGGTAAGAGATCAATAAATAATGTACTCTATTCTGGCTACTGGAGACACAAATAGGATTCAATCAATCATAACGAAGTTTATTTTTCTCATATAATTCTATTTGTTTTTTAAAAGCAATACCTGAAATGCTAATGGTAAGCAGAGCAGCAAGGGATCTGCAGAGGTGAAGTTACGTCCCTGGGAATGATTATGCATATCTATGACTGTAGATGGCAGAGATGATGTATTTTTGTCTTTTTGAAACCAGAGGCTTTGCAAATTGACTTTACATAATGATTGCCTTTAATAATTATGTAGATATCAGTCAGACATAATAACCTCCTCCTTCTTTCTATCAATTATTTTTTCATTTTCAGAAACAAGCTCAAGTCCTAGTTCCTTTGAGGCATTTGATTAGTTTTGTCTCTTCTGACCTCTAGTGATCACTCTGCTCTTTAAACTCCTACATTTTAGAACCACACCATTTAATCTTTGTTTTTACATTGTACATTTTTATCCTTAATAGGATAATGAAAGTTTACAACGTTGCATCGGTATAACCATAAGCATTTTGAAGTCAGTGAATATGCCTCTAATCTCCTTTTATTCTACAGAGTACCCTGCACTGAATGTTGCATAAAAGTTGCACAATAAACATGTAACAGAAATGCCGGGTCCTTACTTTGTAAGTAATGTATGGCTAAACCCTTTGTTTGTAAGGCATGGCTCCTCAGATGTTTCTGGGCAACATTCTTGATATTTCTAGGCAAGATAATTATCTTTTTAATTTGCATTAATGTAAGAAATAATATTAGAACCATGTCAACAATATAATTTCTTTGATGGCACTGCTCAAATGCGGCTCAATGCAAGAATCCTCCTGTAATATATTAATTTGAGAATCTCTGTAACTTCATAAGTAATATACGAGGAACAACCATATATGACATGCCAGGTTTTGTGTTAATGTTGGACATTTGATGGTATTTAAAATGACTATGCCTTATTCCTTATAATTCTTAACACTTTAGTGAGGAAAAGAGATATTAAACAAACAATTGCAATGAGTGAAATGTAGAACATTCAATATGTTAACTGATATATCGGAAGGCCCATTTCAGGTTGTTTTGGTCCAAGAACGTCCTCATGAAAAAGCAATGAGTAAGCTCTGGCTTGAAGAGCTAGAACTAGGCAAAAGAGGTGAAAAGAAAAATGATACGCAAAGGAAGAAAAAAAATATGTGTGATCTAAAGGACATGAAAGGTGAGTTCAGAGTGAAATTTAGTGCAAAAGAGGAGGGTGTGAACAGAGGTTGACATAAATTCGTTCATTAGTCATGTTATTTGTTGAAAGCTGCAATGTTTCAGGCACCCTGCTAGGGGCTGGGTATACAATAGTGAAATTTAGTATCCATTACCTAACAAGGCTTTTGTTCTAGTGGAACTTAAAATCTAGTAGCAAAGATAAATATCAGCAAAAATATTTATTTTGGAATAATTTAGTTGGATCCTTTTTAAGCTTCAAACTGAGATAACTATAAGAGAAAATGTTGTACTTATTTTTAAGAATAAGACAAAGATTAAATCTACATTAGTAATATGCAAAGATGCAACAAAGAAACTGCCTTAAATTGGGAGGTCAACAAAAGATTCCCTGAGAAGGATTATTAAGCTGAGAGAATTAAAGTAAGAGCAGAGTGTGAAAAGGGAGATAGAGAGGGAAAGGCATGTGCAAGGGCCTTTGGTAGGAGGGAGCATAATATATCTAAGAAACCAAAATTCGACCAGTGTGGCTCAAGTACAGCAAACAAGTTGGAGAATGCTTGAGGAGCCAGACTATGCAACATTTTCTAGACCACATGAAAGACTTAATACATATGTAAAATGAATCTATAGTTTACATGTATTTTATTTTTTCAGAGCATAGAGAAGTCATTGGAGTATTTTAAGCAGGAATAATGACATCATTAAATTTGCATCTTGAAAAAATTATTAGAACCTCTTTTTGCAAACTGATAGGAAAAACATTCCCAAGGAATTTGTGTTCTACCACTAGACTGGTACAATAAATCAAGTGGAAACAAAAGTGTCCAAATAATATAATTCATACAAAATCTTTCTCAACTGGGGAAGGGTCTGAGAGATAATATGTCTAGAAGTGAATGAAGAAAGGAAGGCCTTAGGAAGGAAGTTCTGTTGTTGGTTTCTCCTGCCCCAGGATTTCAATGAGCAAGATCCCAAGGACGACTGCTTTTAAAATTTAAGATCAGAATGGGATACAGTCATTTTTAAGAATAAGGAAAATTTTAAGGCAAAAGAACAAAGTTACTTTTTGGCCATTTTCCATAGAGAAACAGAACATTTCCCAGTATCTATCAATTTCAGGCAACATCGGCAGTTTAGGAAAACGAAGAGGGTCACCCCCCGTGACAAGTCTCAGAAAGACAGACAAACTTGAAAGTCTCAGAAAGACAGACCAACCCAGATAGGCTTGAGAGCTTGAGAGAGAAGCAAATAACAATTTGTGTGATGTATGCTTGGTTTTTGGAAGAAGGTGAGAGAGAAAAGGGCTTGGTCTGAGAGAACCTCCGATGAGTCAGTGTCCCAGAGCCCCAGTAAGTATAGAACAAGGCCCCAGTAAGTATAGAAGGAAATAGGAGGAGTCCCTGTATTCTGCATGAGAGGCCCAAAAGAGATAAGAGAAAACTGCTGCCTTGAAATAATTTGTAAAGTAAAGATACATCATATGTGGATCAATGACTGGATGCAATTGTAGGATCTGGGTAATCCAGTGCTCTATGCAAGAAATGCAAGGTCATGCTGGTGCCACAGATGTTCTCATTGAGAAGGACTCTTTCTAGAAAATAATCACAGACCAGATGCTTCACCATGATAAGATTATGCAAAGGCCCCGGAATGTTGAGTCCATCCTGAGAAAGAATAAGGAGCAAGAAAATCCCAAATGAAGTAAAGGAAAAATTAAAAGTTTTAATTTTTTTTTTTCACAACTGAAAACATGGTATGAAATATCGTAGTTATCATCCATATGTTTGTCCGCCTATCTAGGATATAAGAGTATAACATTTTCATGTATAATAGGAAATAATATGAATAATATCAAACAATATGAATAAATATGAATAATTATATAGTAAGTTTATTTTAAGAAGTAATCATTTACAAAAGAATCCCAAGGGGTAATGTCATAACCTGAGGTTTAGGTTTAGTTGCAGCCAAGCAGTACACCAGGTCAAAAGCACTAAGAAGGAATACAGTTGCTAGAAATTGGAAGAAAAGAACTGGGGGACGTTTGTAGCCTTGAGAGAATCAGTGACTATGATTACAGCTAGCTCCAGATAACCTTGCAGGAAGAGAGCTAGCGGAATTGTGAGCTGAGCAAACTTTCCCCTCTGCTCCTTCCTCCTTCTACCCTGCTGCTGCAGCTCTTATTTGGGGAGCTCAACAGGAAACCAGAGGGCATGGGGAACAGTAAATGTGATACATAGAAAACATCTTTCTGGACAGACCAGGGTGGGGAAAGTGGAGAGATGATCTACAGGGCAAACTCATTGGTATGCCCTGTCCTGCTTATGTTTTGAGGGGCAAAAGGAGAGATCCAGTACAAACTACTACCTTCAGGGGAAGTTTTATGCTAACAAACTGGACTTCAAGGCTTCTACAGAGAACTTTTTGAAGCTCTAAACAGAACCAACAATTTGTGACCAAAAAAAATCTGGTTTTGAAGCTAAAGTGGTGTTTATTGCCATAAACAGTAGATTACAAGAATGCTTGACAGTATGAAGTAATATTCACTTTCCAGATGGTAAAACTTTTGTGTACTACAGACAATAAACAGACAATTTGACATCATTATGACAGACCCTTTGCCTTCCACATTTTACCTACAATTGTGGAGGAAGGTAGGAATCCGTGGGTATCCACCCCTAATGCTGCCTTCTGGAACTGGAAATCTGGGAGTGTGGCTATCACTGAAGGGACACTAGGTCCTCTGACTGGGCAAGGGCAAGAGAATAGAGAGGAATGCATCTGAAATCAGGACCGGAAAGGGCATGATGACAACCTGAGCCCCCCAGGGCCTGTAAAGGACAAGAGGTCCAGGAGAAATATTTCATGTCCCTGAAAAGGACAAGCAAGATTGCTGGAGGAGAAAATTGGCAGCTGGAAGGGATCTCCTGATTATGACCAAATGATTTCAGCCTCAGATATTAAAGTGGACCGTATGAATAGGAGGTCAGAAAAAGGCATAATAGATTCAGTGAAGCACCCTACTCCCAGCACCTCCCCAGTGGGGGAATATCAACAGCTAAAAGTAGGTATGATAAAGACCCAAAGTCACAATGGATAATTGAATATATTAGCAGATATTTGTGTAGGAGAGTTCAAGAACACTCAAAACTCATATTAACCTTAGAAGTTAGAATCAACTTAACATATAAAGAGAAGAAAGAAAGAAATTTAGAATTTGTCTTGCAATGAATAAGAAATAAAGATATGAATAAATTTTAATGGAAATGACTAAATTAGGTTTTCTGCTTTGACATTTTAGCTTGATTCCCTTTTCCAACCAAAATGCACTAAGGTTAGTTATAAGAAAATGAAGAAAGCCATATTTTTGCATGTCTTAATTTGTGTTTGGTGAAAAATTGTATTGGCCATGGATAGACTGTGTGGATTTTGTGGCAGGTGTAGATTGTGTTATCTGAAAAGCATCTATCTTTCAGATAAATACATGTGCAGAGATTTTATTAGGGCTTTCTCCTGGGATCAGCATCTGCGAACAGGAAGAAAAAGTAGAATTGTGCAGAGGAAGAAGCTGAACGGTGTTATAGCCTCAAAGAAAGCTATAACCAACACTACAGGGAATTATGAAGCTAAGGTAAGTCTTTGAAATTTTCCCAAATTGGGTAAAAAGAAAGGCTGGACCTTGCTACTCTTATGACAGTTAGTAATTTGATGTAGCAGCCCCAGGGAGGAAGTGTGATCTGAGCAAAGAGGTTATCTTTAGTCCAAGCAATTCTTGGGGCCGAAAATTTAGAGCTTTCTGCAGGTAACATTTATGGTCCTTCATTCCCAAAAGGCATTCTAGATGGCATATCAAATCATCCATCACAGTCTACTCCTTCAACAGCTCTGATCTACTTGACTTGTATAAAAGGTCACCAAATATGAGAGTAGTTCCTCCAGGATTGTGGTGGGACTTTTCTTCTGGGGGAAATTCAGGTTAGTGGGATGAATGACTGCTTCTGTCATTTAACGGGTTTCAGCTATGGAATTCCCCTTATCACTATCCTCTACAGTCTATGCTAGATTCCTCATACCCTAAAGGAGTATGTTTTTGGTCTTGGTAGCTTACTGTTGGTGTCGCCCTCATCTGTGAAGGTTCAGAGCTTCTATTCATTACATATATCTCAAGCTGTGGCTGCTGCATTTGCTCATCTATTATCAAAATAAGGTAAGAGAGTACCAAGAGATCTACAAGGAGATTACTTCTCTGCCAAGCCTACCTGTCCATGATGCTATTGGGTAATAGATGTCTTAATTTCTCCTAATGATAGGCATAATTTCTCTCTTCCACATGGTAATAACATGTCTTCTTTCTTTTTTCCTTGGCATGTGAAACCCAAAGCACAAAGTAATAGTTGTAGCTTATATTTCAGTGTAACTCTTGCTATGTCTTTTGGTGGCATTCCCCCTTTGGGAACTGGAATCTCTAGACTTACATATCCCAGAGTGGAAGAAATGAGAACCACAAATTTCCTAAAGTGGGTCACTGAGAAGCAGAGTTCCTCATGTTTCCACCACTTTGTTTCCAGACCTATAGATTCTACCTATTGGGACAGTCACATCATTTAAAGGTCATCAATTTAACATGTACCATGTATCCTGGAAAAGGCAAAATGTTTCTATCAAGCCATCAGATTCTGGGTGGAATAGAAAGTCATAAAACCAATGAGTCACGTCATGATGGGCCTATCCCCACATCTTCTTTGCTATAAAATGGATCCTTTGTTCACATGTGACATTATGTGGTATCCATGCCAAAAGATCAAACACTCTGTCTGACAAATAATAAGTCTGACAAAAGACCTGCTGGCAAGAGGCAAATCCTGGTGCAGAATATGTATTTAATACTTTCAAAATAATATTTCCCCTTCCATAGTTGTAGGGGTTTAATGTAGTCAACTTGTCACCATATGGACCATTGGTTTCCATTACAGTTAATACTGTTATAGAGACTCACCGTTAGTTTCTTTTTCTGGCATTTGGACAAGTGAAAGCAGCAGATACGTGCAAACCCACACCCTTGGATACATACATTGCTTTTGTCCCTAACACCATGGATTCTCTGTTCATGTACCCATTGTGCCAGCAATGTTGTCACTGCTGACACCAAGACTGACTGATGTTAACCAGTAAGCATACTCTGTCTACCTGATCTTGCCATATCTCTTTTCTAATGAACAGTCTTTGGTGTATGTTATCAAGCAATCCAAATATCTGCTTAGTTGGTGCCCTTTTTCGTAGGTTTATTTATAGTTTTCTACCCCAGAGTTTCTAACTTTTTTAATATCTCTCTTGATTGGCTACTGACAAGCCAGAGAAATCATACATCACTGGCTATGAATACATAACCTTGGGTCACTTCTCTTTCCATACAGTGTGAATAGCCTGATGTATCACCCAAAATTCTGATCATTAGGACAATTTTTTTCTCACCACTGTCTTAGCTACTCCTGAGTGGGGCTGTAATACGTTCATCATCTATTCAGGTGACCTATTGTAAAGCAAGGTCAGACATTTTTCTCCATTGCCATGTGTCAGAAGATATCTCCCATACAGATGCTGGGTTTCAGCTGAAGAATAGGCTCTGGTACAACAATGGTGTGTTACATGAGGCTCTAGGTCAACTCTTTTTGTGGTCTGCTTATAATTCCTGGCCTTGTGTTGTGACTTCTATTGTTATGAGTTGTTTCTAATTTGTTCTTGAGGTCTTTCTGCTGAGAGTTACCATAAGCCTAGATAGCCACTGTTCCCCTGACAGAAGAAAGAAGGAAAAGTCAAGTTTGGGTGTGCCAGGCAGGCGAGACACAAGAGGAGGTGAAATCAAAATACAAGAAAGAGAAGAAATATATTACCTACAGATCCCAGAGAGGTTAGGAGTCGGTGTAGGAGCATGCTGACAGGAAGCCTGGGAGCTTATTTACATGACTCTGTTGTTGACCATTAGTTTTTATGATGGTCATCAACTGCAGGATGTGTTAGATTTTGGATAAAGGCAATGAGGAACAAGCAAGCTATATTGCAAGCAATAACATAGGGAGGCACAGTTTTAACTAGGTCAAAGATGTTGGGGTATAACTGGGTTTCAAACAACTTATGTGAGGCCTAAAAATAGATGCTAAGGCAGCAACTATCTTGCACAAATTTACAATACTCTGTTTACACTTGATTCTGTGTGTAGAAATTCTAGTTTGCAAGATAATTGCTGTTGGTCCTGAACCATCCTTATAAGAGAATCCAGCTCATGGTAAGCCATTTTCACTGCATAGTAATTTGATATTTTATTAGTAGCCATTTCTCAGGACCTAGAAAAACATCAGGATCTTGTTTTTATAAGGAAATATTGCACTGTAGATGTCATAGCTTTGCTCCAGAAGTCTAGGAGCTTGATTTAGATATTTCTATTGAGCTTGTGAGAAATTTCACACAGGATCTTCCCCCATCGTTAATGCTTCTAATACCATAGGGTCTGCTGAGCCATGTGGCATAAAAGGAAATGCTGCTTATAGTACAGTGTGGATATACACTTGCCTCACCTAGTATATAACTCAGGATAACATTTCCAAGTGTGGAATATGTTGACCAGAACCCAGAGAGACCTGCCAGGCATTGTACTTTCTTCTTTGTGGTTGGAAGTACCAAGTACAACAACAAATTATTTATTTTGGAATGGATCCCATACATGCCTCAAAACTCTGAATATACTTAAACATTTTACTATGTAGCAGATCTTTAAATTTGCATAGGGTTTATCATCCTCTTTCTGGAGCACATATTCTTCCCAAGGACTCCAATATACATGGCATTTCTTGTTCATCCAGTCCAATCACATGATGTCATAAAGACAGTGGAACAATGAGATGTTCTTTGAGATGTCCAACAGGGTCAGGTCCCCTCAAAATATATTACGACAGAGAACAGAAGAGTTAACATAGTCCTAGGAAAAGACTATTACTAGGCACTGTTGTCCAGTCCAACTAAGTGTGAACTGTTTCTAAAAATTATAATTTCACCTAACCAGTGATCACTTAATATATACTTGAAGTTGCCAGGCACATCAAGTACTGTAATCCCAGTACTTTGAGATGCCTGTAATCCCGGTACTTTGGGAAGCTGTAGTTGGAGGATCACCCGAGGCCAGCCTGGGCAACACAACAAGATCCCATTAAGCACTTGAAGACATTTTGATCTGCTTTAGCAAATATTCTCTATGTGGCAAAATCACTCCAATTGAAGCTACTATTTCACTGATTTTATAATAGTCTACTATAATACTCTTAAGATCCCACTGGTGTTTGCAAGAACCAGACTGGCATGTTAAAAAGAGACACAATGAGGATCATAACCTCTGAATTCCTTAGGTCTTTAAGTGTGACACTCACTTTTGACATCATATCCAGGATGTGACATTGTTTTATTTACCATCTTGGCTGGTGGGGGCAGGGCAAGGTCTGAAGGTTCTATTTGGCCTTTTCCAATTATCTTTTAACTCGCAGACCAGGAAATCAACATGTGGTTTGTGCCAACCACCAAGTATTTATTTCTCATTATACTTTCAGAGACTGAAGAAATCATCAGCATGGATCTGAAGACTGTGTTTGTTACCTGACCTCCATATTCCATCACTCTGATAAGGAGCCACAATGACACTAGAGATCTTAAGGTATCAATGCAAGTCAGACACTGTGGCCACAAATCCTTGAAATGTTTTTACCAGAATAAAAAATACTCAGTAATGGCCAGGTGCAGTAGCTCACACCTGCAATCCGAGCACTTTGGGAGGCCGAGGCAGGTGGATCACGAGGTCTGGAGTTTGAGATCATCCTGGCCAACATGGTGAAACCCCGTCTCTACTAAAGGTACAAAAAAATGAGCTCGGCGTGGTATCACATACCTATAGTCCCGCTACTCAGGAGGCTGAGGCAGGAGAATCACTTGAATCAGGGAGGTGGAGATTGTTGCAGTGAGCTGACATTGTGCCACTGTGCTCCAACCTGGGGACAGAGTGAGATTCCATCTCAAAAAAAGAAGAAAAAGTAATACTCAATCATATGGCCACGGGTGCTTTGAAGAAGACCTGAGGGAATAATTACCGTGTTCACCTCTCATGGCAATACAGATAGTTTTTCTTCCTGGGACCTGGCCTCGCCTTCAATGAAGGTGCCTGGGTCTGAAAACTTGCTCATGACCAAAAACTGGGCAAGGAACAATGACTTCTTATTAGTAAGATTGCTCATTCTCCTGTTCATCCATCCTTTATTTATTTTGAGTTATACATAAAGTAGTACTTGCATAGACTGCTAATCTATTTTGACTCTGGAAATACCAGTTTCTATGAATCATCTTTATAACTCTCTGTCAGTCAGTCCTCCCTGGCCCACATCTGATCTTGACACTATTTATAATTGTGTGCCTGTCTTTTAACAGTTTAGCACTTCCACCTGACCTCTGTGGTTTTAACGTTCTGTCATTCCCATTAGGATCAGTGAACACAGTTTTATAAAGATATCTTCTCCTGCAAGCCCTGGCCTAGAAAGGGAACCTGTGAATGTCTTAGTGAAGTTAGTTCCCTTCTCCCCAGCAGTGTTCTTACAGATTTGGTTAATAGCGTTGCCTTTGTGTTCTCAAGTGTAATATAGTCCTCTGGATGTTTTTACCAGCTGTATTAAATAGCCATCCTAATACAACTACACCTCTGAATCTTTTAATCCTTTTATATCTGCCATTCAAATTCTGGCATTTCTTCATTCAGTGTAGGCCATCATTTACCCATGTTTCTAGGAATCATGGTAGAAACACCTTCATACTGTCCTCTGGTGTTATAACAGGGTGTTCAATTCTCTATCCCCAGAGAGCGATCTCAAGTCAGTAAAAGTCCTTATTTTACCATGTGCTCTCTTCCTTGGTCAAGCACCTTCAGAGTGTAATCCCATGTATACACCATACCTGATGAGTGGTTCCTACAGCTTCTTTGAAGTGGAGCCTACTTTCTTTTCTTATCAGGCCCAGCCTTGGCGCTCAATGGATTATGCTATGACCTAAACTATTAAGAAGAGAAAACAGCAGCATATCCTAAAGGAGGCAGATATTGTCTAGTAGAGGAGAGGCTTCTCGATTGCTTTCTAGCAATGGGGGGATACTAATTCAAGAAAGTAAGAGACAGCTTATCTGCAATCACAGACAATTCAGAAGAATCTTAGAATTCAAGATATTTATTTGCATATTTAGAATTCAAGATATTTATTTGCATATTGGTGTTTTCGTCTGAAACAGGGTTCTGAACTTGACAGAGCTGATCTGCCTAGTTTTAAAACTTAAACTTCTTTGGGGTTCAGCAATTCTTATAATTGAATATTGGACCTGAACCTCAGTTCTCTATGCTCTTAGAACAACTTCATTATATACTACTGAAGCACTGCTCTGGATCTCACACTTAACTTTTATTTTTTAAATTTAATTTAATTTTTTTTTTTTTAATTTTTTGAGACGGAGTCTCGCTCTGTCGCCCAGGCTGCAGTGCAGTGGCGCTGTCTCGGCTCACTGCAAGCTCCGCCTCCCGGGTTCACGCCATTCTCCTGCCTCAGCCTCCCGAGTAGCTGGGACTACAGGCGCCTGCCGCCACGCTCGGCTAATTTTTTTTTGTATTTTTAGTAGAGATGAGGTTTCACTGTGTTAGCCAGGATGGTCTCGATCTTCTGACCTCGTGATCCGCCCGTCTTGGCCTCCCAAAGTGCTGGGATTACAGGCGTGAGCCACCGCGCCCGGCTTAACTTTTAATTTCTAACTAATCACTCAGATTTCTTCTTTTTTTAAAACACAGGTTAGCAATAGATACACAATTGCATTTAAAGTACCATTTCTCCACATTTCCTTCATATTTCTCAAATACCAGGTATACGCACCAGTTAATGCATTCTTCTTCACTTGTAATCCATTCCAACTTACTCATAGTGAGAATCTTAACAGTTACACTCACATCTTGTGCCAGAGTTTTCTTTGCTACACAAGCATTAGTGTTAATGTACTTGTGGACAGCTGACAATGGGTGATCCACCTCTAAAATCTCGGGTTTATATGTGTATTCTCAGACCCTTGGCACAAATTTGGCATGTTGAATTCCCTGCATAGCCAACTCTAACATATATCACATATATATCTGTTATATATATATATCTCTCACATATATGTGATATATATAGCACATATTTATATAACACATATATGTATTATATATGTGTTTTGTATATATAATATATATGTAATATATATAACATATATGTGCAATATATAAACCATATATATGTTATATGATTTATATATATGAATACATATCAATGTATAGAGGTTTTATATGAAGCATTCTTGAGATTGATATTTGTATAAAGAAATAGAAGGAAGAGAAATCAGAGAGGAGAAGTTGAGCTGTGATGCAGCCTCCATGGACATTTAGCCAACTCTATGAGTTTAGTATCTGGGATGACCTTTCAGTCTCCATGGACATTTAGACAAAGCTCTGAGTTCAGTATCTGGGATGACCTTTCAGAGTTGATTCAAGCTGGGAACTTTGCCTTTGTAACTGCATGTTGATCAGTCAATACATATGGACTTCCCTGGGAGCTGGTGTGACTGTGGATGATGTGGCTTTCTTTATTATAGGTAGCTCCACAACTGTGACAGTTATGGGCTTTTTGTTTTTCCCCCACAGCACTCACAGCTGCTTGAGGAATAAATCCTTCTTCTGTACAAAACGATCTGAAGAGCACGTCACAATATCCATTATGGTTTAAAAGGTGAAAACTAAAACAAATCATAAAACAAAGCCCTAATGGATTGAGATGAAGAAGATATCTATAGATTGGAGGTCAGGTGAAATTGAAAACCAATTATGGTATGAGTAATAGAGGAATCTTAATAGACTATAGAAGACATTTTATTTTATTCTTAAGATAATAATGAGGATTTACACAATGAGAAAATGCTCTGCTAAATGTCCATTTTCATTTACTATAATTTTTTTCTAGAAGTTCATGTTATACTCTAGCAGAAAGAATAAAAAAAGTTTAGAAACATTTATATATGCCCTAGTTATATAAAATCAATATATTTAAATAAACTTTATATTTGTTGTAAAGAGTCATACACTCAAAAAGACAAATACAAAAAATCGTATATTCAAATTACTGTTATAAAAAAACTTTTTCCTTTGGAAGTATAATATTATAAATTTCCCTCATGGATGAAAAATTTAAACATTTTTAAATTGCTTGAAGAATTGATGGTTGATAAGAATCAGAAATAATCATGTTTTTAAAAATAGCAGGAAAAGACAGATATGCAAGTGGTTGGTAAGTATTACTGATGGATAAGAGGACACCTATTATGTACTCACAGAAATTTAAAAAAAAGAATCAGGAAGTCAAGCAGAGTCAAGCATTATCCTAGATATCCACATACTTTAAGATTATAACTAACTAATGAGACAAAATAGTAACTAAATTAACTCTATTGTTAAGAAATTAAATTTTTATATTGGCTAAATTAAATGGCAATTCACCTCTCCAGCAATAAAACATTTATTTTATTCATTTATTCTATTCACTTAAATGTATCACACATTTTCTAATTTTTTTATTAAATCATAGTTTTATTTAACTTTTTTATAAACTCAATGTCATATGTAATATTAGCACACTATGTTGATATGTAGTGTTGTGACCAAAGGTTGCTATCTGATTAATGCACTATTCCAGTATAAGCATCATAATGATTCAATACTTTAAAATCTCATGAAAAGGTAGTTTTAAAGACAATTATTTACACTGAATAATTTTAAGCTTCCAGTTATTATCTTTTGGTAGTTTTTTAAAAGCATGAATTTTGTACAATATAGAATTAAATAATTTAAGGGTGTTGTATTGAGATTCAATATGAAACAAGATTTATTTGACCATCCAATCAAACCACTTGCTTTGTTCCACATATTGTTGTAAGCCTGCAGAGATTTTATGTGCCTGTGTGTGTGTGCGCGCGCACATGTGTGCGTGTATGGTCCCTTCTCTAATGGAGCTAACCTTCTAGTGAGAGAAGACAATGTAGGCGGTAATAAGGCTATAAAAACATAATGAAGGAAGGCAATAAGAATAGAGTATATGAGTCATAGATGAGCTTTCTGATGATGGAATTTTTAGTAGAGTTTTTCAGAGGGAGAGAATAAATCATGCAGATATATTTTGGTAAAAAAAAAAAAATTCTAGGGAGAGGGAAAACTAAAAGAAAAGGACTAGGTGTAGCCCACCTCAAAACAGTGACTAGTCCATCTCAAAACAGTGTAGAGACCAGTATGGTTGGATTAATGATTGAAATTAATAGTATGTATACATCAAATGTATATACATACATACCTACATATATTATATATACATGCTATATGTATATTATATACAAATATTTATTATATAACTTGCATATATTTAATATTCAAACTTATTTTATTGAAAGTCATATGACAATGACGAATGCCTAGTATATTTGAAGAATGTGTAATTCTAATACATGAACTTGGAAAAATTCAAAAACATAAGTCTTGTCTGTTTTAAGAAAAGAAAAAATATGGAAAATAATGATTTTAAGAATTCAGACTTACAGTAAAACAAACAAAAACTGAGCCACAAGAAAATATTTACTTCAGTTTTATAGCCCTGGTGTTTCTCATATGAGCTATTCTTCTCATAGTAGGGATATGAAGTATTTTTGTTTCCTTTGAGATAGAGCAACTCAAGATACATGAATTTCAGAAACTATTTCACTGAGTCATTCAATTCCATTTATTTCAAATACCACTGCCTCGGGAGTAATAAATATGCAACTGCCTGTAGACACAATAAAGTATTTAATCTTGAGCCAAAGGTTGTTGAGTTGTTAAACATGAAAGCCAGAGAAAGTGCTTCTTTGCTCTGAGGAAAATAAAATTTTGTTCTGGATATTTGTGTCCAAAAATGAACAAAGAGATTAAGGTCAAGTGTGGACATAGTCAGATTAAAAGGATTTATTGTATTCTGTGATGTTTTTAGGCTGACCCAGTAAAAAGTAATTCAATACTTTTCAGAAAGTAAATTGGTTGGAAGAAATAGATATGCAGGAAAATAACTGTAAAAATGCTAATATTTGTATATATTTTAGGATTAGAAGTTAAATGTGGGATAAAATATGATGAATAGGAATACTGGGTGAACAGATAGCCTTTTTTCACACCATTCCCTCACGTCCTGCTCAAAGGAAGATAGACAAACTCAATAAAAAGCCTAAAACAAAAATGATCTGTGCTGAGTTTCATATGTGAGCAACGATAACACTCACCACAATCTGCATGTGTCTTATAAAGCCTGTGCTCATGCCCATCCTCAAAAGATACTACTACACCTTTAAGACTTATGCAAAATGTTAAAAACATTCTTCTTCTTCCTGGTCTACCTCAAAAATTCACTCTAATGATGATGAACATTTAAGATATGTTTTATTCTCTCATTCTACTTTTAATTTGCTTTTTACTATTTAAATCCTCAACTCTTCCCAATGCTGAAATTCATCAGGAAAAAACAAGTAGGGAGCATATTAGAGAAAACCTCCATACTGAAAAATGTCTATCTGATCAATCGCTAATGAAAATTGTAATAGAAGTTTGCTCTTTAGAAATATATTACTATCAAATGTCCAATCATCCACTATCAGAAATAAATCATTACTAGATTTTTTATATCCATAGGTGGTGTGCTTTGAGATGTACAATATTGAAATACCAGCAAATAGGAGACACGATGAACCTAGAGGAATACAGAACTACTGAAAAAGAGGACCCCTTCCAGTGCTATATAGACAAACTTCATATCATAAAGTAAATTAAAATTGCATCATGAATACCTTAACATACATATATTATGACAGTGAGAGTATTACTGAAATAGGAAAGGTTCCCTTATCCCTCTCACAGGGTGTGTGATGGGGTTGTGGCTTGTTTCTGTGGCACCCCGCTGCTCCAGCCTCTACAGGGAGCATGCAGACGGGCAGATTGTGGGGCTCCAAACTTATGGATGCACCTAGGCATGAATGCTTACAGCTTCTGAAGCCCCAGTGGGTGTGTTACCACGTGCTCTTTTAGTTTTGCCATCCGTAGGCAGCTTGTGTTAGCTCTATCACAGCCCCCTTCCTTATCACAAGGACAGAGGGCTTTCTGTATCCAGGGATTTCTCGCCTTGGTGTGAGGGAAGAATAAGATCACACGTGGGCTTGGAGAATGAGTGCAAGGTTTTATTGAGTGGAAGTAGCTCTCAGCAGATGGGGGAGCCAGAAGGGAGATGGAGTGGGAACGTGGTTTTCCCCTAGAGTCAGGCCACTCAGTGGCCAGGCTCCCCTCTAATCGCCCAGGCCAAACTCCATGTAGTTGTGCTGGTCAACGGTCTGCTGGCCTGCCGGTGCCTGTCGGTGTGCTCTTGGAGTCCTCTCGACGTCCAGCCACTTGTATGTTCTTCTGCCAGTGTGTTCCTGTCAACGTCCAGATGTTTGTGTGCATGCCCTCTAGGGTCTCGGGGTTTTTATAGGCACAGGATGGGGGTGTGGTGGGTCAGGGTGGTCTTGGGATGTGCAACATTTGGGCACAAAGGCAGGAGTGCCTGTCCTCACCTAGGTCCATGGGCATAAGCCTAGATGTGGAGCCCTAACCAGGGACCACGCCCTTCCCTTCCCAGCACTTCCCTGCCCCCCTTCCATATCATTATTAATCCCATTTTATAAACACTGGAAATAATTACAATAAAATTGGACAATAGTTATGGTAAAATAAAACAATCTTCTGATTAGCAATTTAATGGCTGGGGAGAGACTAGCAAAGCTAAATAAACTGTTACATGATAGCTTTCTAATTAGAGAGAAACATTGCCTGCCACCACTCTGAAAGCTGCAACCATTTGCACATGCTCTGGACTCTTCAAGTTAGCACAAAAATCACTTAGGAAGTTTACACTACATTCTAGACTGCATTTAGCAAACGTTTTCCATAATATGCAGGATAATTCTCTTGATGGCCTTGGACTCACCCATTTCTCCCCACCTGCTCACTTGTAGTCTTCCAAAATCACTGAAGAATGTGCTGGAATGCAACATCCTGAGATATGGAGGAACTCACTGGAGCAGCCTCATTCTGTTGCCTTCTTTCCTAGAAACAGAATGTTCTTCAATGCTTTGGCCTATTATGCCATGAGACCCCCCCCCCCCCCGCCAAGGTATAAAACCCAAGACAGGTCACTTTCTGGGGTCCCTCAGGTGTGGTGCAAGTGGGGCACAGCAGTAAGGCTCTATCTGCCTTTAGCAGATGGAGTGGTGGGGAACCAGCTTATCATGAATCCTGGGCTTCTGTTGTCCCTTGCTGCCTATCTGGAAGTAATAAACCAACTTCATGTAACTTGTGGTATGAGTGAGTATTCTGTCTCATTGGACTTGAGCTAGTAGTAAATGTGCAGTGAGCTGAAGTCCAAGAAGAAAATGAGCTGAAGTGGTAACCAGTGCACGGAAAACCTGTATCACATAACGTTTATAAAAAAGAGTAATTATTTTTGGCTTTCTATGAAGAACAGATATTTTAAATTTTTCAAGTTCTATGATCTCTGTCACAGCTATTCAACTCTGCTAATATAGAGCAAAGGCATTCAAAGACAATATATAAATGTAGCTGTGTTTAAATTAAACTTTGTTTGCAAAACCGCCTAGTGGGACAGATTTAATCTGAAAACCACAGCTTGCCAATTCCTCTGCTGGAGTAATCTACACAATATTGCTGAAAATAAGAAGTAAAAATCTCCCAACACCAGTTACATGGATGGAAATTAGTAATTGAGTCACATATACAATAATTAGTCAAATGACAACATCTGCTTTCTTTTAGAATCTTGAAATGTTTCACTATTAAAACTTTCATTAAGAATAAATCTCCCATATGTATTCTATTCTTCTCTAAATACAACTAAACTTCCATAAACAATAAGCATATCGGTACAATGAGTTACATATGCATCTGTTTTTAAATCTAAAATATTGAGGGTTCCACTTCTGGTATGGTTGAGTAAGTTCCTACTAGACCCAACCTCACACAGACCATTCTGAACAAAACACAAAGGCACTGGAGAGTGAACAAAGGTAGTAGATTACAGAGGGAAGTAAAATATTCAGAGGAGAAAAAGGCTAGGCATAGGTTTGCTATTGCTCACTGGCTTTAGTCTTTAAGGAAGACCTTTGTGGTACAAAAATGATGGCCAAAGTAATGATAGAAAATGAGGCCTTTCCAGCCTAAAGAAACAGAGGATAGAGTTTAGGCAATCATTTCTACTATAAAATGAAGGGTGAATCTGAGAGAGGCATGAGCCAAGGTGAGGAAGCCTCAAATTCTGTATATAATCTATGTTGAATTTCTGACTTACTTGGGAACCATGGATACAAGAGACAACTTCCAGTTATGGATAAAATAACTATCCCGGTATTTGTGCAACTGCCTATAAGACAAAGCTAAATGTCTGCTAAACACACAAAGCAAAAAATCAATAATTTGTGGAGTAACATCATATTCACAATTTTCAAGATGTAATACAATTGTTCCACATACAAGGAGCTGGGAATGTATGATATATTCCACAAAAATAATAATTAATTTACAAAACAAAAACAAAATATCAGTAAAATATGAAAGATGTGAATAACATTAATCAATTCGACCTATTTGATGTGTACACAACATTTCCCCAACAGCAACACAAAATCAAATCTCAAGTAAAAGAAAATAACTAAGATAAATGTAGAAATAAACAAAATAATAAAAAAAAAAAGACTCAACAAAGAAAATTTGTTTTGTTGTAAAGATCAACAAATTTACAAGCCACTAACTAGATTGATCAAGAAGATTGAGCAAGAAAACAAATTACTTGTATCAATAATAAAAGAATGGTTATCACTAAAAGTACTAGGGGCATGCACAGACTAATAAGACCATATTATGAACAATTTTCCATCAACAACTTAGATTAAATGGACAAATTTCTTGAAAAGAGCAATTTACCAAAACTGAAATGAAACAAAGGACAAAATTCAAATAACCCTGTCTAGTAAATAAATTGAACCCGTTTTCATAAACCTTTCAAAGAAGAAAACTCCAGGACCAGATGATATCCCTAGTAAATTCTTTCAATATTTAAAGAAGAAATAACATCAAATTTACATAAACTCTGTTACAATACAGAAAATGAGGGAATACTCCTGAATTCATAGAAAAATATATTAAATAAAATAATGCTAGAAACTAATAGGCACCCATGAGCTAAGATTCAACATTTATTAACAATACTTTAGAAAATCAAATCCAGCAATACATAAATGGGGTAGTGCTTGTAGTTGAGAGGTTTTGTTACAGGAATACAAGATTGTGTTAAATTTCCAAATCAATTAATGTAATTCACTGTATTAACAGAAAAAAAAAAAGAAAAAGTACAAATTTATTTTAATAAGTATGAAAGAACATTTGACAACATTTTACACTTTTTCAAAATTAAAAATATATGACAAATTAGTAACATAAGGAAATTTTCTCAGTCTGGTAAAGGAAATGACATTTATGAAAAACCTAGGGCTAACAGCAAATTCAGCATTGAAAACTTGAATGCTTTCTCCCCTGTGCCTAACAAGAAAAAAATGTCCATTTTCACTAATTCTATGAATGTCTTAGACATTGCAAAAAGGTGTGAAATAGAAATAAAAACAAAAGCTAAGAGAGGAAGAAGTAAACTTATTTTCACATGGCTGGACTATTTCCACATAAAATTCTTAGGACTCTACAGCACAATGATTATAACTAACCAGTGAACTGAGTGAGATATCAGGATACAAGATTAATACTAAGAAGCCACTTGTATTTTAACGTATTATCAACAAAAATTTTTAAAATGAACTTTAACAATTTCCATTAGTATCATGATCTTATAATAGAAGAATAAATTTAACAAAATAAGTGCCATGACATCTATGCTTAATTTACAAAAAACATAGCTGAAATTAATGAAGACCTAAATAGTGAGGAAAAACTATCACCATGAATTGTAAGACTCCATATTTTTAAAATGTTAGTTCCTCTCAAATTGGTCTATAGCTTCAAAATAATACCAAGTCAAAATCTTAGCATTTTTTGTAGAAATTGACAATCTGATTCTAAAATATACATAGAAATACAAAAACCATAGAATATTCAAAGTGATCTTGAAACAACAAACCTGGAGGATTTAGACTAGCTGTTTTCTAGCATTATTACAAAGCTACAGTAATCAAAAGAATATGTTTTTGGCATAAGAATCAATCTACATATTAATAGAATAAAACAATCCAGTAATAAACCTATAATTACTTGGCCATTTAGTTTCAATATAGGGACCAAAGAAAGCTGGTGGGGCAAGAAAAGTCTTTTCAATAAATGGTGCTGGAGTTACTGGAAATGTATATAAAAATAATAATTACCTTAATGCCTACCTCACATTCTATGAAAAATTTTAATGGAGAAGAAACATGTGCTTATACATAAACCACAAAAAGTTTATTTTCTGGACTTGAAGAGTTCAGTAAATATATCTTAGACAAGTCACAGAATATTTAAAATAAGATAAATAGTCTTCGTCAAAATTAAAAACTTTTGCTCATAGATCTAAAATGTTAAAAGAGTAAGTAATGAAGCCACAGTCCATGTGAAAGTATTTGCAAAAGCATATCTTTGAGGAGGTACTGATATCTAAGTATAATAAGGTACTATGAAGATTCCGACAACTCAATACTAGAAAAGACAAACATTCCAATAATAGAAAGAGGCAAAAACTTTAGCCAGATGCTTCACAAAAGTAGAAAAACAAACGGCTAATAAGCACCAGAAAAAGTATCAAGAGTTCAATATCATAAGATTTCAGAGAAATGCAAATTAAAAGCATAATGAGCTACCACTAAATATCCACCAGAATGACTAAAATTAAAAAGATTTACATCAAGTCTTCGCAAATATGTAGAACAAACAGAACTTCCATATATTCTTGATGGGTTTGCAAAATACTAAAACTACTTTGTAAACAATTTGACCATTGTTTATAAACCTGCACATATACCTACCCTATGATTCAGCAATTCTAATACTAGGTATTTGCTCAAGAGAAATGAAAACAAATGTCACAAAAAAGTTGTACAAGAATGTTTGTAGCAGTTTGTTTATATTAGCCAAGAACCGGAAACAACCACAATGTCCATTAATAGGAACATCAACAAACCATGTTACATTTATACAATTATGTGTGTATGAGATGGAATCTCCCTGTGTGGCCCAGGCAGGAGTGCAGTGGCAGGATCCTAGCCCACTACATTCTCCAACTCCTGGGTTCAAGTGATCCTTCTGCCTTAGTCTCCCAAATATCTGGGATTAGAGGTGTGAGCCATTGTGCCTGGCTCCTAAAGCTAGAGTTTTTATTCAGCAGTGAAAAAGAAACAGAATTCTCATGCACTCAACAAAATGGAAGAATTTCAAGAATGTTACATTGAATAAAAGAAGCCTATGTGCAAATGTACCTATTGGATGATCATTTCATATTTATAAACTTCTAGAATAAACTAATTGAATACATGGTGAAAAATAACCATTAACAATGTTTGCCTGGCAGGATGGCAGAAATTGATGAGGCAAGGGAAAGAGACAGCTTTGTGGGGTTGATGATGATGTCCTACTAATTGGTAAGATTTTCTGTCGTGTAGGTGTGTGCCAAAACACAGAGAATATATATTGAAATATGTGTATTCCATTTTACATAAATTAACATAAAAACCTCAACAAATATTAAAGCCTATTTAATGATATACATTCTGGACTCTTAAGAAAAAATGGCCATGTCTTTTCTTAAAAATGTCTTTTGAAATGTATAAAAAATCTTAAGTTTGGTCAATGGATGAATACACGGATAAATATATGATAAATCAAACATAGTACAATGATGATAGGATTTAGATGATAGGTATACAGAATGTCTAGAAAACGTTTCCAACTTTGAAAATGTGTATAATAAAATAATGAAATACAATAAATTATTAAATTAATGAGCAAGTTTGTGATTTCAGTTTGTTCTCATAACCTGGAATTTTGTCCTTTTTCAACAATTATTAGCTTGGGTTTGGCAGTAGTGCTGAATTAATAACAATAGTATCAATTGTTATTGCCTACTGTGCAATTGTTCAAGCAAGACATCTTGTACCAGGACTTATTTTTCTTTGTATGACAGGAAACACAGCATGAAGTCTCATTTGAAAAAATATAAAGTCAGTAGAAACTTACTATCCTGAATAGGAGAATCTTTCCCGGCTTGTTGAAAGTTGTATCACCCCTCTTAACTATTGGTATGCATTAGTATATGGGAAGGGATAATATATTAGAATATGTATTAGGAGGATCTTATTGAAAGAAGTGAATACAATTATGATCTTTTTCTCCTTGACAATTTATCAGAATCTTTTGAAAGTTAGAGATGATTCTAATTGAAAGTCATCTCCTAGCACAAAAATATATCAAGGGTCCTAAAAAATTTTCCCTAAAGGAAGCTGTGATCTGGGTTGGTGATCTGCAATCATGTCAAGGGTGTAGGGTTTTGAGGGGATTCCAATCTCAGACACAAAATAGGGGACAAGTCTGGATGCAGCCCCAGGTTTAATTACCTGGCAAAATGCCCTGCTTTGAGGAATAAGGTTAAGTATATAAAGGTGAACTAAAATTGCTCTAACCTTGGAACATGGTACAAAGTTGCAAATTAGGAAATGAAATGGAGCTTTAAAGGTCATGTCAGGACTCTTTAGAAAGGATGTTCCACAGTGCAGTGAGGCAACAACAAATTATAGATTCTGGAGGATAGATCATTCTTTATCATCATTTATCTGTCTTATATCTTTTGTCAGAAAGAAGGACCAATTTATTTGACTTGACTTCCAAACCCTTGGTCCCAGGGAAATAAATGGGGCTACATGTTGGAGCACCGATTACCACGTTTAAGCTGCAGGGCCTAGGTTCAATCAGCTACCCTGATAGAGACTCAGATTCCTCCTTGGTAGAGTGGGAATAATAATGATCATAATAAAGTGTTATTGTTGGAAGTAAATTGAATTTCAAAACACTTTGAATTTAACACATAACATAAATATAAAGATTATTTGAAATGTGAAGTCAAAAGAAGATCCTTAAAAATTATGACATCTTTCTTCATTTCAAGACTCAAATGTACTTTTGCACATGTTGTTAACAAGATGAAATGGGTGGCACTCAGTGATTTGGTATATTTTCTACATCTAGAATTATAGCATAGGAAGTTTTAGTAATAAAAGTTATCTCTACAATATATTTTATTTGGATTACATAAATAACATCAATAATTTCTTTATTTTAATGTATTTTTATTTTCTTAAAAATCTCTCATGAAGTTTCAAAATTACTTCAACCCTTCTGAGATCAGGATGTAAAAAAAAAATGTTGATTTAATTAAGATTTGTGTGATCTCACAGAGAACAATTTTCAAAAAGAAAATTTTAAAACAAAACTTATAAGAATTAAACATCTAAAAATAAATCTGCCTCATTGCTAAAATTAAGATTACATGACATGACTAACCAAATATGCTTTATTTTTTTTTTCAATAAGTTGACAGATTTTTATTTTTCACTTTATCAGTTGGGATTATATCCTATGATCTATCAGTGCACTCATTATGAAAAAATCCTAGAGGATATTTGAGACAAATTGAAGTATAAGAGATGAGGAGATAGGATACTTTACAAAGTAATCTCAGAACATTGTTCAGTGCCCTAGGAAATATTTTCTTTCATCACTGGGCTTTAATCCATTTTCCAACCTAGAACATTTGAAGCTAAAAGTTCTATCTAGGAAATTGCATAAACTTTTTTCACTTCTATATTGAAAAGAGTGACTTGAAGGATATTGTAGGGTAGCAAAGAAGTAGCAAGAGGCTACTGATAGAGTACAGTAGTCTTATTCCTTTTTAATTTGTTGTGACCAACTATTTCCGCCACACCAGTGAAGAACTGAAAGGTTTATCTACTTTTCGTTTTGGGGGTTTCATTCACTTCTCCCCTATTCCCTAATTTCTCCACAGAGAATGCTAGCTTCTAGCATTTTTGCAGGAAAAACAATTACCTCATTTCTAAAATAAATACGAATAATGTAATTTCTGACATTGTCTAATATTTATAGATTAATACTACACTATCCATTTAGACAGTCCCTTAATTTTATGAAATAAATGTTTGCTTTCAAATTTCTTTTCAACACAGATAATTTGAGTTTGGTAAAATGAGTTAGATGTTACAATTTGAGTAAAGAAATGGAAAAGGATGAAAGAGACTTTTACTTTCCTTTTTATATATCTCCCTTTTCTAAGAGGAGTCCCTCCTGATGTTTCAGAAGCTGTATATTGTCTGGTGTTTGTAAACAAATGGGAATTAAATGCCAGCTCCATGCCACATTGTATTAACTGAAAGCAAAATCAATTTAATTTTTTTTCCAATTGAGTTAAATCTTTGTGACCCTTTGTCCTTCAGATTTAACAAGGAGAATGGAGTTCATTTAGATCAGAGAAACTTCAGAGAAACTTAGCATCACAGAAATAACAGACCCCTCTACTCATTGAATCAGTATACTGTCAGAGCTAAACTGATAGCTTTATAAAGGTTTTTTATTGTATTTAAACGAAATTTAAAAGCCTATGCATATCTTCACAGCTGAGATAGCTAATATATATGAAATAGAATTGTAATGTGGCTTTCTTGGAGAGTTCAGAAAAAACTTGTTACAAATAAGACTTTAAGTCTCAAGTCCAAGAACATTAAAAAGTGTTTTTATAATCAAAATGAAAAGGGAAAGATATGAAACCAATTATTTGTAACTGAAAAGCACCACATCAATGGCAAGAATGTGATATCAGTTTAATGACAACTATTGATACTATGCTTAATTACAAGGTCTATTGATTTTTATTTGGAAAGTGAAAGATATTTAGTCGATACAACATCCCATCTTATCTCATAAAGTTGCACTAATGTGTAATATATGCAATACATTAAAATCTTTTAAAATGTTAATTTTATTATTTTAATAAATTACATAATTTATTATGTAATTGGTTGCTTTTAACATTTGACTATAGTAAGAGCATAAGAAGTAGAGTCCTGATAGAAGCTACAGTGACAAAATTTAACAGATTCAAAAAGTGATTTTATTGTTCTACACAAGTCAGATTTTGAAACAATATTAAGACTATTAAGACTAAAGAAACTCTAAATAACATTATATATTTAAAAGTTTTATTAACAGCCCAATGCATATAATCACTACAGAAAAACTTTAACAAGGCTGGCACGGTGGCTCACGCCTGTAATCCCAGCACTTTGGGAGGCCGAGGTGGGCAGATCACGAGGTCAGGAGATCGAAACCATCCTGGCCAACATGGTGAAACCCAATCTCTACTAAAAATACCAAAAATTAGCTTTGCGTGGTGGTGGGTGCCTACTCAGGAGGCTGAGGCAGGAGAATAGCGTCAATCTGGGAGGCAGAGATTGCAGTGAGCCAAGATCGCACCACTGCACTCCAGCCTGGGTGACAGAGCGAGACTCCGTCTTAAAAAAGAAAGAAAGAAAGAAAGAAAAACCTCAACACTATCAATACTGGTAAAGGATTCTGCTCTTTTTTCAATTAATTAATTGCTGGAAATTCTAAGTAAAATTGTCACAGACAGGAACATTTTCCAACGCCTTGCTATCTCTGTGACACACAGTTTTAACATTCATAATCCCATATAATATTATTCCATCCTAAACATCTGGAATCTACTTGCATCATGTTCCCAATCTTTTCAATCTGTTTTTCTTACATTAAAATATCACTTACAGCTTTATAAACCCTCACAGGAGTATGATCATTAGTATTTTACACTCGAAACTAGAAAGAAACAGAAAGAGAAAATAATTTGCTAAAAACGCATGATTACTAAGTGTTACAGTTGGCATTACATCCGAGTTTAAATTTCTTATGCCTGTTAGACAAATTTCAATTTCTTTGATAAACTATATTAGTTTCCAAATTTTAGCCTTTTATTAGATAAATAATTGCCTTTGAGAAACAGACATTAATTTTGACATTGCTTGGCTTTAACTCCTTATTTCCCAGAAGTTAACTGAAGAACAAATGATTAAGTGACTTAGTGCTACTTAATGTCTCCTCTGCTCTTTCATTGTTTGTTTTCCTTCTTATTGCACAAAATTTTCCCAGTAATTACTTTAACAACATGTTGCAAGTAATAATACCAACAGTAATAACAACTACAGAGCAAAGATAAACATTGGCAAATTAAAAAAAAAAATTCCACACATTGTAGAAACAAATTCAAATACAGCTGTCCGTGGCGGCTCATGCCTGTAATCCAAGCAATTTTTGAGGCTGAGGTGAGCTGATCAGTTAAGGTCAGGAGTTCAAGACCAGCCTGGGCAACCCTGTCTCTTTTAAAAATACAAAAACTAGCTGGGAATGGTGGCACACACCTGTAATTCCAGCTACTTGGGACGCTGAGGCACAAGGTTTGCCTGCACCAGGTAGGCAAAGGTTGCAGTGAGATGAGATGGCATCACTGCACTCCAGCCTGAGTGACACAGTGAGACTGTCTCAAAAATAAATAAATTATATAAATTCAAATATAGATGCAATAAAGATAATTGTAAAGAGATTAGAAATTAAAAAAAAAAAACACAGTCACATAGTGGAAAAAAATCATTAAATTAAGAAAAAAAATTCCAGCTTTATGTGTACATAGGAAATGCAGTATACATTACATGCAAGGATATAGGAAAGTTGGAAATGGAAAGATATGCTTGACAAAGATTATTAAAAAGAGCTGGTATTACATAATAGTGTGTCCAGAATTGATGGGTTCTTGGTCTCGCTGACTTCAAGAATGAAGTTGCGGACTCTCACAGCGAGTGTTACAGTTCTTAAAAAGATGGTATGTCTAGAGTTCGTTCCTTCAGACGCTCAGATGTATCTGGAGCTTCTTCCTTCTGGTGGGTTCGTGGTCTCGCTGACAGGAGTGAAGCTGCAAACCTTTGCAGTAAGTGTTACAGCTCTTAAAAGTCAGCGTGCACCCAAAAGTGAGCAGCAGCAAGATTTATTGCAAAGAGCAAAAGAACAAAGCCTCCGCACTGTAGAAGGGGACCCCATTGGGTTGCCACTGCTGGGGCAGGCAGCCTGCTTTTATTCCCTTATCTGACCCCACCCACATCCTGCTGATTGGTCCATTTTACAGAGAGCTAATTGGTCTATTTTACAGAGAGCTAATTCGTTCATTTTACAGAGAGCTGATTTATCCATTTTGACAGAGTGCTGATTGGTGTGTTTACAATCCTTGAGCTAGACACAGAGTGCTAGATGGAAAAGTTCTCCAAGTCCCCACTAGGTTAGCTAGATACAGAGTACCAAACCGTGAGCTAGACACAGAGTGCTGATTGGTGTATTTAGAAACCCTAAGCTAGACACAGTGTGCTGATTGGTGTATTTACAATCCCTTAGCTAGGCATAAAGGTTCTCCAAGTCCTCACTGGACTCAGTAGCCCAGCTGGCTTCACCTAGTGGATTCTGCACCAGGGCTGCAGGCTGAGTTGCCTGCCAGTCCCCAGCCATGCCTGCACTCCTCAGCCCTTGGACAGTCGATGGGACAGGCACTACGGAGCAGGGGGCAGCGCCCATCAGGGAGACTCGGCCCGTGGGAGCCCACTGTGGAAGGGGCGCTCACACATGGCAGGCTGCAGGTCCCAAGCTTTGCCCCACGGGGAGGCGGCTGAAGCCTGGCCAGAATTTGAGAGCTGTGCATGTGGCCCGGCAATGCCGGGGGAACCTAGCTGCAACTTCTGCAGCTGCTGTCCCAGGTGCTAAGCCCCTCACTGCCCGGGGCCACCTAGCCCATGCCCACCCCCACTGGAACATGTGCTGGCCTGAACATGAGGCCCCAGTTCCCACCCACGCTTCTCCCTCCACACCTCCCCAGCTAGCAGAGGGAGCGGCTCCAGTCTTGGCCAGCCCAGAGAGGGGCTCCCACAGTGCAGTGGTGGCCTGAAGGGCTCCTCAAGCACCACCAGAGTGGATGCCCAGACCGAGGAGGTGCGGAGAGTGAGGGCTGTTAGCACATTGTCACCTCTCAATAGCATTCAATCAGTTAGGCTGTTAAATCATTTTATATATATATATATATATTTACTCTGGAGAAACTATAGAAGTCAAAAAGAAGCTTATATCTAAATATAAGCTTATATCTGAATAAATCACAACACACATACACAGATGCAAACACACACACTCCCCTGAGAATACACATGGCTGTTCTGAGTTGGCCTGTGTGTTGTAGGGGTGGGCTGTGGGATAGGAGACAGCCTGGGGCTTAGTGAATCCAGAAGCAACAGTTAAAGGGTGGTTCAATGATAGAAGCCAGTGGTTGCTTTGGCATGTTTCCAGCATTACAGAAGACAATTATGGCCTGTTTACTTACCCCCTATATCTGCAGCTATAGCCCAAGCAGCAGTGTTTGTGAAGAAATATCTAGCAGTGTATAATCTTTGGTGGGAGTAAGAATTTGAATAACATAGGATCAGATGGGATCATCAAATCCTCAACATCATTCCTCTACCCACTTTACTTTAAAAAAAACTCTTTTTTTTTTTTTTTTTTTTTTTTTTTTTTAAGAGACGAGGTCCCACTATGTTGCCCAGCTGATCTTAAACTCCTGAGCTCAAGTGATCCTCCTGCCTTGGCCTCCCAAAGTGCTAGGATTACAGGTTCAAGCCACTGTGCCCATCCAATGCCCACTCTACCTTAAGGCTCCCCAGGCTGGTTGTCAATAACTCTATCTTCCTGGTCTATATTCCTTCTTGTTGGGGGTTTAAAGGTGAATCCCTGAAGAGTTACCTTGTCAAACAAAATCAAAATAGTCTAGTCATCAGTTCTTTGTTATCTGTGGTATTTGGAGCTTCTACACTGATTCACCTCATCTATGATGGTTAACTTTGCCTGACAGACACAGACTGTACATAAGCTATTTCCCAAACACACCAGAAATAATGTCTTAACAAATTATTTGGGCATCATTTAGGGCAGTCAAGTTGACACGTAAAATTACCCATCACAACAAGTGTTTAATGTACTTAAAGCATAAAACGTAAATGTGGATTGAACAAAAACTTTGTTAGAATGATTCTTTCCTTAAATTACAATAACAAAAGTATATTTAGAATAGAAGTATTGCTATGTTCCAGAAATAATAGTAGGCATAAAACATTTTATTACCTAGAATTTATGTATATTTTTAAGTTAAAAACATGATTTTCTAAGAGACTTGATTGCACTGTCTTATTATTTTATGACAAGATTGATTGTAGATCGCTCATAGAAGAGATGACTCTCTCTTCTGCCAGCACACCCATCCTGCTGCCTGCTTCACATTAACATACTGAACTACTTCAAATCTGTGGTAGAGTCTCGCTTTCTCCTGATATCTTTTCTCACATTCTTTCTCAGCAATAGAGCTCTCAATAACTACCCAGAGCAAGGCAACCTGAAGCTCAATGGTCATGTGGCCATGTTCTAGCTAGTAATATAAAGCAGTTATTGTGTATAAAACTTAGGAAGTGTTCTTAAAAGGAGGCACTGCTTTTTGTTTCCCTTCTCCTTCTTTTCCATCTCCTTCTTATTTAATCCTTCCTTCCTCTTACATTTTACGTAATAGATATGGGGTCGGGGGTGTTCAAGGAATTGTCTGGGATCATGAAGTGGAAACCATTTATTATCTCACAGTTTCTGAGGTTGGGAGTTAGGAAATGGTTTAGGCTGGGCCTATGTTGAGGTTCTCATGAAACTAATCAAGATATTGACTATAGCTATGGTCTCATCTAATGCTCAGGGTCTTTTCCAAGCTCATGTGGTTGTAGACAGAATTCAGTTCCTAGTAGTTGCAAGACTGAAGTGCTCTGCTGCTGGAAACTGCACGTTGTCTTGTACCCTTCTCCACAACACGGCAGTTTACTCTTTCATGGCCAAAAAGCCAGGAAAAGTCTCTGCCATTTCAGGTGTCTAACTAAGGGAAAGCCTAGAATCTTTTTAAAAATAGCTAGGCTAATTAAGACCTACAAAGGCTATGTTCTCTTTTGATAACTTGAAATCAAGAGATTAGAGACCCAAATTACATCTGCAAAATCCCTTTTCCTTTGCTTATTCTATAAGCTGCAAGGACATCACCATTTTTGCCTAGATAACAGGATTATACATGGCATGTACACTAGGTAGCAGGAATCTCAAAGTAGAATTCTTCCTACCACACTGACAAATTTATGAAACCACAAAATAAGTTATGGGACCAGCGATGGACTGCTGAAATTTGGTTTTCTTTTATACAAGAAAGAAATATTTATATTTTCCTTATACTGCTGCTATTGTGTTTTGACCACTTGTAGTCAACGCTAATTCTCACTGATACAATGCTTATTTTCCCAACCCTTTTAAGAAAACAAACAGCAACACCACATAGCTGCTCACTTCGGGCTCCTCATTTTCTCCCAAAAATGACATCTCCTTTCCTGTGACTTTGTTAGCTATTTGTTGGATAACACAACTGAGTTGGAAAACTTATATGTAAAATTTTCTTCTCTTGTCTGTGAAACTAATTGCTAGCTTAGAATTAGCTTTATTAAAATATTTTATAACTTTCTCTGACTTGGCTCAAAGTCATAAAATTGACTTTTTTTTTTTTTTTTTTTTTGGCCATAAATACCTGGGGAAAACATTTGCATTATGTTTTCCCCCTCTCCCTTCAGCTTGTTTTCCTCTCACTTTAACTCCCCTTAATAAAAAACAAGATTATTGGCAACAATAAATGCAGGACATGAATTTAGCATATTATTCTGAGGGAGGAGTTCTAGTTTATCTCATTTTTTTTTAGTACTCCTGGAATAATCTGCTGTTTAATTGAGAAAAAGTGAAACAAAAATATAAACATTGTAGGAGATAGGATAAAACTGAGAATGTCTTAATCACCTATATATATATATTTTTCCATACATTTCATGTAATTTATGGTGGTACATGATGAACAGCCTCCCTTTCTCATCTTGCCCCATTGCCTTCGTGGACGGTCTGCTGGTTGTATTTTTTTTTGACTTCCTCACATTTTCCAGGACCTTAACTGTGAACTCAATTTTCAGACATTTCAGGATTTATGTTTATCCACACTATCTCTGAGAAATTTTCCTTCATGAGCTTGAGTTACTCTGAAAGTCACAATTCCTAAATATATAACAATTTTAAATTTTTCAAAAAGCATAAATGGAAATACACGGTTAAAGCAAGCACAAAAACTGATGTGTGTGTATAATCCTGCCACTTATCTTAGCTTCTACAAGTCTCCAACTTTTGATGGTTAGGAATATTCCTGGGAAATAGATTAGTGAATCCCATCACGTTTTTCTCGTGAATGACTTGCACACAGACACGTTGAAGCAACGAAATAGGAAGTAAAATTTGGGAAGGTTTCAATGAATGCTTCTAAAACAATCAACTGGAGTTCTTGAAAAGAAACAGGAAATGATGCTTTTGGGAAATCATGTTGAACATAATAAAAAAAAATGCCCACCTGGAGTTTATAAACCAAGAGAATCTTTAATTCCTCAATGATTTCATAACATAGAAACGATGATACTATCCTAAATATAGTCATTTCAGGATTAATACATTTTCACTATATTTATTTTTATTCAAAGTTTTTTCTGTATCTGTAGTGAGTTTATGTAAATATCAAATTCAAGTTTATTTCAAAGTTTTCTTTAAGATATTGACCAGTAAAATTTGAATAGAATTTCAAAGACAAGGCAAAGTCCAGAAAACTGAAATAATGTAAAACCTAGAGTAGATGGATTTAATACTACTTTGAAGATTAAATATACCTAAGAATTCCATATTTTAAAAATAACTATCTGGTATTTACAAAATTAAAAAACAACACTCAGTCCTTTATTTTCTTCTCAAAGGCTGCATATACATGATCTGTGAAACATATTAAATATGGTAGCCCCAATGCATGTATTTGCCAGTCATGTCAGCTAGGGTTCCATTAGGAAAGCAAGACCACTATGGGTAAAAATCACTATTACAGAAATTAAGTCTTACACCATTTAAGGAGGAACTGAAGAATTGGAAAATAAGGAAATGAGGAAAAAGGATCATTAAACATCCCTGTGTGGATGTAAAAGTCAGAGCTTGCAGGAAGCTGCTAGAGCAGAACTACAAAGCAGGTGAGTATTGTTAGTTCTTTGTTGCTACTGTCTCTGAGTTTATAGCTAAGTATCTAGTTGGTTCACAGGGCCAGAAAGAGCTGAGGAGAACTGGTCATGGAGCAGAGAAAAGAGAACAAATTGCAACTGCACCTGTTTCTTCTCACTGCCTTAGACGGTAAGTACTTTCAAAATGAGGTGGTTTTTGTTTCATTTTCTCCTCTGTCTCAGAAGAATATCTCTTATGGCCAATTTTTACATAAAACCATAGAAGGAAGGAGACTCTGGGAAGTATCAGATATTTTCAGCCTAAACTGATGAAATACAAAATTACCCACCAAACCTGAAGCTGCCCATCTTTTCAAGGTGAAATCTACCTTGTGATCATTTAGCTTAAACAACTCTCTGCACAGATGAGGAAACAGAACGGCAGAGAGGATCAGTTAATTTCCCAAGGACGCACTGAGGGAGTTGATGCTTAAACAACTTTATCACTTTAAATCTCAGCTCAAGGTCTTCTTTACAAACACAACGTTAACTTTCTGCACTTAGGAATGGGACTCTAGATGAATTCAGTGTCACTGTAAAACTGATAGAGAAAAAGACAGTACAAAATAAGGCACTTTGCAGATTGTGGGATGCTAAAGTCTGCATACATTTTCCTACTAACTACTATATCTTCCAGAAACAATGCAAAATACCTTTTTTCTTCTGTCAAGCTTCCATTTATAACAGATCATTACAAGAATTTTCTTTTAAGTCATTTTAAGACATCTCATCATTTTATATTATCCCTGTCCATATTGTACTGTAAAAATCACTGAAGGTTAATGCACCTGTGCTTTGAGTGATCAAGCTATGCCTGATGATTTTAAATATGATGTCACTCTTTTCCCTTCCTGTAATGACAAATTCACATTATAATTAACAGCCAAAGAATTTATTTTTATGCCATATGATACCTTCTTTCAGCTTTGCATTTCAGACAGTACATAATAAATCACAGGGGAAAAATCTTTATTTTTAATATTCTCACATTTATGTATTTAATGAACATTATTGAATTTTTCAAGTACTTATTGGAATAGAGGAGAAATATTTGTGCACTATTATTTATTTCAGTCTTACAGAATGCAGCATTTTGCTGATGCCAGAATGTTAATAATTAGCACCTCTGTTAGAAGTCAGCGCCTGATTTTCAGCAGCATTATGCTGGGAAGTTATGTTTCCCAAGTGAATGAAGAATTATACAGTTTTATTAAAGAAGAGCCTTTCCTTTGAATACAATTTTAAGAAAATCTTCAAAGGAACAAATTTAAAGCCTCAAATCAGAGTACAGCACTAATTAGTGTGTAACAATGATTTAGGCGGAGAGCACCAGGCCTTGTTAATTTTCCAGGCGCATTCTGTAGTCTCTTTGCTGTATGTTTCTTTTGATGAGTCAATTTTATCTAGGTGCAGCTTTTTATATTTTAAATACTGTCATAACACTTCTAAAGTTTTAGAGAATGGTACATACTGATTCTGAAATCTGGCAATTATCTTCTAACTCTGCATTTCAGCAACTAATTTTATGGCTCAGGTTAAATTGCTTAATTCAATTTCAAGTATTTTGCATTTCTAATATTGCTTTAAGTGGCATGTCTCTGAATAAAATAATGTAACTACCTATTTGTTTATGTAGCTTTCACACAGAAATAAAAATGTGCATCAATCATCAATTATAAATCAAGTTATTTAAGATTCAAAGGTGTCAGGAGTGTGAGTTCCCTTGATCATTCTCTATCTTGCGATGCCTTTTAGAAATTATAAAAGTTAAAATATCAGCTTGCTAATTTTAAAATGCTATGTTCTACAAATCAGTTATCAGAATAAACTGTTTTCTTCATTTAGTAAATAGTGAGGTATTGATCTGAAAATGTCATGGGAAATTAGAAAACAGTAACACCAGAATATCATATAGCTATGATTTATGACTCTGCCAATGTGAAGTAGAAATTGATTACTATTAAGGTCAATATTAAGATTCATTGACTCAAGTATACATAGTGGCAAAGGCTAAATTGAGAATCAATGCTTACATCAAGAAAATATGTATCTTCCTATGGATAAAAATATGCCAATATATCCTGTCATCCTGTTATTACTTATTATGAGAATCTAATCTTTGAAGCATGATAAAAATTTTACAATTGAAAAATCATCCACTGCTGCTTATATTGGTCTCTACATCATCAATGATAGGATATTAGATTATTTCAATTAAAAATTGGCGTTCATATCAAATACAAATGAATCCTAACTACAGTCTTCTAAATTATTGAAGAATCCAAACTCCCTTATATAGTACACTGAGGAACATATTATCATAAAATTCACACCAGTGCAAACAGATACATTCTCATTCTGAAACAGCTTGGAAAATGGGTATAGCTGAATGAATATATAAATAAAGTAAAATAAAAATGACCTTTGGAGTTAAAAACTACAGACTTATAAGGCAGATATGTTAGAAAAACATATATAATTTATACTAGTTTAAATAACTGTGCTATATTATAGCCCAACTTACCTAACACTTCTTGTGTATTTAAATTAAAATTTTAGACAATTCTAGCCCTCTTCACTTTTCCGAGGCCCTTTTCCTCCATTAATTTACTATTTTCTTTTTTTAAAAATTCTACTTGTGATTGTTTCCACTTTAAGTTAGATCAATATACTTGTCTTTTATGGGTGGTCACATGACTAGCAGACAGACTATATTATTTGAAATTATAGCTGAACTCGAACAGCTTATAAAAATGTTTGTTGAGAACTTGTTATTGCAAGGCTTATATGTAAGACACTTAAAACAGCAAATATAATATTACACTTGACATCCTAAAAGCAATAGCAGCTGCAGTTACAACACAGAAATAAGAGAAAAAATAGAACCATTCCCTAGTGAATGCTTTTTAGACTACGGTGCTGGAATCAAGAGGGTTCAATAAAGATGCCTTGGGAACTACCAGGGTTAGAAGATAGGCAGGAAGGATACAGCATTATGTAATAAGTATGTAATAAGTCATTGCAATTACATAATCATTATGGCACTCCCTTATGCAATTACATAATCATTATGGCACTCCTTTAAACAGTACAGTACACTTCTTTAAAAAGAAATATAAAAACAAGGGATTATAATAAGATACTGGTAACCTACATAGTGTTAGTTCAAACATCCTGAGATTGTTATATGTAAGTGATTCATAGATTTATATATTTTGTGTCCTCGACAACCCACTAGAATTTTCCAATATGGTTAATTTGGGGCTGGCATGGTGGCTCATGCCTGTAATCTCAGCACTTTGGGAGGCTGAGGTGGGAGGATTGCTTGAGCCCAAATGTTCGAGACCAATTTAGGCAAGAAAGTGGGACCCCATCTTTACAAAAAATAAAATAATTAGCCAGGCATGCTTGCAAATGCCTGTAGTTGAAGCTACTCAGGAGGCTAAGGCAGTAGGATCCCTGGAGCCCGGGAGATCAAGGCTGCAGTGAGCTATGATTGCTTTCCAGTCTGGATGACAGAGCAAGACCCTGTCTCAACACAAAGCAAAACAAAACAAAAGAATATTGTTAATTATAGGTCATATAAAAATACAAAATAGGAATAGAAAATTGACAGTGGTGGAATAAAATAACAATAGAGTAGACCACAGAGCCAAACACAGTATTCAACTATCAAACTGCTAGATATACCTGCTTGACATATTATATGAATAAAGTGTGTTGTGGTAGTCAGAGTTCTCCAGGGACACAGAACCAACAGCATATAAAGGAGAGACAGAGAAAGAGAGATTTTTTGAGAGTTCTTTCTGGCTTCGAGTTGGGGGAAAGGAAGAGAGATTAGTCTTTGCTCTATAAAGGCCTTCAACTTATTGGATGAGGTCTACTCATATGATGGATGGAAATCTGCTCTACTCAAAATCCTCTGAATTAAATGTTAATCTTATCCAAAAAGCACCCTCATAGAAGCATCCAGAATAATGTTTGACGAAAAATCTGGGTACCATTGTCCAGCCAAGTTGACCCAGAAAATTAACCATTATATCTATCCCATTGATGTTATGCATTATAGGACACAATAAAGCTCTTCTTAATAGTTTGATTTTGCAACTTATGTGTCTTTCATCAAACCGGCATAATTATTTTATTGCTAAATATTAAGTGAAATATATTAAATATGTCAAAGGCAAAGAACGGAAGACAATAGAAAACACATTCCGGAAACTAAATTGTCTTAATTGTAAATATAAATTTATATATTTATTTCAAAATTAAAATAGTTACCATGAAAATTATAGAATATCATTAAACTAGTATTAAACATGCTCACATCTTAAGGTATACATTTAGACTCCAGGTTGAAACAAGTTAACCTGTTTTAAACATAATTAAAATCTCAGAAATAAAATAATATAAAAGTAGAACGTATTTCCTTTTCTTATTAAATGCATTGATATTTAAATTTTTCATATAGCTAAATAATAAATTAATTAACTCAATAGTAAGAAATGCAGAGTAAAAGCAGATCAACACCAAAGTATATAATCAATAAAGTTACCATAACCTGTTTAAAATCATTAGTTATTATTATATAAATACACCTTTAAAAACTAAACCTTAAAAATACACGTTAAACACTATTAATTTATGTCTTTTATTATTTTGTTCTGGATAGTAAAATGAAGCTTTAAATATTAAATAGTGTCAAAGTGTTTTAGTTAATGTAGTTTTAATTCCATAATTAAAAATTCAGCACTCTATCATATTTACCCTGGAAGGCCACCATGAGCTCATTATAAAGTCAGGTGTCAAAGATACAATCATTAATTCAAAAATTCTTAAAGCTGCTGCTAATTGCCGGCTACTCTTCTAGATACTAAGGATAGTTTCTGAACAAAGCAGATCCAGTACCTTTTCTTGTCAGGAAAACAGACAATTAGCAAATAACACACCATTTCTATATAGTTACAATTGTGGCAAGTAATAGCAAGGAACCTCCAATCTGACTAGGAAAAATTACCACAGCTGGTAGAATAAACTATCTTAGTTCCTGGGGTATAAACTCAAACTTTTGTATATCAGTTACGTATTCCACAAAGGTATATAGTTTATGCCTTTGAAATGCCCCCTTTCTAACTTCTGGTTGTGTCCAACTGAAAGACGAGCTTGCTTTAGGCTTTTTCAGGATCCTTAGAACAACAATAGTTACACAGTGTTGTCAGAATGGCTATAGACAAGTACGGTTAAAAAAATCGATGTAGCAATTCAAATTTTTTTGATTTTTAGGCATAATGAGAGTCAAAAGATAGAATAAGAAAACTCACCTTTAAGGATTTCTGGAATAAAAATGTACTGGAAGAAAGAATATGGCAATGTGCAAAAAAGATGGTAATGCATTATTTTCTCTCTAATATAAAATGTAGATATTATTGCAGGGTGGCAATTGTAACACAGTTGACAGAAACACTGATATGTATTAGATTGGTTATGTTTGTGAACATTGCATCCCAAATAAAGACAACACATTGAAACAGCAATGCTCAAATTCAGGTCTTTCTCTGGCCAATTCATTTGCCTTTAATTATTAAAGATTTTTTTCCTACAGATAAAACTGATCAAGTAATCTGAGATCAACACCAAAGCATGGAATCAATAAAGATATCATAACGTGTTTAAAATTACTAGTTATTATTACGAAAATACACCTTAAAAAACTAAACCTTAAAAATAAACATTAAAAAAACATAATTTATGTCTTTTCTTATTTTGTTCTGGGTAATAAAATGAAGCTTTAAATATAAAATAATGTCAAAGTATTTTAGTTGATGTAGTTTTAATTTATATTTAATTATAATTTATATTTAAAAATAATTTAATTATAATTTTAAATTATAATAGTCTGTGTCTTAACGGAAAGTCTTGGAAAGTTTTAAAAAGTCCTCATATTCCAATAACATTCATCAACATAATAGAAAAGATATTTAAGCATTTAAAGAGTAAATTGCTCTTTAAGCATGTAAAGAGCAAGAAAACAGTATAACAAAAATCACTATCGCTTGATATAAGGATAAATGGATGGATGGACTGGTAGTTACGTAGTGGGTCAGTGAAAATGCTAATGACTTTCATTCTTTTAGAGTGAGAGGTTGAGCTTTTCTTACCCCCCACATTACATGTCAGTCCATAAAACTACTTCTACTGTTTGAGCATTATCAAACTCTCATCTTTTTCCATTAATAGTTCCCAACTGTCTGATGTCTCACTCTTCGCTGACTCTGTTACTGAATGATACCGTAGCCAAATCCTTTTTTAGCCTTAAGAAAGGATGAGAAAACAAAGCAACAAAATATCATTTGCATTTAGGAAAATCATGTTTGAATGATCATATAACAGCAGAGTGAAGCTGCTACTATGAGCTTCCATTTGGAATTTTTTTGAGGACTCAGTTATTTTTACTCATTGTCACCCAATTTTTGTTTTCTAAAAGAGCCACCAATTACCGCAAGAACTTCATTTTACTTCTACAAAAGTTTTCTGCCCCAGAATAGTGGCTCTTAGCATAAGAATCCCAAAAACACTTTAAGAGTGAGAGACAGAGATTTTTATTGGTAAAAATCATGGAACAGAAAAGTAATGTCATTCTATCCATTGATCTAATCTTGCACTCAAGTGAATGAAAACTTTCTTAATTTCTATCTGAGTAGCAGATTCCAAAAGTACAGCATGAGGCAAGGCATAATAACGCTATTTAACTTTGAGTGATTATTACTAAATAAAGCTACTGGTAAAATAAATGTTATTGCTACTGGTAAAATAAATGTTATTACCACTGGTAAGAAAAAAGAGAGAGAGAGTATTATGAATCTGAAATGATAGATTAAATTATAAAGAATTAGAACAACAAGTGCACTTACAGCTACATTTCTAAAACTGTGTTGAACCTCATTATAAATAGAATCAGCGGCTGCAATGAGAGGTCTGTAGCTTTACTAATAAATCTGCTCCACTTTCAGTTCAGATGGAAAACAGTAAAGACACAAGGATAGCTGATAGTACATTTACACTAAAATATGTCACAAATTGTGTAGGACAATAATATATCAATTGAACATACAAATGTAGACATGTTTTGTAATGAGCCCCGTTTTATATCTTGAAGAATCCTTGGCATGGCAAAGAATCCTTTAAATATGCTTTTAACATAGTAACACAGGAATTGCATGCAGCAATTTTCCCCTCCACCTGAGTCTTATGGTTGCAAGATTGCTTGGAGAACAATTCTCTGCAATCCAATACAAATTTAGACTCTAAACTGTAGCACAATACGTTATGGTAAATTATTTAAAACTTCCAGTGCATTCAGTGAAATGTGTATTCACATCTGTCTTTGTAAATAACATGTTTTTTCTTCATGTACTGAATTATGAAAGCTATAACTAGTTCATCTTGAACAATCCTGCCCTTCTTCCTGACACATTATTTAACTACATTATTTTGGAAAGATCATCTTACATACCACCCAGAAATATTCAGGCTCTGGAGATACTATTAGTGAAAAAACATTCCATTAGTAAATTCTGCCCCTCAGATGCAGGTATTCCACTTTCAACATGTTAAAACTTGTTTACATCACATTATATTCTCATCTCTCATAAAACAACACTTCTACAGTTTTCCAAGGCATTTAGATTGTTGACCTGAAAATGCCCCTCCACATGATAATAATAAAGTAATTCTACATTTTTGTTGTGGCCATGCTTCGAGAGTTGTAGTTAATTATGTTAGATGATTACTAATAGCCTATAAAAAATAAAGTCTAGAAAATTGTTTCAATTTTGAGCTTTGCTCATTCAGCCCTAGTTCCAAAAACTTTTTGTTGTTTTGCAGAGAAAATAAATACTTCAACTCAATCTCTGATGTGTGAACTTTGAATGTTAGCCAGGCACTAAAGCACATAACGAAGCAAGTGACCTTTTCATCGTTCAGTGATGGCTGCATGTGATAGCAGTTCCCCAGGATGCATGTTTCGTACACAGGGTTATGTCTAATCATCTTGCTTACCATGTCTCAGCATGGACCCATTTGGGAAAAGCAACAACCTTTTTTCTTTAATCTACTAATCAATGGAATATAGATCCATGTTGAAAAATAATACCATCTTGCTAATAAAACTGAAGCAAATTCAGTAAAATGGAGATTCACACTGATCTCAATTATATGAGTGCCTCACTAATATTCTTGCTTACATAATGTAAATAATTCGTGTGACTTATGTATTTTTAGATTCTTAATTACTATTGAAAAATATTATCCATTAATAGCATTAAGAAATCTTAAAATCCTTATAGTTGCACACCTTAAGCAATTGATAATTGTTCCATTTTTTCTCAAAACCTAATTATATTGAAAAATTTTCATCATCAAATCTTTCCTTATTAAACTTCTAAACATGTAAAATATAACTTATCCCAAAATTTCACTTTGTTGAGAAATCTTTTCTCTCAAACATCTAAACTTATTTTTCTATGATTTCAAACACAGTGGCAATGTATATATAAAATTAAAGTAACATGTTACTCATATCACTGGCTTTGGCTAGGTTGACAGAATAACTTATTTTAATTATTCTAAATTAAAAACTGAAACATGATTTAAAATCAATAAATATAATCCAAACTTTATTTTACTATCACTTAATTTCATTGCATATAGTTTAATCAAAATGCTGTGTAGTGGAGTCTTGCAGACTCTATCAAAAATTAAGTCTATCAAACTTGTATTTCATATTTGTACCACTTTTCTTTTTAAACCTTTATGAGTTATTATTGATATATAAAAAGTAGCATAAATTCAAATTGTACAATTTATACATTTTGACATATGCATACACCTGTGATACCATCACCACAATCAAGACATTAAACATATTCATCACCTCCTCTTACCACACACACAGAGAAACGTTCAATACACAAAGCACAAAATAACACATGGACATTTTTGTATCAGTTTTTTAGTAAAGAAAATCCCAATGTGAGTAGGTAACTCATTATTGCTAAGAAATAAAAATTTTAACAATATGGTAAATAATTACTCAAGTTGTTTATTCCCTGGGCTATTTACTAGGTGACACATATTTTACTTTTTCCTATGAAAATGTGTTTGTAAAATATACTAAAATACTTTGATAAAAATTAAGGGTTTGCTAAAAATTAAGCCTTTTCTGAAACATTATTATGGAGCTTCACAAGAACCTAAGAGAAAGTCATATCATAGTATACGATAACCAATAGAAATTTCTTGTGTATTATATAAAATCTTAAAAAATGTAATAATATACATATGTGCAATACATTCTTTCACACTCTGAGGTTGACTCTGTATGATTTTCTGGCATTGAATAGTCTACACATGCTTTCTGCTATGTGTTTCATGAAAGGGCCTTATATGTAAAATGACCCCCAAATGCTGAAGGAGCCAGGAAACCAAAAAGGAGACAGACAAATCCAGTTTGTCAGTATTCAGTGATGTATTGAGGAAACTTACAGGCAGAAGCGTGGTCTTAGGCAGTGTGGATCTCTGCACCATTATTCCTTAGACCTAAGGCTTCTATACCATAGGGAAACAATATGTATGTGCTCCAGCAAGACAATTAAAGAATGCTGAATGCATCATAGCCTGTAATTTGTGTGATACCATCAGGTTTCTTTGTTCCTTTTTTTTTTTTTTTTTTGAGATGGAGTTTCGCTTATGTTGCCCAGGTTAGAGTGCAATGGCACGCTCTTGGCTCACGGCAACCTCCGTCTCCCGGGTTCAAGTGATTCTCCTGCCTCAGCCTCCCAAGTAGCTGGGACTACCGGCATATACCACCAGGCCCGGCTGATTTTGTATTTTTAGTAGAGATGGGGTTTCTCCATGTTGGTCAGTCTGGTCTCGAACTCCTGACCTCTGGTGATCTGCCCACCTCAGCCTCCCAAAGTGCTGGGATCACAGGCGTGAGCCACCGCGCCCAGTCTTCTTTGTACTTATACTAGGAACAGTAAATAAAATTGAAACCAGGAGGCATTCATGGGACTGGGGCCTATCAGAAGTTATCATGGCAGATTAGCGTCCAGGATGGAGTCATTTTTGTCTCCACAGTATGGTATCAATTTGAACTTAGAGTAGCAATGTAAGTGGCAATTGGGAAGGCATTATTTGTCTTCTTTTTCAGATTTGGGAAAAAATGATCTAACATAATAAGGAGATGTGCTCAAAGTCACAGAAGTAAGGAGTTATAAAGCTAGGGTAGAACATGGACTATCAGACTCCTGAAAAGGATTTTTTTTTTGTACGAAAGACTGCTGCCGTCCCAGCATTCATGCATAGAAAACTGCTAGACCTGCTGTGAAAACTTGTCTAATGGTGCAAAGGATTAACTTAACTCTGAATTCCTTTAAAGCTTATGAATGAATACAAGAAATGAAGTCTTTAACTACTTGAAAATCTTAAAAACCCCTTCTCATATTTGATTTTTTTCTGTCACCCTGGAAATGGCGCATTCATTTAACTTTGGTGTTAACCATTGACAACCACCTTACGATTTACTCATTGGCGTTAGTTCTAGTTAAAGCTAACAATTTCAGTGAGAATATGTACAGCACTCTCTAAGATATAACATGTCTATGGGGGACTCTACAAAATTGAAAATGTCAATTTGAAAAGTGTCAGTACCTATGTGACACACACAAACACATGCACACACACATCACTCACTTGATAGTGTTAAAGTCTTTAGACAAATTAAATTTATCAGAGTTTTTTTGAGCAAAAGAGCACTCATAAATCGGGGAGCACCCTGAATCAGTAAAGGTTCAGAAAGCTAGCAAGTGGGCAGGCAGTATTTATATAGAGAAAAAGGAACTGACGTTACAAAAGTAGCCTGATTGGCAGCCTTTGCTTTATTTGGACATGTTTGAGTGGTTTGCATCCTGTGACTGGCTGAAAGCTCAGCTACTATGATTGGCTGAGACTCAGTTATTTGTTGTAAGAATATAGTCTCATTAGGTTGCAGGTTGTTTACATATTGGGTTGGGTTAAGTTCAAAGGGAGGCAGGTTTAGGCCCAATTTATTATAATTTAACATTACTCAAAAATTTAAGAAGTTATAAATGTATTTTCCTTTTTGATGAAAAGGGGTAGGGGAAAGGATGCACGGCCAGGATAAAAAAAAAAAAAAAGTCAGGAATAGACCCTAAGTGGAAGAAAAAATAGTCAGTAGTGAATAATGATTGCATAGTCAAATACATTATCTGTGTACACAACTAGATTCAACACCCATTCTGTATTTCACAGGCCTCCACCTCACTTCTCTTTGTGCTCTCTTTTTCTACTTTTCAGAGAAATTATATTAACACTGATTTCTTGCTCTTTGCTTTTCTTCTGCCACCTTTGGAAGGTTTGTTTTCTCTCCTTACCAAAGGTACCTCGGTTTTACTTTGCATTATTTCCCTGGCTTCTCAGAATTGAACTCTTTATAGCCCTGAATCTCGTACTGATGCATTTCTTTTTACCGCTAACTCCCCTCTTTAAATTATAAAAGAGAGAGAGAGAGAGCACGCGCGCCTGTGATAATTGACTAAAGTTATCCCACATATAACTAGGAAATTCTAACACTGCATATGCAAAGACTCACGATATAGCTGAAGCTTTAAGCATGAGTAATAAATGACGAGACAAGGTGGTTCTATCCCCAACAGGAAAATTCTCAAGTTAGAAAAATAGTAATAAACCCGAGCAGCCTCATAGACAGTAGATTTATGTTTTATAGCTGTTAAAGCCCCACACTTAACCAGCCGGTGGGGCAGAATCATTTCCCATGGATCATAAATCACTTGCTCTTCTACAGTACTCAGTGTTCACCTTCATGTTACTACTAAGACAAATGCTAGCTTGTAGTTCAAAGAAATTTGCATTATGCGGTAGAATTATATGAATTGCCCATCCAGTTCTCCTGAGTGCCCGCAGATTGTCATAAAATAACAAGAGCAATACTATATTATGGAATTGCTGCTCACAGCGCTACTCTTGATGGTGAGCCAAAGTACTGGAGAGGTTTAGAGTTTAGTTAGAACTTTAGAGTTAGGCCATAAAAACATGTTTCAGAAATATACGGTTATTTGAAAAGCTTGTGTTCATTTTTCAACAGACCAAATGAAGCATGCAATTCGTGGAAACAGTATCAAACACAATGTTTTCCACCTAATTCCCAGCAATTTCTAGTAGCCAGGATAACAGAAAATCACAAGAAATCTGAGACAATTGACTTCAGAAAATGAATTAACACTAAATCTTAGATCAATAAAGAAGAAGCACAACCAAACCCTTTCATAGATATGAGCAGCCAAAAACATGTTTGGTAAAATGCTAAGAATGAAAAATATGAGATAACCTCACTTGTAATTTGCTATAACATTTGTTAAAGGTCTCCTTTGGTGATAACAGATTACTACTCTCATGTCACTCCAAGAATCTATTTTTGTAATAATATGACCCCATAGTCTACGAATGAAGAAACCGCCATCTTTACTATTACACATGCAAATAAATCTAAATTATTTTACATAAAATGTCATGGTATAAAACATATTCAAAAGGCCAGTAAATATTTATATATTCCTTGTGTTACATCCAAAATAATGCCTTGGTACATGTATGTTCACCTCTTTCTCCAAAAATAACCTTGGAATTGAAGCAGATGTTCAAAATTGAGTAGTTAGAGCCCAGATATCACCACAATATTTCTGAAGTTAAAGCATCTAAAGAGGCTGAGAACAGTTTGATAAAAATACAAGCCTGAGGGGAAAAAAAAATCTTCCCTGTTGTGGAGCTTCAGAAAGGCTCCAAACTTGGATAGTTACACATTTAGAGAATGGGAGTGAGAGGCAGAACAGTAACTGCAGTAACCATATTTGGAACACCTGGACCATGCAGCCTACTACCACCTCCACCATCACCACACAGTCAGGGAGAATAACAGAAGTGCTGCTGTCTCTCCAAGAAAAGACAGATTTTGCATTTTAGAAGACTTCCATAATTTAGATAAATTCCTAGTGAGAATGTTAGGGTATAAGATAAAGGCTTTATGAAGAGAGTACATGTATCTTGGGGTATAAGAGTTTGTGCACTGAGGTGAATCCTGCCTGCTGACACACCTCACTTATTCACTGAGTCCTCCCAGTCAGCCCTCCCAGTCGGAAGATTCTGGAAGGGAAACAAACCCATTCCAAAGAAAGGAAATCCCTTCCAATACCTATATTAGCCAATCTTCTCTTTCATTCACAAATATAAACTAACCACCAATGATCTCCAAATAACCAAAGAGAGGGAACAAAATACAAAGAATAAAGAAATTAAACAAAGAAGAAACCGTGACAATTCAGAAAATACTAGTGAAATTGAAGATAATTCTACTCAGTAATTTTAGATTGATTAGAGAAGATATTCTATCAAAACCATTTAAAAAAGCAGTAACATTTAAAAAAATTTAAAATACAAAATAAACATTCTTGGTAATTAAAATTCAATAATAGCAAAAATAATAAAAATACAACAGTGAAAAAATCTTCCAGATCACCAAGTCAAAAAATGAAGGGATAGAATGAACAAGAAAAGGTAGGGGAGGCAGTATAAATCCAAAAGACAAAAAACATTGGTCTAGTATAGAGTAAATAAATAGAAAAAAAGGAAATATACAATGGGAAGAATTACTCATAAACACAATAAAATACTCCAAGTCTGAAAATAAAACATTTTTAAACTGAGACCACTTTCTCATTGCCAAGCAGAGAACAATGAAAGAAGCAAAACAGTGAAGAGCACCTCTACACAAAACCTATTCATTTAAAAATAAGTAGCTATAGGACTCTGAGAAGAACATCTTTAAAAATAGTAACAACGGGAACACCACAACACTGTTATTTTGTTGTTGTTGCTGTTTTTTAGATGGAGTCTTGCTCTGTTGCCCAGGCTGGAGTGCAGTGGTACAATCTCAGGTCACTGCAATCTCTGCCTCAAGGGTTCAAATGAGTCTCCTGCCTCAGCCTCCCAAGTAGCTGGGACTAAAGGCATGTGCCACATGCCTGCCTAGTTTTTGTATTTTTAGTAGAGATGGGGTTTGGTCATATTGGCCAGGTTGGTCTCAAATTCCTGACCTCAAGTGATCTGCCCGCCTCGGCCTCCCAAAGTGTTGAGATTACAGGTGTGAGTCACCGCGCCTGGCCCAAAACACAGTTTATAATAACATTTGCGGTAGGTGAAAGTAAAATGCTTCTTGTATCAGCAAAAAGGCATAAAATAACAAGTTCAACAAATACTTGAGTTTTGCTGTGAGTTAGGCATCATTCTAAGTGTTGAAGCTCTAGCTATGCAGAAAAGACAAATATCAGGTTCTTCATGAAGCTTGTATTCTAAGTGATGGAAAAGAAGTAATAAAATAAATAAGTAATCTAAGGTAATAAATATCATCAAGAAAATAAATCTGTTTGTTCAGGAGGATAACAATTGATAAAGGTGAAATACAGGAAAGTTTGCAATTTTACCATTTGGTGACTTAAAAAAAATCTAGAGAGCAAAGTTAATGTTCCAAGTGTAAACAAACTAAAACTTAGCATAACGTTGGATTGTCAGACATCCAAAGTTCATATTCCTGTCAACAGGAGTGCATAAATATAGAAGTAATTTCTAACAATATTTATTACTATAATTATTACTATAATAAATATTGTTAGATTTATAGTAATATTATATTACTAGACAATATTATTAAAACAATATTTATTGTTTCTCAAAAGGTATATTACATTGTTTTCCAAGAGGAAATAATATACTAGGGTTGATACTAGGGTTTCCTTATCTATAAAGAAAGATTTAAATACTTTCTCAAGTACCATCCATCCAAAAATTCTGTGATATTGCAAAACATTCAAATTTTAAAAATCATTTAAGTTAAAACATGTAAAATATATTTAAAATATGGCTACCTGTATCTAAATATGTTCATTGAATTTAAAATAATAAACACTCCCATCAATAGGAAATTGTTTAAAGAATTACATTTTTTAAGTCAACGGTATATTAAGTAGCCATATAAAGGATGAAAAGCATTTCACTCTAAGAAAACAAAATCAAGTTGAATAAAACAAAAATCAAGTTAAAATGCAATATCATCTTATATTGGAAATACACAAAACAATGTTAATAATGGTGTTCAATAATAAAACCTATTATGTAGGTTTTAAACAGATTATTATCTATATTATGTGCAGTTATTAGTGTTAACACATTTTAAATAACTAATGAAAAATAAGTAAAATTATGCAGACTAAACTAAAAGACATCCAAGAAACCTTACATTTTTATAAAGTTTCTTAAAAATATGAGATACCATTTCAATTGCATTAGATCACAAAAGAAAAGTATGTAGTTTATACATATATAAGCAAAATGTAATTTAAAGTATTTGAAAATACTAGTATATATATGCAACTGTTGGCTGAAATATCATGAGAAGGACTTTAGAATCAGAATTAGGGTCAGAAAAAAAGATGTATGAAAAAGAACATTAGCCTTTAGTCTTATTTGCTTCTGTAATTTAATTGTTATTTAATGAGAACATATTACTTCTATAAAAGTAATGGAAAAGATATCACTATATTTACACATGTATGAACAACTGGAATTTTATATATATATATGCCATTTTATATATGACATTTACATCTGTATGACATACGACATTTTAATAACATTTAACTTTGAGTTAAGAAGTTAAACAAGTTGCAATTTTACTGCTTAATTTATAAATCAGTGTTTGATTCATTTATAAAAAAGATATATTGTATTATAACTATTTTAATAGAATAACTTATGGGCAATGTAAGTATAATTAACCATTTCCAAATAATTTATACAAAATATTCAGACATCTAACTTGTATTAAAAAACAGTATCAATTAGTAACAATTTGGGAATTTTACATATTTGTGAAAGTAATTGTTCTTCACTGAAATTTATAGCACAATAGATTACCATAGCTGAAAAATATTAAATTTTTAATTTATTTTAGTACTTGTCTATTCAGCCTGCAATATTATCTCTAAAATCTATGGACAGAAGGTGAGAATCAATTTAAATTTTTAAAATGAAATAGATATGCAAAATATATTCAGAGTAAAACAGGTACTGAGTTTCACGAAAGAAAGTCATGTATTGAGCAAGGCAGTCATTGTACCAGCACTGGTCGACTTCCCTCTGGACTCGGAATAATGATAAAATACATTTTTGTGTTATTTGGGGCATTATATTTTGGACCTCTTTCTTAGACCAGATTATCCTGAAATTTAACTAATAAATCCTTAAACGAAGACATACTTTTCAGTGCTAACTGAAAGTGAAAAAGGATGGACACTCCCTTGACTAAGTCCTAAACATTAATAATTCAGAAGTAAAGGGCATTTTTTACTAACATTTTAATGTTCTTCCTTAATTGTACACATTCACTGAGTAGCTAAATTTCTCCTTGTACTTTGATCTTCCACAAATTCTTTAAAAACTTTCCCCCCAATTTAATGCAATTCAGCAAACATTTAATTTGATCTAATTGCTTTTGCAGTTCAGAAAGCACAACCGTGACACAATAAACTTGAAAAATTAGCAACTGGTCATGCATGGGCTCTGAAGAAATGCATATTTTTCTCAGGTTCTCCAATCATGATATTTCAGAGTAATATAAAGTATTAAGCTTTTATACAAAATTCAATGCTTTTTTTGTCCATTTTAATGACAAATGTGACATTAGCCAAAATTTAAAATTTTGGTTAATCTAAAGTTATTTGTGAAATATAGAGCTCTAAAATGGTGGTAAAATTATCAGTTTAAAAATGTTTTACTGCTGATGAACCATGTTATATTCCAAGTGTCACTTTGTATTTTCTAACTTCTGTTTCTGAACAAAAATTGAAAGAGAAAATTGACTTTTAAACTTTCACACTAAAATCTTTTTTGCTGTGTACAATTCAGATCACATATCTATAGACATGTCCTAGAAAAAAATGGTAATTTGCAAATGCAAACTAAAATGAAGTCTACACAATGAAAACAATTAGTGTGGCCTGATAATCAGTTATAGCTATTAAGACTACCTGAAGAATGGTGTGTCTCCACTAACCTGACCTCTGTGATGACAAACAGTGGGAACAAAGCTGAGCATGTACCACCTTGAGAAAATCTTCTCCATGTGGCCCACAGACACTGCTGCCTTTGACCCTGTACACACCAGCCATCATCTTCCTTTACCCACACTAGTTCAACAGCTTTCTGATTTTACTTTTTCAGTTTTTCCCCTTTACATCTATAACAGCATCTCTACCCACCAGAGAAAATGATTTTGTGTAAAGGAAAATGTGTTATTTTTTAAGATATAAAATCAAAATCCTCCAAAGACTTCTCATTGTAACCCAAATAAAATCCTAACTCTGTAGGCCAGGCCCAAAACTTCCCACATCATTTCTGACTTCATCCCATTCTAGAACTACTGCTTGTGCCCACCCACTGTTTCTCATTCTGTCAAACTTGCCAACCTCATTCCTTTAGCAGAGCGTCTTGTACTTGCTGATGTCATCTGCCTGTAGACTGAACGAGACCATCTCTCTCCAATTTTTTTTTTTCTTGAACTCGAATGTCATCTTACTCACAACGCTGACTATCTTATTAAAGCAATCCCAGCCCCCGTCATCCAACCATCTTTGTTCTTTATCACATTGTGGATTTTATCTTCTAATTTAATACTTAGATTTACCTTATCTAATTTATTTTTTCTATGATTATTGTCAACCTCCTTCTCCTAGGCAAGACATTTCCTTGTTGTCACTGTAACACTAGTGCATAATTCAATGACTGGAAGAAAGGAGACAGAACAAATATTTGTAAACTGACTCATTGATTAATGTCATTTCTAGTTCCACTCTATTTCCCTCTGGACCTCCTCTTGAAACACTGAATAATGAAATTGCTAGATAGTTCCAATATTCCTCAGCTTATCATTCACACTTCTTGCCTATCTCCCCTTTATGCACTATAAAAATTCCTAAACTCTATCTTCCAGCACACAACTCTGATCTTAATTACAGTCTTTTTTCTTGTTTGGTTTGATATTATAAGGGAGAGGATTATCTTTTGATTTTAAAAGAACAGGGATGATCTATTTTCACATCTGTTTATGTTTAATAGATATTATTCTGTTTCCACTATTTCTAATAATATTTGTTATATTAGTATCAAAGTATTACTCTGTTATTTTTAAATTTATCCTGCTTTTTGGATACCAGATTCCGCTATTGCATTTACTGTCTGTCCTTCAAATACTTGCTGATTTTTTAATTTTCTATTCTAGGTAGTGTTGGTTTGTTCAATTTAGTTAAATAAATGATAAATAGTTAAATAAATCATAAATAAATAAATAGTTAAAGTTGCTTCAAGTATGCCAGTTACAAGGAGTTTAGAAATTGAAAAGAGTCAGGCATGTTTTCAAGAAGATTTCCACATTTTAATAAGATAAAGAATAAAATAAATAATAATTTTATTACATGGAGGAGGAGATGTAAATGAGATTTACAATAAATATTTGGTGTGAAATAGATAATTTGTAATTTTACTAATTATATCATATATTACAAATCACATGTTTGTTACATTAAGGCTACAGAGTCCTTTGACAAACTTTAGTAAAGCAGGTTATCTGATCAATCGCTTATGTTTCTATCCATGAAATTAGCAGATATCAAAGTGAACTTTTTGCTTATGATGTATTCTCTTCTGACAACACTGAACAGACAAATAAAAAAGCATTTAAGTTGTCATGTTCTTTTATTATTTTACTTTACACTTCATTTGTTTCTGTTACATAGCCTTGTACTTTATTATTACCCATTGTTACTAACAGGCATATTCAATTCTGTTCCAATAAAAGTTTCTGTCATTTATTAACTATGAAACTAGTGACTGTAACATGTAACAGGTTTAATTGTATGTATTGATTCTAAAGTGTTTATCTCTTTGTTTGTTCCTTAAAGGTAATCCAGTTAACTCTATTTATAATTTATTGATGAGCTAATTGACTTAATCTTGCAAAAGAAAATCTTTTAAAGTCTACAGGTGATGTTTAACATCATTCATGTTACTTTGCACTTGCAAGGCATATAACATTATTTCACATTTAAAACAACATTAAATATTACTCCTTGTTTTGACCTTCAGAATTCTTTATAACAGTAAAAGGTACTATATACCATTGGGCATGTTATAAAATCCCTTTAATATTTACATGACTCATTTCTGTGATAAGAAGGTATTATTGATTTTCTCTCTGTGTGCGCACACACACGTGCACACACACACACACTTACACACATACCTGTATATGAAACTTTGGTTTTAGTTATGTTTCCATTTTTCAATATATCTATTCTAACCATTGGAATATGTTAGCATAAATTCCCATTAGATCTTACTAGATCTTAATGCTTTTAGTCATATACCTGTAAAAGCAGTTTGGTAGTGTGGTTTTACTCCATAGACAGAGTGAATGTTATAACTGATTACATATTTACTTAACAAATGGACTTCAGAAAGCTCATCATCAAATTTGTGGCCCATCTAAAGCAGGTATGTGCCTTAATACCATTCCCAAATTCACTTTAAAATGACATTTTTTCTTTTCTTACCTATCATAATCAGTATGCAATATACATTAAAAAAAGAAATTATGTGTATAAACACACACACACACACACACATACATACCCTTATCTACTTTTGCTTTTTTCATGATCTCTACAGACACTCTAGTGCAAGTCCTCACCATTGCTCCTGGGATTTGCCATACCCTATAACTACCTGAATGATCCCTCCATTCATCATTGTTTACTTCTAATGCAAGTAATTCTGTGTCTCCTGCTTAAAACACCTGACAGGCTACTCCCACACTAGAGTATTTTCAACTACAAATTTTGCATCATCTGACGCTTTTCGTCTCTTCAGCTTTATTGTGCAGTTTGCCATTCTTTCCTTGATTTTAATGCTAACACTCCAGTCCCACTGACCTTCTGTCCTTTACTTCCAAGGTTTTTTTCTCTCTCTGCTGTGCTTCCCTGGCCACACTTAGAACTCTCACTTATGCTCTTCCCTGGTATTTGCTCCGTCCTGGCATTCTCTCTGGCCTTCCAGTCTGAAATTCAGTGGCACGTCTTTGAAAATGCCTTCCTTGACTCAATTTAAAATTAGGACTGCTATCATAGTGTTTTACAGCATTTCTGTTTTTGCATCATAGAGAATAATTTGCCCTCTTTCTCATCATATTTTTAACAGTTTTTGTCTTTTTTTTTCTCATCAATTTGCAAGCTCCTTGTGGTCAGAGGACGTGTACATCTGATTAAACATGGACTCTATGGTGCTTAGAACACAGCTTAGGGCATATAGACCCTTAACTATTTGATTATAAATGAACGAATGTTCCTTCAAACACTTAAGATAGGAATAATATACTGTAATTTTTAAAAAGCCTTTCGATTTTGAGTAAATATTCAAGTTATTTCAATATTAAGTTTGGGTCTCCACAGATGCTTAAAATATTTATTTGAAAATTTTACACATGTATTATTTTTATTAAAAAAGCAAGATTATATATTGAGTATATTGAACCTAAAAGTTTTCATATATTGAATATTTTTTCTTTTTATATTTTTATACTTTTTATATATTGAACCTAAAAGTAATTAGGCAACTGAGCCTGAACTGAATAGAATACAAACTTTGAAAAAAATGTGTCTGATTTTCCTAGCTTTTCTTATTTGGAGACATTTCACAGTTTTAAATATTACGTTTATTAAATAAAATGGGTAAGCAGAAAAAAGAAAATTTTTTATAAGAAAGAATTTGTTCCTTTTCATCTATTTTGTAATTAAAATAAAAGTCCACAGAAAATAATGCATATTTTCATTCAAATCTTGACTGGCCCCATATTTACTAGATACGGTAGAATATAATATGCCTGGGTTAATTTTCATTACCTAACATTAACTTATTAAGTGTGAATTTTCATTCAAATCTTGACTGGTCCCATATTTACTAGATGTGGTAGAATACAATATGCCTGAGTTAATTTTTATTACCTAACATTAACTTATTAAGTGTGATGTTGAGACTATATTTGGAGTGTCTATCAAAAGACAATATTCCATTATCTCTATTGTTATATTGTTTAACCTTGGAAATCCAAATATATATAATACAAATCATGTAGTAATTAGTAACGATAATAAGTCAAATCTATTAACACCTCTGATCCCATAGCTGGTCATGAAGTAATACTAAATACATTTCTCCACGTGTGGGCCTTTAGGAAATTGTGTTGTTTGAGCATGGTAGTACTAAAGCTACAGTCCAGGGAGCATCCAAATTGTTCATGCTCTCATTAGCATATTTACTTGGCGTCTCAGATTTTGATTAAAAATATAATAATTGTTGTGAATTTCTACCACTGCCTATAAGGAAGTAACAGAAATGTATTTAAATTCCTACCTTCAATGCCAAGAAATCACATAAAATACATAAATCAAAGGTTGTCAGATATTGGACAGCCAGCAGTAAAAACAGGACCTCTGAGAAAAGAGAATTAATGATCATAAGTGCTAGGAGTTCCCAAATGTACTACCTGTGGAAAGTTTTCAGGCCTAGCAGAGAAAGAGTGTCCAAACATAGCTGAGTAATCTCTATAGTTGGATAGACTGAGTTCAAAGTCCAGAGAAGCAAAAGTCGATAGGATTTGTAGAATGTAGTATCAGAATGAAGGGATAGTACACAGAAATTTGCAGAATCTGTATGGTGTCCCCTTCAAGGCTTTCATTGAAAGCATCCATTCATGCTATTGAGGAAACTACTAACACATAGGAAGATGCCATTAGCTGAACAATCTCAAGAGTGGAAAGATCTCCTAATACATCAAATATCTAGTATAAGCCTGATAATCATATTGCCTTAGTTGGGATCCCAAATTAGCCTTAAAGTCAAGAATGCTCTGGAAACCTCTAGTAAAGCCTAAAAGCAAGATTCAAAGAAATCAAGCTTATTTCACATAACTGACCTACATCCCAAAACAAATACCCAATATATAAAAATACAAAACGAATCTACCATTTAAACACAAAAATTCTCTTCTAACATCCAATAAAAAATTTAGGAGATGTGTAAAGAGAAATTTAAAGAATCATTGTCTTAGTCCATTCAAGCTTTTATAATAAAATATCATAAGAGTAGCTTATAAACAATAGAAATTTACTTCTTAAGGTTCTGGAGACAGAGAAGTTCAAAATCAGAGTGCCATCAGATTCAGTATCTGACAGGGTTCTGCTGGTTTATAGATAAAGTCTTCTAGCTGTGTCCTTGCATGGTGGAAAGGACAAGACAGCTGTTTGGAATCCCATTCTTAAGAGTATTAATACCACTTATGAAATAATCATCCAATAACCCTTCATGAGCTAATAACCTCTCAAAGGTCCTGCTTCCCAATATCATCATTTTGAAGGGTTAGGATTTCAACATGTAAATTTTGGGAGGACCCAAATTTCAGACCATAACATCCATATAGCTATAACCAGTGGGAATAATCAATAAATGGAAATAGACCAATAATTGACACATTTTAGAATTAGTAAAAATATTAAAAGAGTTATTATAAAGTTGACATGTTCAAGAAGGGGGAGGAGAGTATGAAAATCATGTAGAAATAAATGTAAGATATAAATAAGCTCAAATATGCTGAATGACATTAATAGCAAATAGATATTGCAGGAAAAATTTAGAACTGGAATGCATAGCAATAGGAACCAACCAAGTTAAATACACGCACACACACACACACACACGCACACAGAAAAAAAGTCTAAAAAGTGAACATCAGGACGGATGCAGTGGCTCATGCCTGTAATCCTAGCACTTAGGGAGGCTGAGGCAGTTGTATGAACTGAGGTCAGGAGCTCGAGAACAGCCTGGCCAACATGGCGAAAACCTGTCTCTACTAAAAATACAAAAAATTTAGCCAGATGTGGTGACAGGCAGCTGTAATCCCAGCTACTCAGGAAGCTGAAGCATGAGAATCACTTGAACCCGGGCAACAGAGGTTGCAGTGAGCCAAGATCATGCTACTGCACTCCAGTTTGAGCAGTAGAGTGAAACTCCATCTCAATAAAATGAAAAAAAAAAAAATTCAGTGAGCTGTGGAATAACGTCAAGTGGCTCATCACTTCCACAGCCAGAATCCCAGAAGAGAGGAAAAGAAGAGAGCATAGAAAAATATTCGAAGAAATTGTAGACAAAATTTCAATTTTAACAAAAATTATAAACCCACAGATAGAAGAAACTCAATCAACCCCAAGCAGAAGAAATATGAAGAACACCACACTTAGTTGCAGCATTATCAAAATGCTAACCATAGGCAGTAAAGAGAAAGTATTTAAAGCAAAGGAAAAAAAAATACACATTATTTAACGAGGAACAAAAATAAGAATGATAGCAGATTTCTCATCAAAAAATGATCCAAGCCAGTGGAAAACAGAGCATCGACTTCACAGTATTGAAAACAAAAGTGAATAAAATCAAGTTATCTACCAAGGCTTCAATCAATAGCCATCAAAAACGTCTTTCAAAAATGCAGGTGAAATAAAGAGTGTTTTGGACATATGAAAGCTGAAAAAAATTATCAACAGTATATCAACACTGCAAGAAATATTGAAGTTAAATCTTTCATGCAGAAAGAGTATGCTACCAGATTAAAATCTGAATCTACAGAAATAATCAAGATTTCTGAAAACGATGACAGGTGGATAAATACAATATACATGTTTTTAATGTTTTAATCTAATTTTTAATTTTTGAAAAGTTAACCACTAAAACAAATATAATAATAATATATGCTGGGTTATATAGAATATTTAGTTGTAAAGTATATAACAATAGCTTAAAGATCAGAAAAATGTGTGTATGTATATGTGTGTTTGTATACATATTTTTATATATATAAGGTTTTTACATTATACATAAAGTGGTTTAATATTATTTGTGATCAATTAAATATGTATAGCATAAACTCTAGAGAATCTACTCCCCAAAATGGACCTATGACTAATAATTCAAAGATAATATTGTTATAATGCTTGGACTCTTTAAAGTTTGTCTTTCACAATCAGTTAATATAATACATATTAAAGATGTTAGGAATGTATACTGTTTTCCATAAAATTGAGGCAATATTTAAAATGTTTTTGATAATTCCATTAGTAATGAAAGCATAAGAAAAATTTCAAGAATGCCTGAAATACGGAAATTTTTAAATTTTAATCAATGCTGTGACAATGGCAGATTAACCTTTTTTTCTAAAATATGGGTTTGGGTTATGTTACTCTTCTACCTAACAACTTCAATGGCTCAATATTTCCACTCATAGTTAAAGGACAAATTAAAAATTTCAGTTTCTCTGTAAATCCTTTTCCGGATTTTCACAAATGAAATTAATCACTCTAAAAAAATCTGCTAGAGTTTGAATGTTTGTCCACTCTAAAACTTATGTTGTAATTTAACTGCCATTTTAACAGTACTAGGTAGTGGGACATTTAAGAATTAGAGAGATCATGTGAGCTCTTCCCTAAGAGATAGGATTTGTGCTGTTATAAAAGGGCAATGTAGCTCTCTCTTGCCCTGCCTCGCCCTTTAGTCTTTCACCATGTGACGACGTAGCAAGAAAATCTTTGCAAGATGCCAGGAACTTCATGTTGGACTTCCCAGCTTTCAGAACTGAGTCAATACATTTTTGTTCATTATAAATTACCCATCTCAGCTATTCTGTTATAGCAACACAAAAGTGACTAAAGCAAAATCCTCATTGTACTCTAGTGATCTTAAAAAAAATTGTCATTTTTAATACCCAATGCATGTGGGGCTTAAAACCTAGATGATGGGTTGATGGGTGCAGCAAACCACCATGGCACATGTATACCAATGAAACAAACCTGCATGTTCTGCACATGTATCCCAGAACTTAAAGTATAATTTACAAAAAGAAAAAAAAAGTAAGACAATGTATATGTGTTTGTGTGTGCCTACACACACATGCATAAATGTATACACACATAAATACATACATACAAAAAAAATTGTCATTTTTTCTTAGTATTTGTTTTTTAGTCAGTAAATAAAAATTATACACATTTATGGTGTACAATATGATGTTTTGAAATATGTATACACTATGAAATGACTAGATCAAACAAATATATGCGTTATCTCACTTTTTTTGTGGTGAGAACAATGAAATCTATTCTCAGCAATATTCAATAATGATGTATTGTTACATCATTATTAACTATAGTCACCATGCTATCCAATAGTTCTCTTGAATTCATTCTTCTGTGTAACCAAAATTTTGTATCCTTTAATCAATATCTCCCCAATGTTTCATCCACCACCCCAGTTCCACCCACTGGTGACCACCATTCAACTCTCTGCTTCCATGAGTTTTATTTTTTAGATTCCACATATAAGTGAAATCATGCAATATATATTTTTTTCTGTGTCTGGCTTATTAAGCTGAGACCAACATGAAGAAAGAAGCAGATAAAGGGGGTGAAAAATGTGGAGGCCTAGGTGCAGAACTGTGATTTATGTGTTCAAGAAACAAAGGACGCCATTGTGACCAGAAAGCAAGATGGTGAGGAGGGAGGTTGATAAAAAAAGAAGGTCCAATATTATCCAGATTCAATTATCAGATTTGTAGGAGAGAGTAAGGACTTTGAACGCCATCCAAAAAGTGCCACCGAAGAATGAAAAACATAGATATCTAATATGAATCCATTTAAGATGAGTTTGTTAAAGAGGAAACCAGAAGACTAGTTGGTTAGCAGTAGGCTGTTTTGGCAGTTGTTGATGGTGACTTAATTTGGTGTTAGTGACAGGAGATGGAACACTAATAGTTTTTTTGAAATACATTTTAAAATTAGAACAACAGAATTAGCTGATGGATTGGGCATATATTATAGTTTAAAAGAAAAAGAGGAGCAAAATATTTTTTAAATTTGCTGACGTAAAAAGTTTATGTTAAAAACATTGTTTTTTTCCCCTACATGTATAAAGAATTATGGAGTTTGGAAAAGTATATAGAATAAGACAATTCAAATATTTATAATATTTGCATTTCTTCAACATTTAATTCTTGCATTTGTAAAATAAATTCTACTTGAGTCAAAAATCACTTCACCTCGAAGAAAGCAACAGGAAAAAGTCTCCCCAAAGAAAGCACAACAATGACACAGCAGAGTTTAGAATCACTGTTGTCCCATTTCATGAGATCCCAACAGGCATTTTGAATTTGTGAAGCTTTTTCAGACCTTCATACATAAACAAATATAAAAGATGAGACAAAGCTTGAACAATTTCACTGGGAATTTCTAGCATATTAAAATGTAAATATTTTCCTTATGTCAACATTTTTCTTTGAATGCTCACACAGGTTTAATCATTATTATAAGCTGACAAAAATCTATGAAAATTCTCTGTTGATCTGGTCAAATCTAATTGCCTCCTGTCGCTAATTCAACTGGCCCCATGTGCAGTTGGTCTTAATACTGCCAACTTCAATCAGGGTAAGAAGAAAAACAGTATGTTAAAATTGCAGAAAGAGTGAGCTATTTTAATAGCAAGATGCTATTTCAGTGTTTTAACATATTAATATCTTTGCATAATGGAATTTCTATCATGATTATTGAAAGTGATATTTATTTTTTCTGGATAATTTCTTTCAAAAGTTAAAATTATAGAAATAAGGATGCTGATTAATTCACAACTATGAAAAGCATTTTTTCAACTAAAAGAGCTCTCTAAAACTAATAGTGATTCAAATAAACTTATACCAGGAGACTGACCAAGGGGGTACTCCTGAAAACCATTTATTTGATTTATTTTATCATGAAAACAGAAAGATTGTCCTTTCTAAGCTTAATTACATAACATAGATCAGAATATTATATTCTTGATATATTTATGATTTTTGTAGGGCCAACTAATTTTACATATATCGCTTCTACATGAAATATAATATAAGTAGCATCATGGTGACTGTTTTAAGTGAAAAATTTGAAATATCTTTCTATTATATCATCTCTAACTCATTTCTCTATGTATATGTATTTGATTTGGTGAAAGTCATATCAGAATGTTTGGCCATAAAACCAAGCCTAACTCTACTAGTGTCTTTCAGAATAGTATCATCAATCTTTTCAAAAAGGGAATATGACCTTATGATAATGTATCCAGCCCTAGATAGACTACTTCATCAAGAAATGACTTATTAACTGCACTACAATGGAGACGATTCAGCATTCCTAATTCAAACAGTGGCTAATTTGTGCTGAAATTAAGAATTGGAGAAATTCACTACAGAATATAGTTAAAGAAATAATAACTTGGGATAAATAGCATTTTTTTTAAAGAAAACATTTTCCCCCAAATTTTCAATACTTTAAATTTAGTTTTCAAGAAAACTCAACTTTAGTACCTCTCAACCATTCAACCCAAACCAGAATAACTATATTTATTTCAATGTACAATACTGTATTAGGGTTCTGTAGAGGAAAAGGACTAATAGGACATATGTATATATGAAAGGGTGTTTATTAAGGGGTATTGACCCAAACAATCACAAGGTGAAGTCCCACAATAGACCATCTGCAAGCTGAGGAGCAAGAAAACCAGTCAGAGACACAAAACCTCAAAAGTTTTAGACCTTCATACATAAACAAATATAAAATATAAAAGGCTACGTTGTAGCCTTCAGTCTGTGACCGAAGGCCCAAAGGGCCCTGGCAAACCTCTGGTGTAGGTCCAAGAGTCCACAAACTGAAGAACTTGGAGTACAGTGTTTGAAGGCAAGAAACACCCAGTAAGGGAGAAAGATGAAGGCAGGAAGACTCAGCTACTCCTTTCACGTTTCTCTGCCTGCTTTTATCCTAGCTGCACTGGCAACTGACTAGCTGATGACCACCCAGATTGAGGGTGGGCCTGCCTCTCCCAGTCCATTTACTCAAATGTTCACCTCCTTTGGCAGCACTCTCACAGACATATCCAGGAACAATACCTTCCTTGCCTACTTCAATCCAATTAAGTGGACAATATTAACCATCAGAAACACTCCATTGACAATTTAGTTATGAAGGAAATTAAATGTTACCAGATTTCATATACTCTCAGGGTATTATAAAAAACGTATCTGTTATTTTTATACCTGAACAAAAATCATAAATTTAGGAAATTTGGCATTCATTCAAATGCCAAATGAATGCAACTTTTGTGCAAAACAAATTACCCACCAGGTTATCTGTCAAGAATTTTAGGTTCATTTTTAGTTTGGATACAAAAGGTCTCTTACCTTCTAATTCATAGGATAAATTATACTTTGTCCTGATCATTTTACCTGTATTCCACCTGAAGCCGGTATTCTACTCTAGACCTCTGATTATGAAAAATGATATCCTTGTACTAACATAATGTTTTCCCTGTTCCTACCGGTGGTAATTTCATATGGGTGTATGATTTTTCATTATCATACAATGAAAAATTCAGTTGACTATTATTGATTTTCAATTAAGAGCTGTGAAACTTTTCGACAAAACTGGAATTTAAGTTTCTTTAGGAGGAGATAGTAACAACGACATCTAAAAATTTGTATTTCTGCTTACCTAAAATATGTTTAGAGTATAGTCAAATATTATTATACTGTTTGTTCTATTTGAAGTTGCCCTATAATGAAACATCCAAACATCTATAAGTGTTCACCAGGAAAAACTAAGAAAAATGTTAAAACTGAAAAAATACAACTTCTCTTTGGGCAACAAAGATTTTAAAAGTTTGAAATATTTTATAGGCATCATTACATACTCATAATTCTAAAATAAGTGTAGGAATGCAAATAAGTAAGCTTTTAGTTTTCTCTGGTTTTGATATGTAATTCCTCAATTATTTTGATATTACTCTTCTATGAAGCTAATAATTAGGAAATATATATATATGTTTTTAAAACATTTTCTTCTCTTCCTGTTTCAGTGTAGAATGTTGCTATGGAATAAAAAAGACCTCAATTTTGCTATTTACTTGATACATTGAATTATTGCAAATAAGTGAACATTCTGAAATACTATCTTATTGCTTTATTTCTTTAGAGATTAAACAAAAGTTAATGTGGGTATTGAAGAACAGACTTCCTTCATTTAATATCTGAGCACAAATTTAATAAAATATTCTGAAATATTAACATTTGCTGATAATATAGAATACTGTATTAGTTATCTCTATTTATACACATGATAATAATTCTTAGGTTAACACTGCAATAATAAAAAAACTAAAGTAAATATGTTCAACTTTATAGGCTTCATTAATTTTTATCATATTTTCCTTAACTTTGTCATTTTTTTCAGCCTCAAAGCATCACTTTAACATTTAACTTGCCAACTAATGTGTATATTTGCATAAATCTGTAGTTAACATTTATTCTATAGGCCCCTAGACAGGAATCTAAGTTGGCTTATAAGGTCAAAAATATAAGATTTGTAAATGTTACAATAGTAAAGTTGATACTTCACAGGAATAATATATTAAAAATCAGACATTGTGCTCTAGACAGGAAATCTCCTCCTCTCTGAAAGCAATAAAATAAGTCAGTGTCTAACTGCTTTGACAATAGTAATGTAAACCACTAAATATATTTTTTGATATAATAAGAAAGTACAATTTCAAGCATTATCTATGTCTTAAGACTATTGTAGTTTCAGACTGATGTGATCTGTTAGGCCACATATGAATTAGAAATAACTATTTTGATTCATTTTCATGGAAATATTTGTGTATGCATTAAGTAATTTTAAATATGGCACACTCTAAAAAGTTAATACAATTGAACTTTGCAAACATGGGTTTTCAAATGTCCATCAATGACACACTGGATTAAGAAAATGTGGTACATATACACCATGGAATACTATGCAGCCATAAAAAAAGATGAGTTCATGTCCTTTGTAGGGACATGGATGAAACTGGAAACCATCATTCTCAGCAAACTAATGCAAGGACAGAAAACCAAACACCGCATGTTCTCACTCATAAGTGGGAATTGAACAATGAGAACACTTGGACACAGGAAGGGGAACATCACACACTGGGGCCTGTTGTGGGGTAGGGGGAGGCGGGAGGGATAGCGTTAGGAGATATACCTAATGTAAATGATGAGTTAATGGGTGCAGCACACCAACACGGCACGGGTATACATATGTAACAAACCTGCAGGTTGTGCACATGTACCCTAGAACATAAAGTATAATATAAATAAATAAATAAATAAACAAAATCAAAACGAAACAAAAAAAGAAAACATGAGTTTCAAGTGTAGGTCCACTTATATAGATTTTTAAAAATAAACATATTGGAAAATTGGAGATTTGCAACAATTTGGAAAAAAATGAACCATGTAGCCTAGAAACATCAAAAAATTTAAGAAAAAGTTAGATGTGTCATAAATGCATACAATATATGTAGATATTAGTCTATCTTGCTATCTCCTACCAAAAATATGCACAAATCTATTACAAAAACTTAAAACATCAAAACTTACACACACAAAAACTTACAGACTGTGGTGTCATTTGAGACTAGAGAAATGTAAACAAATCTAGAGATGCAGTATTAAATCATAATTATATAAAATTTACAGTAGTACCTACGGCACTACCATGAAAATTTTGCAGTCATTGCTGTGAGCCAAAGTATTGTGAGTATCCTATTCGCTTAAAAAGTCATGTGATGCTTATCATTTCCATGTGAAAAGTTTGTTTCTCCAATATATTTAATATATTGTATATTGTAGTAGAAAGTCATCTCTGGTAGTTTTTGTGTAATTTTCATCATGTTTACTGAAACAATGTAAACCTTGACTCATGAAGTGCCACTAGTGAAACTGGAAGTCCTCCCAAGAAGCAGAGAAAAGTCATGACAGTATGAGAAAAAGTTGAATTGCCTGGTATGCAATTGAGGCATGCAGCTGTGATTGTCCACCATTTTAAGATAAATGAATTCAGTATGAAAACCATTTAAAAAAAAGAAGAAGAAGAATAAAAAGAAAGAAATTTCTGAAGGTGTTGCTGTAGCTACAGCAGCAGGCACAGAAACCTTGAACTTTTTGCAAAAGATGTGCCTTTTTATCTCATATTGAAAATGTAGCTTTTATGTAGATGCAGAATTGTCATAAGAAGGTATACCGATAGACTCTGATATGATTCCAGAAAAAACAAAATCATATGACAAATAAAAATGAAAGTGAACAATCAAAAGCTAGAGAATTTCATGCTAGCAAAGGATGGTTTAATATTTTAGAAAGAAGGTTGACTTTAAAAATGTCAACAGGAGGGATGGCTTTTGCTGACCTAGATGCAGGAGAAGACTTCCCAGAAGCCATTAAGAAAATCATTGAGAAAGGATATCCACCTGAACAAGTTTTTAACGCAAATAAAAGTGCCCTATTCGGGGCTTGGGGAGGGAATGGGAAAGACAGAAAAGACATCTATTAATAAGGAAGAGAAATGAACACCAGGATTTAAGTCAGGGAGGGATACGCTAACTCTACTGTTTTGTGAAGATGCAACTGGGTTTATGATCAGGACTACCCTTATGTATACATTTGCTAACCCCCAAGCCTTGAAAGGAAAAGATAAACACTAGCTGCCAGTCTTTTGGTTGCACAGCAAGAAGACATAGACAAAAAGGATACCTTTTCTGATTTGGTTTCATCAATGCTTTATCCTTGAAGTAAAGAAGTGTCTTGGCAGTAAGGGATTGCCTTTTAAAGTTATTTTGATATTGGACACTGCCCCTGACCACCCAGAGCTCCATGAGTTCAATACAATATCTCTAATTTAGCCTTTAGATCAGGGGATCACAAGGAACTTTAAGGCTGATCACAGACAATACTCTATGGAAAGTATTATCAATAGAAGAGAATCCCAATAGAGAGAACATCATGGAAGTCTGGAAGCACTACACTATTGAAGATGCCACTGTTGTAATGGACCAATATGTGGAGTCATCAAGCCTGAAATGATCAATTTCTGTTGATTAAAAGTGTCGAGATGTTGTGCATGACTGCACAGGATTTAAAACAGAGTTGTTCAAGAAAATCATGAAAGAGATTGTAAATATGGCAAAAAATAATAATAGGGGAGTGAAGCATTTCACGATGTGGATCTTGGAGAAATTCAAGAGCTAACAGGCACCCACCAGAGGAATTAACAGAAAATTTCATGGAAATAAGCATTCCTACACCAGTGCCAAACAATGAAGGAGAAGACATAGAAGAAGCAGTGCTACAAAACAAATTGCATTAGAGAGTCTGACTGAAGAGCTCCAATTATTCAAGAGTGCTTTCAATTTCTTTCATGGCATGGACCCTTTTATAATGCAGGTACTGAAACTAAACCAATTGGTGAAAGAAGAATTTATATTCGATGGAAACATTTTGAGAGAAATAAAAAAGCAAAGGCGTCAGACAGAAATTACGATGTATTTCCATAAATGTATACCAAGTGTACCTTCCACTCCTACCTCTTCTTTTACCTCCTCCACCTTTTCAGCCTCCACCACCACTGAGACAGCAAGACCAACCCCTCTTCTTCTTCCACCTCCTCAGTCTAGTCAATGGGAAACTAATGAGGATAAAGGTCTTCATGTTGACCCACTTCCACTTAATCGAGCAGATATATTTTCTCATCCTTAATCTTCTATTGATAGCATTTTATTTTCTCTAGCTTATTTTATTGTAAGAATACAGTATATAATACAAATAGCATGCCAACCATATGTTGAGACTGTGTTATCAGTAAGGCTTCTGGTCACTGGTAGGCTGTTGGAGGTGGGGTCTGGTGGGAGGTGATTGGATCACAGGGGTGAGTTTCCCTCTTGATGTCCTCATGATAGTGAGTTCTCACAAAATCTGGTTGTTTACGAGTGTGTAGCACTTCCCGCTTTGCTCTTTCTCTCTCCTGATCTGCCATGTCAACAAGGTGCTTGCTTCCCCTTCACCTTTCTACCATGATTGTATGTTTCCTGAGGACTCCCAGCCATGCTTCCTGTACAGCCTGTGACACTAAGTTAATTCAACCTCTTTTCTTCATAAATTAACAGGTAGTTCTTTATAGCAGTGTGAGAACAGACTAATAAATAAGATAAAATAGATCCAAAACAAAAAGTATTACCACACATGAAGAAGACTAGTTTATGATGATAAAGCATTATCTCCTCAGATAACAAATATAAGTGTGTATGTTTTTAATAATGGAGCTTCAAAATACATGAAGAAAAAATTAACACATTTAAAGGGAGAAATGAAAAATTCTCAATAGTAGATAGTATTTTAAAATGCCTCTAAGCAATTTATGAGAACAAGAAGAATAAAAGTGGTAATACTTATAAGATCTATAAAATATCAAGCACCTTGATTTCATTGATATTTACAGAACACTATATCTAACAAGGGAATAATATTTACTATTTAAGAGCAAATACTATATCACTATGATGCATCATATGAAGGGCCATATAACTAGTCTTAATTCATTTTAAAATATTAAAATAATATGTAGTAAATAATCTGAATACAATCCTTATAAGTTAGAGGTCAATAACAAATAAAATAACAAGACAGCCCCAAATATTTGGAAATCCAAACTTACCTCTAAAAATATTTATGGATCAAATAAGAAATCACAAGAGGAGGTACAAAACATTTCAGGCCAAATGATCAAAATAAAGCATGTTGAAATTTGTAGGGTGAGCCTAAAGCAGCACTTAGAGGGAAGCTTATAAATTTAAAGGCTTATATTATTAGAAAATAATAGAATCTCAAATCATTATGAGTTCCAGGCTTAAAAAAGTGTTTTAAAAAGTGAAAATTAAATGCAAAGTAAGTAGAAGGATATAATAAATTCTTTTAAAAATCAATTAAATAGAAATTCAGAAAATATAAAGAAAATTAATGATGCCAAAGTGTGTGTGTGTGTGTGTGTGTTTTCAAGGAAAAAATATGGCAGTTATAAAGTAAGCCACTCACATTTGTTGTAAATAGCCTGCTTGACTGACCTACTTGTCTTCTAGATCCTCACTGATTTTTCACAATGCAACCCCTGGGTTTTTTTCAGCCAATATCTGAGTACAGCATGGGTACTTGTGCTGACCCATCCCTGCCCAACAGAGTAGTTATATAACAGAAAACTTTTGCTCATGACTCATCATCAGACTCGCTCAAACTTTTTCAGAACTGTGCTGTTGTATGAGGATCTTCTAACTCAATCTTTTTATTTCACTCTATTTTACAGATCTCAAACTGCATCACAGTCAGAAGTCTTTCCTTACCTTATCTTCTCCTGTTCCTTCACCCTTTTATCCTTCACAATAATTCCCCACAATAAATCCTTTGCATCCAACACAGGTAATACCCTAAGTCCTGCAAGAAAACAGGAAATAAAATAAGATTTTGGAACTGGCTCTTTCTTTGTCTAGCTGCCAGGAAGAACCTCATATAAAATTTTAGGCAGCATTGACAGTCTCTGGTACTGATGACCCAATTGTCGAGGATATCATGGCTATCAATTCTGAAACTATATGGATGCAGTGAAATGCCCTTGGTGATGTAGTGCTTTGGATTTTTTAAAATATGAGGAAAACAGTTCTTGCAAGAACAGTAGGGTTATAATCGGCACACTGCAGAAGGATAATGAGAAATAAAGTGCACTAAACAAATAAGCAAAGACTAAGTGTGAAAGCCAGAGAATCTCTTTGGCAGCATGTAAAGAAGTTTTTATCTCCTGCAGGAAGAGAAGAAGATATGGCTGAATAGACAACTGAAGATCTGATAGTTAGAAATGCAAACATTTCAAAAACAGTAAAATCCTAAGATTAGTCTGATCTTTTATGTTACTATCAGGGCCCTGACTGGGAAACTTGGATACCCTGAAATATATGGTGAGGACACCTACATGGATTCCTATGAGAATTTTGGTTCTGTTTTAAAACCCCTCAGAATCCTCAGGCTATCAAACAAGTGGCCCTTTCCTCCAGAGAAAGAGTTAGTACTCCTTCACTTCCTCTACACAGAAACAGGTGCTCCTCAGGAAACCTAACTCCTTTCCTGTCTTTCTTGCCAATAACAATAATTAAATCCAATCACAACCCACTGGGTCATGCTGAGATTGAAAAGGGAAGAAATTACACGGTAAAGGGCTGCAAGAATTTGCACTATATTCTTGGAAGTGGATATGAGGGTGATTGATACAGGGAGCCAGACAATAAGACTAGATAATTAAGACATTGATAACTTGAGAGTCCTTTCTCAGGTCACAAGATTTAACATGCTGGCAGGAGATCTGAGGAATGGGTTATACTTTCCGCTAAGGTGTCTCTTAGAAATTAGGGAAAAGCAATGGTTCATGCTGAATGATGTGGCAATATTTCCGTTTCTTTGCCTGACATGGAGGAACGAATAAAGAAGCTAAAAAAGGAACATGCTGAAATTTTCAATCACAAGGAAAGAATGGCAGAGCAGGATATTGACAGTGGCTGACCTGTTAAAAGTCACCACGCCTTGCTGAATTTCTGGATTTTACTCAATTATCTGAGCTAGAACCTATTGACTGCAGTGGTTGTATAGTCCTAGAGGTATTATGCATATATAGTGTATTGTGCACTATATTGTTTTCCCAATTCTTCTTCAAAGCAACTGGTGATCATTTACTTAGGTGATTACACACTGGAGAAAGAAATACTCAAACATTTTGAGGGCTAAGGGACGCAGTATATAAGTTGGCATTGAAGTTAGAGGACCAAAAGAGTCACTATGATCCCACTTTTAGAGTGTAGGCTCAGGGGGCCATGTAATAAATGAACTCTTGGATAATGAATAACATACAATGGGTCCACTGAGTTTGCAAACCCATCCAATCACCATTTCCCCAGTCCCAGAATTTATAATTGGGATTGATTGTCATAGGCATAACAACCACATTGGGCCCTTTGCCTGTTAGATAAAAGCTAGCATCAGGTGAAAATGACAAATGGAAGTGTCTCCAATTCGCTTCCTAGCCACAATAAATCATATAGATGGAAAGAATGTCAGGGACTAGTGATACCATTAAAGACATAAAGAATGAAACGTTGGTGGTCCCTGTTATTTTTACACTTAAAATTACATTCCCTCCCCAAAGAGAACCCAGTGAATCCTAGGGAACACTGGAGACAACTGAAAACTCAACCAAACTGTGGCCTCAATTGTAGCTCCTGCACTGAAAGTTGTATAATTGCTGGAGCAGATTAGTAAATTCTTAGTATCTTACATGCAAGTGCTCATATCTTAATGTGTTTGTCCTTTTATATTCATATAAAAATAAGGTCACAAAGTTTTCATTGGAACTGTCAATATTGTTTTTTTTCTGAATTTGTCTCCACCAAAATTCACATATAGAAGCCTAATTGCCAATGCGATAGTATTAAAAGATGGGGTCTCTAGAAGTCGATTAAGTCACGAGGACAGAACACTTATGAATGGGATTAGTGATCTTATAAAAGTGGTAAAAGGGAGCTGTTTGTCCCTTTCACTCCTTCTGTCATGTGAGGATGCAGCAACAAGGTGCCATCCTTGAAGCAGAGAGCAGGCCATCACCAGACACTGAATCTTCTGGAACCTCTATCTTGGACTTCACAGCCTCCAAAACTTTAAGAGATACATTTCTAATATTTAAAAGTTACCCATTCTAATGCATTTTGTCCTAATATCAGGGACAAACTAAGACATATATTTATTCACAATATTATCCCAAATAACCAGGCTGACTCATCTGAAGTTTAGAAGGAACAGGATAAGATTAAAAACAAGGAAGTGTGGGTTATAGGCACATGGACAGACACATTCACCCCCAGGAATCATCTTCCAAGGAAGAGACAATGAGAAACCAAAATGACTCTCACAACAGACCTTAATCATCTTTTGCTATTAGCCACCACAGGATGGTATAATGCACATATGAAAGGATCTGCCACAGTAGTGAAAATGGAGGCTACATACAAAGTGAACAATGTAGACTCTCACTTATCAAGACCTATCTAGTTACTGCTGCCTTGGAATTTTCAAATGGACATTGACAAGGACAGTCTTGAGTCCTGGGATATGCCTCTATTACTCAAAGAGACCAATGAGTCAGTTCATTGTTGGAAAATTGACTAAATTAAGACCTTTCCATCATATAAGGCTCAGTGATCTCTTTATGAAAGAGATCTCCCTAAAGTTTCAAGTTTTTCCTTATAAAGAAAAATACTTACTCGGGGCATGAGTTTCCCTAACTGTTTACAGAACTTGGCAAGCATCAACACATCAGTGTTTACAAAATATCTAATCCACAGTCACGGAATCCCATATAACAGAGCACCCAACCAGTAACCTAAGTCATAGATAAAGAGTTGTGGAAGAAGGTCCATGACCATGAGGTCCATTAGTTGTATCACTTATCAACCATACAGAAACAATCAGCTCCACTGAGCTCTGAAATGGCTTAATGGAGGCAAAGTTGAAGGAACAATTTTGAAGCAATGCTCTGAAAAGATATGGAACCATTTTTCAAGATACAATATATACATTAAATCAGAGACTTATGTATGATGTTGTTTCTCCAATGGGAAGAAAACTTGGAATCATGTGTCAACTGGTTAAAACAAAAGCGGTCCCATTTGCCATCACTTCTAGTCTCTACTGGGGACTGTTTGCTTCTTGTCCCCGAGCTGGGAGGTTGGAGATTTAAATTCACAAAGGAAGCACACTCTTTCCAAGCAATACAGCAAGGGTTTTACTGAGCTAAGAGATATTACTACTGCAAGACTGTTTGGACTCCTAGTTCCCAAGGAACCACAGCTCAGAAAAAAGCCACTGTCATTAAAGGGTAATTGAACCTAATAAAAAGGAGATTGCTCTAGTTTTAAGCCATAGGGACTAGAAGTATGGAATACAAATTATTTACTTGGGCACCTCTTGATTCTCCCTTAACTGTTTACAATTGTGAATGGACCTTAGCAGTAACTGACCTGAGAAGGGGTATGACGACCAAAGGTTCAGATCATGTAGAAATGGGGATCTAAGGAAACCACAAAGACCTTCCAAGGTCATAGCATGAGTAGGAAGAGATAAGAATAGAGTAAGGAGAAGAGAATGAGGTAACAGTTGTGTCCTCAAGACCAACTGCAGCAACAGGGACTGCAGTTTATCCTACTAACCTCACTTTTGTCAGTTTCCCCTCAGCAAGAGAGACTCACAGGATTTATGAAAGAGATCTCCCTAAAGTTTCATGTGTAAGTCCTCTTTGGGGCAAGCTATAGACTACAGCACCCATGGAAGTGTTTTTCTCAAATCTCTCTTAAGGCAAATTGATGTGGAGAATTGACTGATAAAATTAGCTGCACTGGCATTCATCCAGGCAACAGTAACCTGGAACTGCTCTTTGTCAAAGACAAGGCAGAGCCAGGGTACCAGTCCTGGCCCTTTTCTACCTAATACAGAAAGGACTTCTTTAATGGTAAACCCGTTGCCACAGCCAAAGATTTCTCAGAACTATGCTGTGGTCTGAAAGTCCTCCCATTCAATTCTTCCTTCCCTTTCTCTTTTCACAGCTGTCAGAACTGCATTGTGGTCTGAAGGTTTTCTCCTAATTTCCTTCTTCATTTATCCTTTGCAGAAAAAAATTCTATTTTGATGTTTGCCTTTTGGAGGATTCAAACAGAAACCATTGATGTTATTCTTTAGCATCTGGCCAAACTGTTTAAAAAAATGCAGCACACCAACATGGCACAAGTATACATATGTAACAAACCTGCACGTTATGCACATGTACCCTAGAACTCAAAGTATAATAATAAAAAAAAAGGAAAAAAAAATACAAGAAGACAAATGGTCATCAGGAATGAGAGTAGGCATCACTACAGATTCTAAAGACTTAAAAAACAAAACAATGAAGTATTATGTGTTTTTCCAAGAAAAAAGAAAATTTAACAATTTTAAAAAATCTGGTCTGACACTTCAGTCAAGCAGTCCTGCAATGTTGTGGTATAGGTACAGTAATTATTCCCAGAAAAAAAAAAAAAAAAAAAGAAAGGTAACTGAAGATCCCAAGCTAGTTAAGACTACCTCCTTGATAATTATGAGACATGAAATTTGAAAATAAATTGCCTAATGATCTTTCTAAAAGTGGCATAGATAGGTGTGGCCGGGTTTCTACCATCTAGACAATTCCTTTTTCTTAATATAGAAAAATCACGGAGATGGATTAAATTAACGTATCTTTTTGTGAGTGCTCAAAAAGTGATATGAACAGGGGCATGTCAATATCTATAATATTTTCCAGACATTTCCCTAGTTAAATAGCACAAAATTGAGGGGGGAAAAAAAAAAAAAAAACTTCCCAGGGAAAGTGCTTATTATGGCCAAAGAAACACTTGAATATAGAGAAGCGTATTTTGTACATTTGTAGAATTTCAGGTCAGGCACAGTGGCTTACACCTGTAATCCTAGCACTTTGGGAGACTGAGAGGGAGCAGATCACTTGAGGTCAGGAGTTTGAGACCAGCCTGGCCAACATGGTGAAACCCCGTTTCTACTAAAAATACAAAAATTAGCTGGGCATGGTGGTGCACACTTGTAGTCCCAGCTACTGAGGAGGCTGAGGCTACAGTGAGCCAAAATTGCACTGCTGTACTTCATCCTGGATGACAGAGCAAGACTTTATCTCAAAAAAAAAAAAAAAAAGGAATTTTAATTTTTGTGATTTTTTTTAGTACTCCAAGTTTCCCCTTTGGAGTCATTTGTTGTTTGAGATAAGATAGTCCTTTGAATGTTAGATTAAAAATGTGTATTCTATTTGAATTAACACCTTTGAATATTTTAAATAATATAAGCAAAAATCTTAAGGAAAGATTAAGAATGAACTGTGCTAGTAGTGTTCTGATTCATATGAGAACCAACCCTAGACTAATATATTCTCTATTGATTTTGATTTTTTATATCATTTTAAACCTTAAGACAATGTATTTTTATTATTATTATTATTATTATTTATTTTTTTAATTTTTGAGATGGAGTCTCTCTCTCACTCAGGCTGGAGTTCAGTGGTGTAATCTGAGCTCATTGTAGCCTCAGCCTCTTGAGTAGTGGCTGGGATTACAGGCACCCACCACCATGCCTGGCTAATTTTTGTATTTTTAGTAGAGACAGGGTTTCATCATCTTGGCCAGGCGTCTTGAATCCTGACCTTGTGATCCACCCTCCTCGGCCTCCCAAAGTGCTGGGATTACAGGCATGAGTCACTGTGCCTGGCCAATAATGTATTCTTTTTATTATTATTGTTTAAAATTATCAGATAGTATTCTATACTCAAAATTCCTACCAAGAAACACTCAAAACACTAGCAAAAATTTCAGAGCAGAGGTACGAAGCAAACAGTAAGGAATAAAAGGAATATAAACTGAAATTCTGTCAACTCACATGTGATAATTCTTTCTAATCCTCATTCCAAATGGTGAATATTAAAGAAGTTAGACTTCATGCTAATAAATTACAGTAAAACATTATCATATGTTGTATATTATAAATTATATATAACACTATGCAGCATATTTATATATAACTGCATGTTAATATTATATTAATAAGGCATTTTATTGATTACAAACATCTTCATTAAATTTAATCTACACAATAATGATACAAGATAGGCTTTGTAATTAAATCCCCTTTAATAATTTATGCAAGCTACTTAACCTCTTTGGGCCTTATTTTGCTTATTGTTAAAAGAGTGAATTAAAGCATAGTAGATAATTGTATACCCTAATATATACCCTATTACACAATATTGGTGTTCCTTTTTTAAGTAGATACTACAATATTATGCATTATGATGAGCCTGTATTGATAGGACAACAAAATAAATTCAGACATCTGTGTGTAAGAGACAAAATATAATCTGAAACTTGGGTATTTTTCATTGGCACATCTAAAATTAGAAGTCTTTTTGAGATGTGATGGTCCAGAGGGAAAAGAGAAATAAACTTGTGATATCTAAAATAAAAGATAACTGAGATTTGACTGAAAATCTGTACTTCACAAGACAGACTTTAAATTATACATATTTTTTTTCTTAGTCCTCTGATATGTTTAAACTCTTTTCCGAAAGTTCCAGTGCATCTCACCTATGCTAACCAACTTAAAAGGACAGAATTTTGACTTGAATTTGCTCAAATGATTAATTAACATATGTATGCATTTTTGAATGGCAAATATTGGTGTCAGTAGGAAATGAGGGAAGATATAACTTGATACCATAGAATAAAGGACACTTAATCAGTTACCCTCCTTCTCTCCTGCTACAACCTTCAGCTATAACTAATGATGCAGGATTTTTCTCAGTCACTTGTCAGCTGGAGACCCCCAGCTAGCAATGCCCTGACCCAGGCCTTGCTCAGGCCCAGGTTCACTGCAGGGGACACTCTGTCCACTAGGCCCAATGGACCATACCTGGCCTGTGCTCTGGCTTGAATCCTGTGTCTGCTGTGACTGTGTGCTCAGCCCCCTGTGGGAGTGTGTATGTGAGTAAGGAAGTGTGGGGTCCAGCCAGCCATTCCAAGTGCTGGCACAGAAGCAGGCTCTATGCAGTGCTTGCAGCTGGACCAGGCATGTCACAAGCCACTCCCACGGTGGACTCCAGTGTTCAGACAAGGGGAACAGGGTGACACCCGGACAAGGGTCCCGATGGCCCTGAAGCCCCAGAGCTGGTGTTACAGCATGCTAATTAGCTCTTTTAGTCTTGTCATTCACACCCCCACTGACAGCAGCACATTAACAGCTTCATCAGTCCCTTGCCCTCTCTGGCCCATGGCTCCAGGGATAGCTTGGCCCTACTGCTGCTTCCATCTCATGGCGTGGCTGCCCCCAATCAGTGGAGGGCAGAAGGCCATGGTGTTTTAGCCTTCTCTGTACACACGTTTGCTAGGCCCTGAGCTAATGTCTCACATCCAAGAAGAATGAAGATATGCTGACAGTCAAAGGGTGAGAAGAGCTGGGAAGAATGTTATTGAGTGACAAACCATCTCTCATCATGAAGGTGGTCCCCCACCTATAGTCTGGTGATTTCTCTCCCAATGTGGCTGAGTTTGGGGCTTTTATGGGCTTGGAATTGGGAGTGCATGCTGATTGGTTTGTGAGTATGCAAAATAGGTTAGAACACAGTCACCACACAAAGGTGGGCGTGACAATGTGAAAAGCCAATTAGGGAAGTGTAGGTATATGTAAAATAGGTGAAGTGTGGGGATCAATAAGAGGAAAATGCACCGAACAGGAAGACAAGTTCTCAATACAGTCCATTGATTTGACTTGTAGCTTGGCTTTCAGGCTTTAAACTGTCTCTGGCTTGAAGGTGGGGTTTCACCCAAGATCCCCCATATCTACCTAGGATTTGTCTGCTTACTGCTGCTATCACTAACAGCATTGAACACTAGAAGTCTGAGTTTTGACAACCCAGACACCTTCCCCAAACCGAAAAAAAATTGCAAAAAAAAAAAAAAATTATAATGCTTCACAAAACAGTTCACAAACCATTTTTGTTAGTATCACATGGATGTTTTTAAAAGTACAGAGTACTACATCCAATTTTAGATACACTATATGGAAAACTTTGGTCTTAAAATCCAAGGAGCTACATTTTAAAATAGTTCTAGTTTAGATTGCTTTCCTGAAGTACCCTTTTCTCCTAAAAAAAGATAATAGTTTAGGGATGGTGCTGTAGCCATCATCTTTCTTTAGACAATGGGGGTGAAACTTTCATAGCATGTTGCTAGAGAACATTTTACCTACTAAAACCATATTTAACATAGTCAAAAATGTTTACGACCTATTGTAAAATATTTGTTTGAATTTTTAGAGGATGACATATGTAATTTTAAGTATTTTTTGCCCCAAATAGAACAGTTTGACTATATGGGTAAAATATTCTACAATTTGTATATTAACTCTGAAATAGAGGCATTTAATTCATATTAAACATGTAAAAAATTTCTTTTTTAGATGTATTCTAGCTGTTAAATTCATGTATTATGACCCTTGTTAAGGTTTACACATAATAATTGCATCATTTTGAGTGATGAATATTAAACACTTGTTTGGAGAATGGGAGGAGAAGATTTGACTAGAGAATAAGAAACAGCACTATTCCATTATGACTTGATACAATCTGATGTATTTTACTAAGAAAGATTCATACTAATAGATAATTCAGATAATTATCTTGTTCTTAAGATACTGGACAAAGTTATATGTATGTTCACTCTCATTTAACTATCAGTATAACATAGATAATAATAATTTTCTGGGGCCCCATTCTTATTGATTAGCATTTTTTAAAAAAACTGAGAAAATAAACAGCAAAATAGTAAAATCATAAATAAATAAAACATAATATTCTAGCATATATATAAATTTCATCAGCACACCTGATTGCCCACTCATAAACAAATCAGAAAGGTTTTGATGGTTTGTTAGAAGTTTTATTTTGCTCTCTGGAAATGTATTGGGTGATACGGATAGTCAGGAGCCTACAGATTAGGTGACCAATGTTAATGAGTGCTAGAGTTTTCTGTCCAGCTTTCATTCTGTGAATATAAGATACAATTCACAATTATCTTCCTTTGTTAAGACAAATGTACTATAAAGGGAAGAGAAGACATTAATTTAATGGGGTTGGACTGACAAACACATAACAAACTTCTAAGTAGGATTCCATATGTAGAAATAACTCACTACACACATAAATACAGATTTTTTTTTTTTTTTTTGGTATACATATGACCCATCTACTTTCCCCAAAGCATATGTCCTTTGCAGTATACACTCAGAAGGGAATACAATGAAAATGTTTCTAGATAAAATCAACTTATCTGTATATTGACTTCTTTGTGTGTGTGATATTTCAAATGAAGGTCAGTAGTCTTCAAACTAAGGACACAGGATAAGCACAAAAGGGCATAAGCTGTAATGGGGGAGGTAAGCCACGTAATTTGAATCAACTTTACTGATAATGGATGGAACATATATATAAACTAGATCTCCAAACATCTGTGTCTTGCATAATCAAATTTCAAGTGAATATGACATTATTTCCTATTTTATAGAATAACATGATATTTTGATATTTCTATTGCATAAAATATATGAATACAGAGAGAATAAAAGTGCAAGATGCACACGCTTATGTCAATAAGTAAAACGCTATTCTGAGTAATTTAAAATGAAAAATCAAAGCTAAAATTCTACTGATAAAGAGGTAACGTGCTTCATTATTATTTTCTGTCAACTGATGTTCCCTGGAAGTCTAGTGTTAAGATTCAGTGCTCTCTCTTATTTTCTATGAATGTAGTTAGTGTTGCATAAGGTTATATTGATTTGAACTTTTATTTCAATACTTTGTTAGACTAATTGAATATACTGCTTTTTGTTATTTTTTTTCTAATAATTTATAAATTAGCGGGCAAAGTATTTTCTTCTCTCGCAAATACATAAAACCTTTATGAATATAGATAGCTTTATTTCTGAATGTCTTTCAGTTGCTTTTTGCCTTGTTAGTTCCTTATCCTATAAATTATTTGAATAGAAAAAATGTTTATTTAATTATAATATTCTTTGTTCTTTATTTGGAAAGTCTGCATAAGTACAGCTTCGTGGTAATTGCTTAAGATTTCTTTTGGAACATTCAAAACACTCAGTTTGTTCCTATTTAGAAAAGAGTTGATGAAAAAATATAATTCAAAAGAGCATACTAATAGTTCATTGATATTGATATCTCTTCTGCTTCAGCAATACTGCATAGAAATGAAATTAAAATCACAAAAGCATAAAAAGACATGCAGATGCATTACAGAAGGCAACACACAGGAAACAGAAGAACTGGTGATGAACATTCATTACCTTCTCATTTTTCTCTTTTATGCACAATAAACAGTGCTTTCATTTTCTTTTATTTATTCAGCCATTTATTTCATTTTTAGCCCATATTTTACTTTAATATTTTTTATCTTATATCTCATATCCACAGTTTTTCTGAGGTTATTTGCAATTATAAAAATATATAAAGCAATCCTTCAGCAACTTAATTTTTAATTTTTTTTTTTGTTTCAGCTGCTATAAATGAAGACAGTTTTAAAAATAGACCTTTATATCAACGTTTTGGTCTGTACGAGTATGTGTGTTTTAACATTATACAAGGGGGTCTAGCAATTGAATAAAAACTATATACAATTATTCTGTCAAAGAATGTGAAAGGCTAAAACTGAAAAAACACAGAGATACCAGGTTATATAAAGTAGAATAGAAAAGTACATGAACTTTGTAATGTGTCTGCAGCAGAACCTAGGATATTGCCTGACAGGTTGCCTGACAAGAAGAGGGAGCTTTATTATGATTTGTTAGAAATTTAGGTCATAAATTGTTTCTTAGATGTTTCATTTAAATGCGAATATTTTATTTTATTTTATAAACCTAAATAAAACAATTACTATATCCCTATACCACTATGTCTTTTGAATTATCTGTGTGCATTTGATAAGAAGCTGTATTATTATCTGGATGTAAAGTTCACTATATATCCATAGAATTAACCTTATTTATTACAGCATTCACCCATTGTAAGTCCCGACATTTTAATCATTTGACTTAGCTTAGGTCATGAGTGATATGTTCAAATCACCTATTTTCATTGTGCTTTTGTTAACTTATTCTTGTCTTCCTGTTGACAGTGTTTTCTGAAGACAGTTGCTGTCTTATTTGGTGGTAGGTTTTTATAACTCCTATATCTTTACTATGGAAATTTTTTTTTAAGATAATAGAAAGTATCTTTTCTCTTGTTGATTTTTCATGTGAGTTTTACCTTTTCAAAGATTAATCTCTATTTCTCTTTTGCTTGTATTTGCCTGATATACCTTTATCTACCCTTTATTGTGTTATCTCTTTCTTTTAGGTATACCTCTTGTGTAAAACATACAAAAGGAATTTTTTTGGCAAGCCATCCTAAAACTACCTGTCTTTTAAAAGATGAATAATCTTATTTACATCTAATTGTATAATGTATATGTTTGGTATGAGACTTGCTATCATTTTATTTTAAACATATTTTTGTTGCAGCTTTTATAGTTCAGCGAGTGGGAGGGAATGGTGCCCAGTGGCTTTTTCTCCCCTGTTGCTCAGCAAGTGGGAGTGGGGATTACAGAGTTACAGGATTCCTTCAATGCTGCTTCACCAGTCAGAAATCTCCACAGCCACTGTGACCTCTGCCCAGGGCTTTGCTGTGGCCCGTGGAGTTTGTTTCGCACACTCAGCCTAGTAGGCTGCGCTTGGCTCATGCTATCTGCATGGATCCCACACCCACCACAGCTCTGCACTCAGCCCACAGCTGGACTGGCAATGCTGCAAGTGACTTCTGTATTGGGCACCAGTGTCTAGACAAGACAAGGGGAATGTGGTGGTGCCTGAAAACTCAGAGATGCCAGCAACTGTGGAGCCCTAAGTGGTGTTATAGCTTATTCGTGGAAAGTTCCAAAGTCTGAGCTCCCAGGAAATATTACAGTTCTCTCTCTTTCCCACTGCCCAAAGCTCAGCAAACAGTGACATGTTACAGCTTGTCCCTGCTTATTTTTACTGCCCACAGCTCAGGAAGTTCCGTATTCTTGTTTTGGGACCAAGAGGAATAAGGTACGCACACACCAGAGAGTGAGTAGGGCAGAGAAGAATTTTATCCAGTGACAGAAGGAAAACTCTCAGAAGAGAGGGGACCCAAGAGTGGGTAGCCCTCTGTGTGGCTGAGTCCAGTGTTTTTATGGGCTCTGAATGGGCAAGTACATGCTGATTCGTCTATGGGTGGTCTTGGAAAAAGCACCATTTAATTGGTTAAATGGCATTGAGGAAATTTTCACTCCAGTCGTGGACTCCATCCAGAACTGGCAGTTTGGTTTTCAGCCTTTAGGCTGTCTTTGGGTTGAAGGTCGGGTTTCACCAGGGACGCATCCTTGTCTGCTCAGTAATTTGTCTGTCTCCTTTCACTATCATTTTGTGTTACATTTACTCAGAATTTTTCACATAGTGGTCTTTTTTAAAATTTTTCAAATTTTGTCATTTTTTTGTATTTTGGAAGATTTATAATTCTTCTCTATTAGCTACTCTTCTCCTAATCGTTCAGAAGCAATCCTCCATGGTGTTTCCTGATGCCTTCTATCAGCTACTGTTCTAAAGTACAAGTTTGGGACATTTGTATGCAAACAGCCTTGAAAGATTGAGATTGTGGCTTCCTCCAGGACAGAGTGCATGTTTGTTCCCAGACTAGGATATTAAAGATAATGTCTTCATCCATGTGAAAATTTGGGCAAGTTTTCTACCAGCCCACATTAAAAGACTGAAGTTTTCTAAACTTGAAGATTTTCAGCTGTGACATGAACCAATTATATGTGCAGCATCCGCTTGTGTCCTGCTCAACATTACCCCCTTGGGACATGGGAAAGAGAAGTTACAGGAACAAGAAGTTCACCCTGCCTGCTGTGCCATAATAATGCCTGCATCTCTCACTCAGGAGTCTCGTGCCAGTGTGTATGAAACTGGCAGCCCATTGTCTCAGCTTGCAAGTAAGATAAGATTTCATGTTCTATAAGTTCTTAACATTAATGCTTTTTAAAATTTCCTTTTGTCCACCTTTACATTACCCAGGCTACCTCTGTTCAGTTTGTCACTTCACAAATTTTTTTTTTTCCTCCCACCTAATTCTTACAGGAAATTGATGACCTTGTTATTTTTTGTCAGTGCATATTATATTTTATGGCAATCTTCTATCATTACCCCATCTTTGTATTAGTCTAAGATCTATGATTAAATATGCTAAATTTTCACTAGCTCTACTTTTTTTCCAAATATGACTAGGTAGGCCTATGTGACACTGGTGAAGAACAAATGGATGATGTACCTGAAGCCACAAATAGCATGAGGATGATTGTGGGGAATTACAAGCTGTGGGTGCTGGAAAATGTACTACTGAATTATTTAAGTTAATGAAACAGAAGGAGTGAGTGGAGAGTAGATTATAAACCAATATTCCTTATTTAGCCTAGTAAGTACTGGAATATACTTCCTCCTACCTACTTATATTCCTGAATGACAGCCTCACTTAAGTCATGAAGGTGATATAATATACTTAAGCAGACAAATGTTTGAAAATTGCATTTTTTCATGTATTTCGATCCAAAATATATTCAAGAATCTAGAGCAATGAATAAAGATAAGACCATAAAGAAAACTTTTAAGTCCTTTAGGGTATCAGCTCCATTTATTCCCAATTACTGACATTTTTACCTGAATCTAATAAGATGGAGTCCTTATAACGTTAAACATAAACTAAAAGTTTGGTACCCTGTGATAGCTTTATATTTTAAAAAAGCAAAGTCTAAATAAATAAATAAATAAATCGATTTTATTTTTTGAGGCAAATAAAAAGTTTCAATTACTAATCCCAACAATGCCTGCTTAATATTCTTTCTTCTTCTCTCCAATTGTTCTGCATCTTCTTTCAACAAATTAGAGGTAACCATGACATAAGGGAAAAGAAATTGCTTCTTGATGGAATAAGTGTGGTTACTGAGAAAATTAATTGTAGTCACATATAGTCCTTTATAGTAAGACCATGCAAATTAGCAAGAAGATTTGTACCTTTGGCCATTCTACACTTTAGCAGAAATAATAAAATATAGACTATGCCCCACAGAAAACAGAAATTACACTTTGTTTCTACAACCAATAATAAGCACTATAGAATTAGAATGTTTAACATTCAACCATATTTGCTTCCATTTGATTTATTTTAAGTATGCAAAGCAATCACTTACTGTGTTTTATATAACTAATTTGTTATTTTCAATATCAAAAAGGTGGGAAACCTTATATTTGTTATTTTCAATATCAAAAAAGTGTGAAACCTTAGATTCATTGTTTCTATTTGTTCATCTCCACAGACTGAAACACTCTGACTTGTAGTCACATCTCAGAGTGCCTGCTCTGGGCCCAAGTTTGCTGTTTCCCTGTATTAGAGAAAGAGGCATCATTCATCATTATGTGGAGGTGGAGTGAAAAGATTTCCAAATAAATCCAGAATGGCAGTCAATTAGTCGTTACTTTCACAACTTGTCCATACATCTGTTGTGAAGTGTTGTGAAGTGAATGTTTATACACCTACCCTCCCAAAAGGCCTACCAGTAACTTCAAGAAACATGGTGACATGGAGCCATGACACAGCCTTGTTGCAAAATATGTCTCCAATAGTAGTTTATCAAAGGATGCCATGAACTCAGCAAACTTCTACTACTAATACAACACAGTTGAACGTTTACTGCTATCATTTCTGCTATAAATCCTGTGAATGTCTTTTATTTAGTAAAAAAACTATTAGCAAATTCAACTTGCAGTTAAAAAAACCCATACAGCAGCATATTTCATAATGACTTTGAGTAGTGTGTCAAATCAGACTCTGAAGCAATAATTATATTTAAAAATATTATATTTGTTAATAGAATACTATGTTTATCAAATACTTAATGAAAAGCAGAGCATTACATAAATATCAGCTCTTTGATACCAGAAGGAATTATAATTTGAACCCCAAAAGCACCAGTAAGAGAGTAAAATGGTGTAAATGACTTCATTTAGCTTAAATTGCAATTACTTGTGTTCCTCTGGTATGGAATGAGAATGAATACTTGTTTGTGGCCAATGAACACAACCAATTAATATTATTTCCTTTTTTTGGCGTTAATTGTATGAAAACATATTATATTGTAATATATGTATGCAGTTTTATAAATAATAATTGTTTTCATTGTAGAAATTATTTAAGCTATTTTATATTACCGCATAATGTTAAAACAATATACTTCACGACATAAAAGTATGACCTCTTATTTTAAAAATACAAAACATAAAAAAATACTGATTCAGATATTTATGAGACTTCTACAGGGGAGTAATTACATTAGTACTTTTAAATGCTGAATTCAAGATCTTACCTCAAAAGTTGTTATACCTACTGTAATAACCTATACACCACTTCCTATGAAGACGTATGAGTGTTCTCAAGCTGTTAATAAAGACATACCCATGACAGGGAAATTTATAAGGACAGAGATTTAATGAACTCACATTTCCACATGGCTGGGGAGGCCTCTCAATCATGGTGGAAGTTGAAGGAGGAACAAAGTCACATCTTACATGGCGGCAGGCAAAAGCATGTGCATGGGAAGTCCCCTTTATAAAACCATCAGATCTCATGAGACTTATTCACTATCACAAGAACAGTATGGGAAAGACCCACCTTCATGATTCAATTACCTTACCAGGTCCTTCCCATGACATGTGGGAATTATGGGAGCTACAGTTCAAGATGAGATTTGGGTGGGGAAACAGCCAAGCCATATCAATGTGTTTGTAGTTGGCAGCAACAACTATGATAGAATAATCATGACATAGGTATCTAATATTTCAGGCAAATTGATTTGCTAGTTTTCATTCTCTTTCTCCTGTTCCTTTACCATTTTTCAGAAATATTTGGAAGCATATTAGCTTTTATTTAGATAAATGGATTATTTGAATTTTTTATACATTTGTTGAATTTGAAGCCTTCTTTTCAATAGTTTACAACTACATAGAATCCAATGCAGAATTCACAAAATGAAACAAATTAGTGGTTTTATGGCATATTATTTGGTACTGACAAGCTTTGGTTTTGCCTGTCATGCTAAACTAAATATTCACACAGTACTTATCATTCTTGTCTTTCTTGAACTCTCAAATTTCTAAAAATATGTGAGAATTATTACTCATTAATTTGCTACTGAAATAAAATAACTTACATCAAAGGAAAGTAGCCTCTGCACAGGGTTGACTTTCTATATGCCTTTAAAATAATCACATTATATGAAAAAATGCACAACATCACAAATCATCAGAGAGCATGTAGTGTTAGTTTTTCTCTTCCAGCATTAGTTTGCTGAAGATAATGAACTCCGTCTTCATCTATGTTCCTGGACAAGACATGATCTCATTCTTTTTGTGGCTGCATAGTATTCCACGGTGCATATGTACGTACCACATTTTCCTTCTGTCATTGATGGGCATTTAGGTTGATTCAGTGTCTTTGCTGTCACACAATATACTGGTGTAACAAATCTGCTCATGTACCTACTGAGATTGAAATAAAAGTGGAAAAAAAAATCATATCTAATGACCTCAAAATAGATCAATTTACATCTACATAATTGTCAGTAGATATAATTTTGATGAAAAAGTTATTTTATGTAATTTATTTCAAATACATTGATATCAAATTCAGTATAATATAGTTTAGTAAATACATAGAAATAATAGAAAAAACTTTTCTGTACCAGTTGTACTTACGTTGTCAAAGAAAGAAATATTCAAATAATATATCTGGAAATAATCACTGTAGAAATTCTTCATATAATGTATACAGGTTATTATTTTAGTGAAATAATCCTAGAATAATTTCAATCTGTTCATGAGTTTATGAAAAAGATCATATATATTTTCAAAGTTAATATTTTCAATCCCTTTATTTTATTCTTTGTTATATTTTTATTTTGATCACACAAAAATTCATATGAGTATGTGTATAATTAATATGTATTTCCCAGGTAAGATAGGAATAAATACTGTAAATATATTTTTTTTCTTTTTTGGTGGAAAATGTAAGATATGGAAAACCTAAACATTGTATATAGGTAAAAATAGAAGGGTAAATTAGATATCACATGATTCGCATTCCAACATCTCCTTTATAATTCCAGGATTCCCTTACTTTAAAATGCAGATGAAGAAGCTATAACTGTGTGGAAACTTATATTCTTGCTACCTTTTCGTTGTTGTAGTTGAAGTAATACATAGTAAAGTTATTTTCTTGGGAGACTATTTTGGAGTAATGTATCTTAATGAACTCTTCTTTAAAACAATTATTTTAAAACATTCTTTTCATATATTTTTATTCTTAATAGCTCTCCACGTATCATGTCAGAATACGAGAAATCAGAAAGTTAAAAATATTTTGCAGAATGAGGTACATTAATACTCATTGCTAAAGTCATTTAAGCTCTAAGATGAGTATGTTATGAGCAAACATATATATATTTATTAGTTGTATATAGATATTTCTCAGAAAAATCTACTTTTGGAATAAGTTTTTTTTTAATAGACTAGCAAATATTTCTTTAGACGATTTAGTGAAAATATTAAAATACATTGATATTTGAATAAAACTTTAAAAAATTAATAATATTTCTGCATCTGTTATGCTTTTGTCATGGGAATTAATATTAATATTGATAATTGGGCTTCCATATTTAAATAAAAAAAGAATTATGGCAGGAACTGGCAGATATCCCCTAAAACCTGTTCTCCACTTCTATCATAGAAATAGAAAATTCACCTAGGAAAATTGCCACCTATTAATAGTATAAAGACAGCAAGTTGATGAACTTTCCTTGCAGCTAGATATGCCCACATGAATAAATTCAGGATAAAAGAATATGAACCTAAGTTCTCACAGAAGCTTTGTTCAATATTTCTTTATATAGACTTGATGCTGCCACTTTTCTACTTTGTTTCTCTTTCACCTAACTTGAAACATAGATTTTAACTAGAACCGAGAGAATAAAGAGTGGACTTTTAAACTTTAAAGAGCCTGAATCCTTAAGGAATTTGTGGACCAGACTAAAATTTTATCCCTCTGTAAAATTACCTACAGGAAATACATTTCTATCTTAGTTATGCCACTTTTTTTTTTTTTTTTTTTTGAGACGGAGTCTTGCTCTGTGCCCCAGGCTGGAGTGCAGTGGCGCGATCTCGGCTCACTGCAAGCTCCGCCCCACCGGGTTCACGCCATTCTCCTGCCTCAGCCTCCCGAGTAGCTGGGACTACAGGCGCCCGCCACCTCGCCCGGCTAATTTTCTTGTATTTTTAGTAGAGACGGGGTTTCACCGTGTTAGCCAGGATAGTCTCGATCTCCTGACCTCGTGATCCGCCCGTCTCGGCCTCCCAAAGTGCTGGGATTACAGGCTTGAGCCACCGCGCCCGGCCTAGTTATGCCACTTTTATTTCAGTTTTTCGAAATAATATTATTTAGTTTTTTCTATTATTTCTGTAGCCAAACAAAAGGTTACTTTCTATGCGAATGAATAAACAGATCATTATACTTTAAAGGGTGAGGATAGGTATCTTGTCATTGTGCATCTTTTAGGGAATTATCTAATTACATAAGAACTTCATGTTAAAGATAAATCTGACAGAGGCCTATTTTTTCATGATCCATGAGCTAAGAATGGTGTTTATATTTTAAAGCATTGTAGAAAACAAAAAAGAAAGAGAATTCATGGCAAAGACACTATGTGGCTTGCCAAGTCTTGTTTAGTATATGGTCCTTTATAGTAGAACTACGCGGAACTCAAATCTATAAAATACTCTGTGGTGACATTCTCTGACAAGAGTTTCCTTTAAAAAAACTATCATTATTTTGTCTTCAAAATCATTAGTGTTCTGATCTTCATAAAGATAGAAAGAATCTAATACTGAATATGCAGATTTTAATCATGGAAAGCCAGAAAAAAGGAACCACTGGATTCTGAGGTTTAGTTAAAATACTCACCTACGATGAGTGAGGTCAGCTATTGACACAGCACTTCATCCAAGGTAATAACTTTAAAAAGTATGACCAGAGAATTCCAAAGTTCTATTTAGGAGATCACCGTTAACCATAAAGTCTAGATGATTATCCATGTCTAAATCTATGAATCACAACTAATCTAAACTTATGTATATTAGGGCTCTCCAGACAACAGCATCAATAGGATATATATATATATAGTAAGAGAAGATGTACTAGAGGAACTGGAACTGGCTTACATGGTTATGGAGGACCAGAAGTTCCACAATACAGAGATCTGCCAGTTGGAAAATCAGGAAAGCCAGTGGTATAGTTCAGTTTGAGTTTCAAAGACCTGAGCCTCTGAGTTAGTAGTAAAAGTTCCCCCAGGTCTGAGTCAAAAAGCCAAGAAACCAGGAGCGCTGAAGTCAGAAGGCGATATCTCAGCTCAAGCAAACAGAATGAATTACCCCTTCTCTGACTTTTTATTCTATTTGGACGCTCAGTAGATTGAATGATGCTTGCCCACATTAGTAAGGGCCCATCTTTTCCACTTTGGAACTAGTAAGTTCCAAAGCTAACCTCTTCCAGAAGCACCCTCGCAGGAATACTCAGAAATAATGTTTTACCAGCTATCTGTATATCCCTTAGCCAAGTCAAATTGACACAGAAAATTAGCCATCACACTAAGAAATTTATAGACAAACATTCAAAATATAAGAAGAAATTGTTCTTCTAAAGTCAAATAGTAAGTACAGCATATGTAAAGATCTGGAAAATAGACAATATGTTAGTTCAATATTATTTAACAAAAGGACATCACAAATATAAAGTGAGAGTGATAGAGCATTAGGGAAAAACCACTACTGTGGCTGGAATTTTAGACTCTCTTAATATTTTGATGAGATACTCTTTTTTATTTAAAATTTATTTATAGCATGCCTATTATTACCTGAATAACGTTACAGGAAAGAAAAGGGTAAAAGATTCTAGGTTTTTAAGAAGCTTGTTGGCTAGTGAGAGAAGAAAAAAATAAAATAAAATAAAATTATAAGCAATAGAAAATGTGAGGTTATATGTCCTATTGGTTCTTCTGGAGAACACTGACTAATACATCATAACAGGATATAGAAAAAAATGTAAGGAATAAAATGCATTGATTGTACAAGGGTAAGTGGAGGATGGAGCAATAAGAAAATACTAGATTTTGAAACATCTTTTACATCAAATGGAGGAGCTTGGACATCATCCTTTAGGCAAAAGGGATTCATGGATGGATTTTAAACAAGTGGGTTTGCATTTAACAAGATAAGTCTAGTTCTTCCATAAAGAGTAAAAAATAAGTCTAGTTCTTCTACAAAGATACGACTTTGAAAAAGGTAACTATTTAAAATACCTTTGAAAGCAGTGTTAACAAGGGGTGTGGTAAATCAGTGACAATAAAGACAGAAAGGAGGACATTCAAATGAGACATACTTAAATAAAAAATTGACAGAATTGGTAACTTAGAGATACAGTAAGTGAAACAGAAAGAATAATTGTTCCATTCTAGCACTGGTGAAATGGGAGAGTTCCCTGATTCCCCTCAGGTTGTGTGACAGGGGTGTGGCTCACTTGTTTGCTCACCTGGCAGCTCAAACCCCTAACTGGAGGAGGAGCTCACAGAGGGGAAGGTGTAGGAACGGGGGCAAGCACTTTTGAGCTGTGGCTCCACCATAGCGTCTAGGGGTGAGTGTCTGTGACTCCGGAAGCCCAGCTGGGCGTGTGTTACAGTGTGCTCCTTTAGCTTAGCTGTCTGCAGACCGCTTGTATGTTAATCAGCTTAATGAACCCTGTGCCTTATCACAAGGGCAAGGGGCGAGTGTGACAGCCTTCTGTATCCTGAGCTCTTGCCCAGTGTCCTGAAAGAATTGGACCACAGGCAGGCTCAAAGGATGAGTGCAAGGTTTTACTGAGTGGTGGAAGTGGCTCAGCAAGATGGATGGGAAGCCGGAAGGGGGGATGGAGTGGGAAGGTGGTCTTCCCCTCAAGTCAGGATGCTCAGCAGCATTCAGACTCTTCTCTGAATGCCCCTGGCCAAACTACCCTCGGGGTGTAGACGTCCCTCCTCTTTTCTCTTTCTCTGCCATGTCATTCCGCTCTCGCTGGTCTGCTGGTCTCTTCTAGAGCGTGGGATTCAGGGTTTATATGGGTGCAGGATGGTGGGTGTGGCAGTCCCAAAGGCAACTTTTTGGGTTCAAGAACAGAAATACCTGTTCTCATTTAGGGCTGTGGGTATCCAACTTGAGGGTGGGGCCTTTGCCAGGGGACATCACTCTTCTACTCAGTATTTCCCTGTTTCCTGTCTGTGTCACCGGCACTGGATTGGACAATATGTTTCCAAATACAAGAAAAAAAAAATTTAAGAAAGAAAATCAGAACTTAATTTCAGATTGTGTGTTTAAAGTGCCATTTGGAAGGCAGAGAATAAAACACAAAGAGGGTAAATATGTAAAAGATTATAGCACCAAGATTCAGCAAGTAACTGGCTTATGCGATTAGAGAGAGGCAAGTTAGAGCTATCCAAGATTGCTTGGGTAGCTGCTGGTGCTATCAAGTTAGATAAGGAATACAAATGAAGGAATGGATTTTACAGGAGGTGATAAGTTCAAATGCAAATATTTTTAATTTGAAGTTTCTTTGGAACATTTTTCAATAAGATAGATATCTGTCAGAAAGAAATTTGGACTACAGAATATGAATCTTCCAGTCTTTCATTTATCAGTCATTCTTGGGACCATGAAATTGAACAAAACTTCCTGAGGACAAGAATAGTGGCCTGAAAATGGAATTCAAGAAGTACCACACACACTAAAAAGAGGGTTTGGGAGTAGAAAAGAAGACAGGGGAGTAACCAGAGTGATCCTGCTGGCAAGAAAAGGAGTGTGGTACAGAGAATGTGTGGCAACAGGAAGAGACCTCAGAGAAAAAAAGTCAAAGTAGGATCTTTACAATAGAAAACCTAGCCCATGTATTTGAGAAGTGATTTTAGAAAACTCTTTTGTGAAATTTAGTAGCGATAGAAGAGAAGAGAGAAGAATAGTTGTAGGGATAATGTAATTAAATAAGTCTTTTTATTTGTTAACCAAAAAAAAAAAAAAAATCCTAATGCCCCCCAACCATCTGAATGGACTTCCTCCTTGGCCAGGGCACACTACAATTTAACCTGAAAGACTGGCTCAGGCCATGATGGGAAGTGGGGTGTCAGACATGCCTCATTATACCCTTCAGCATTAACAGCAACACAGACCTTAAGTTTGATAAGAAACATTTATAATCTATTCTCTCTGAAGCACGATACCTGGAGGATTCATCTGCATGATAAGACTTTGGTCTTCATAATGCTTATCATAACCCAGACATTCCTTTTGATTGATAATAACTCCTCCAACCAATTGCCAATCAGAAAAAAATTAAATCTACATGTATCCTGGAAGCCCTGCTTCAAGTTGTCCAGCCTTTCTGAACCAAACCAATGTATGTCTTAAATGTATTTGATTAAAGTCTCATGTCTCCCCAATATGTATAAAACCAAACTGCAGCCTGAACATCTTGAGCACATATTCTCAGAGTCTACTGACGGCTGTGTCATGGGCCATGGTCACTGATAATCGACTTAGAATAAATCTCATCAAATATTTTAGAGTTTGACTCTTTTCATAGACAATTTAATTTGTTTGTTCAGAGTGAAGGCATATGTAAGAGAATATAACTGAAAGAGAAAGAAGATTATGGCACAATTGGATTCATTGACCTTGAGAAAAAGAAAGATGATCTTATTTAAAAATGGAGAAAAGACCATAAAGATGGATGATAATGTAAAGAAATCTGAAATTAGGTAGAAATTTTTTGAGAACCAATGTACTGAATAACTTCAAATTTCTCAATGAATGATTTGTGTTGGCTATTTGTTATAAGGTTTTTGGACATTTAATAGTGCTATGCATAGTGATTAAGATTTGGGATAACTTTCTCATATGATAAATTTGTAAAGCTTATAATGTGAAAGTAGATGATATTAATTACGTAATTCTTGTCATCCAACCAAAACAGAGTGACAGCCAACGGCAAAATGCACTCAAAGAGCAAACCATTGTTCCAAGAATGCAATTTTTCTGCAAATGTGACTGCTGAAATTGCCTGCTATAACCAGAAACCAGTATTATCTAACAGTTAATGAAATAACCTGCTACAATTCTAAGACTAGTTTTAACCATCACCACCGTCACTTACCAGTTAGCACTTACCAGTGTAGTAGCAGTTATTAAGAAATTATTTTAGGCAGATAGAGAGGAAAAGGGGTCCTTGAAAAGTTTTCATTGCTTTTAAAGTAGCTCCAGAAACGTTTCCTGACTAGCAGGAAAGCCCAGGCACTTAGAGAGGGCCGGCAACCTTTGATATGCAAATGCCAGCTATAAGAAACTGGGTCCACTGGCTTTGGTTCATGCCTGTAATCTCAACACTTTGGGATGCTGAGTCCGGAGGATCATGAGGTCAGGAGTTTGAGAACAGCCTGACCAAAATGGTGAAACCTCGGCTCTACTAAAAATACAAAAATTAGCCTTGTGTGGTGACTGCACGCCTGCAATCCCAGCTACTACAGAGGCTGGGGCAGGAGAATCGCTTGAACTGGGAGGTGGAGTTTGCAGTAAGCCAAGATGGCGCCACTGCACCCCATCCTGGGTGACAGAGCAAGAATCTATCTCAAAAATAAATAAATAAATAAAAATAAAAAAAGAAAAAGAAAAAAAAAGACATTGGGTCTGCCCAAACATGGCAATTTCTACCATTGTCCTCTTGCCCTTGCCCTGACATGTGCCTGACAACATGGCTGCCTCTACGTAGCCCCATGTGTGTAGAACATCATGGCACCCTGAATTTGCATATTAAAGGACTAGGGTGGGAGGGCCAGTTTTTTCAGGGCTACATGAATGACATGCCTGGTCAAATCAATCCCCTGAGCCCTATGCAAATCAGACACCGCTTCCTCTACCCTACTCATATAAGCAGCGACTTTTCCATGGCACACAGGATCTCCTCTCTGGACTTGGGAGCCCCCTTTCCTCTATCCCTGTACAGGGAGCTTCTTTCTTCTTTCTTCTTCCTTCTTTCTTGCCTATTAAACTCTCTGCTCCTTAAAACCACTCCACATGTGTCCGTGTCAGTTTATCCAACTCGCCAGAGACAAGAGCCATGGTGTTCCTCCACTCATTGGAGCCATATCGTCAACTCCCAAAAACTTTATGGGTGCCAATGAATTTTCTTGCAAAACACTAGTGAGCTTGCTAAACACTATGTAATATTTCTCCTTTTTGTAAAACTTCCAACCTTCTCTTTGTTTTTTGGACATACCAGAGGCCACCTGATCTGTGCATATGCCCTGGATTGCAACTCTTGCGTCCCAAATGAAAGGTTTGAAATTTAGAGATTTGTCTCTATATTTTATTTGATTTTAACAATAAATTATTTCCGACAGCCATTAGTCATCAATATTTAGCAACATAATAGGTACACTGTTGTGGCATTGCTGGTTGAGAATTTTCTTTGTGTTCTGTAGTGAAAGAGAGGGCCACATGGAAAAGGGAAGCGTGAAATTTGAGTATTGGTTCAGAAATAGTTCACCTGTTCTAACATGGTTTTCTTTTAGTTGAAATTCATCTAGGAAATCTTAGGGAAAATAAATTTCCCCTGAACCTTAACACTAGGTCAAGAAATTCATATGAGACATGCATAATTTTTAATGTTTTATTTTATATTTATTTATTTATTTATTTATTTTTGAGACAACATTTCTCACCTGTCACTTAGGCTGGAGTGCTTTGGTTCACTCTAAGCTCACTACAACCTCCACCTCCCGGGCTCAAGCAATCCCACTGCTCAGCTGAGGAACACATCCAGGTAATTTTCACTTTTTTTTTTGTTGTTGAGATGGGGTTCACCATTTCACCATGTTGGCCAGGGTGGTCTCGAACTCCTAACCTCAGTTGATCCACCCACCTCAGCCTCCTAAAGTGCTGGGATTACAGATATGAGCCACCATGCCTTGCTTGGACATTTATCATTTAAATGTGATTGTAGCATATACAGCCATCTTTTTAGAGTGTTTCTATTACTGAGATAGGGTATGCCGAGGTATCTTCTAAAACATGCTGGGAAACTTGAAGGCTCTGGATCAGACCCAGTTGAAGATAACTCAAATCTCGGAAGTTCTTGCCTGTCACAATGGACATCCATGGATAAGACATGGCTACATTAGTTAAGATCTCAGAATGAACGAAGAAAATCAATGAAGGAGTAATAAATATTATTATTATTATGTGGTTGACATTAAAACAACTTTGCATACTATTGGATACCAACAGAAGTGACTGCCATATGCATAAGAATTTGCATATTTGGAGCAACATTTGAAAAATTACTTCCTACAAATATCAAAAAATAGTCATTATCCTGAATAAATATGTATCTCCCCTGGGAACTTTTAGGTTCACCCCTCCCTTCATCCTCTATGACCTACATGACCTAAACTTTCTCACTAAAGAGGCGATAGTAATGAACTTCAAGTTATACTGAATTGACTGTGGCAGCCTTGTAGGTGCAAAAGATAACCTTGCAAGAAAAAAACATGCTATGATTACAGCAGTGAGTTGATAGTCACTAATTACAACACCTTTAGAATCGGCCACAGTATTCTAGTCAAAAATACATTCTTCCTGGGCTGCTCTGGCTAATGACAGCTAGGAAATGTGCTAGGTTATTTCTGCCCAATATGAGGTTTCTTAAACAGGTAGTTTTTGCTCTAGAGCTCTCTATTGGCATGGAAGGGATTTTCTCACAACTGAATCAGAGACTGAAGCTCTTCCTATCCAATGCTTCTTCTTTATCCCTGTCTTTTCACAGGTGTCAAACTTGCATTACATGTTTAAAACCCTCCCTACTACTACTCCCACTCTCCTTTGACTTTAGCAGATTTTTATTCCCCCAAATCTCTTTCACTTTCAACTTAGATTGAGTATCTGCTTCCCAGTAAAACATGGACTCCCACTGTATATGTAACAAATGTCAACAGTATTCAAAATACAGTCTTTTCTGTTTATAAATTATTAAAGAAAAATATAAAGAACATGAGTGAAGTGAAAAATAAATGTATTAGATTTCTATTGCTGCTATAACAAATTATTAAAAAAAAACTTAATTGCTTAAAAAATACACATGTATTCTCTTAAAATTCTAAAAATCAAAAGTTCAAAATAAGTTTTATGAGGCTAAAATTGAGGTGTTGGCAGCACTGTTTCCTTCTGGAGGCTCCAGAGAAGAATCCATTTCCTTTTCCTGTTCAGCTTCTAGTGGGCCCCTGCATTCCTTGGCTTATAGACCCTGCCTCCATCTTCAAACTGCATCACTCCAATTTCTGCTTCTGCCATTACATTGCCTTTTTCTCTTAACTCAATTTTTAAGGACATTTGTGATTACAGTTAGAGCCAACTTAGATAATCAAGCATAGCATACTCATCTAAAGATCCTTAACTTAATCACAACTGTGAAGTTCCTTATGCCATATAAGGTGTATGAGATTAGGATGTAAACATGTTGGGTAAAAGGTGGGGAAGCATTATTCAGCTTACCCCACCAGACATATTATTTTACTAAGAATATGTAGTTTGGGAAACTTCAAGGATCTGGATCAAACCCAAAATGAAGATAATTCAAACTTCACAGGTTCTTGCTGTGACAATGGGTATCCATGGATGAGGTGAGAAACTGAAGCACATTTGCAGTGTTAAGTCTCAAAATGGAGGAAGAAAAGCAATACAGAGGCAGTAGATGTTAATGTTAATATAATATAACAACTATACATTTGAAAAACATTGGCAACTGGTGTAAGTTTTACTTTTTTTTCTGATTATTTTGAAAACGTAATGTTTAACTAAAAATTATGCAAATTTCTTTAGAAAGTGAATATAAGGTTCTTTGCCACCTACCTAATGCCATATGAGCATATTTACAAATAAGTGTATTTAAGCTGAAATTCTGTGTAAGATCAGCTTTTTCTTAGTGGAAATGCCTACAAAATAAAAATAAAGCAAATGAAAGTTCATGATATTGAGAATTCAGGTAATAAGCACTTAAGAAAAAAATGATTTTAGGAATGAACGATTTAAAAATTTTCTTTTTCATCAGATTTTTTATATATATATATATGTATCTCTAATAAATTTCTTTTATGTATAGAAAATTATTGAAAGCAGAGGGCATTTGGAGTAATAAATATAACCTCATCCCTTCCCATCTCACATCCCCATAATATTACTTTTTCCCCCCGACTTGGATTGAAAATCTGCTACAATAGTTAAATATTAGTATCTGGTCTGATTCAACGACTCTGCAGAAGGATTTGAGAGTTATGGGGATCGTATGAAGTAAATGATTCTATTTATTTCATCTACGTGAAAAAAAATAAACAGAAAAAACAAGCAAACAAGACGTTAATCTTTCATTTCTAGTGTCTGGGTTTTGAATAGGTCCCCAAACTGAGTTTTTCAAATAAGCTTAGTCAGATGCTTCAAGGATTAGAGCAGACTATTTTTTAATTTTGTTTTATTTTATTGGTTGACATTTACTAACATATAATGACTATTGAGTTAACAAGTTTGTGAACATTGTGTGGAGGCATGAAATCAGCTTGTTCTTTCACAGACTAATCCCTTTTCTCCTGTGCTCAGTAACATAATAGGCCATAGTTCATAGGTATGCAATACGAGCAAGCATTGTGTAGATGGAATCGATAGCATAATCCTATTAAATTCTGCAAAACAGTTTACTTTATGATATCAAGTGGAATTGTGATTGATTTTTAAAGTAAATAGTAGTTCTATATTCAACTCAGACTAGAATATCTTTTAAAGCAGCAACTTACTTTGTGCGGGACCACTGTTTTTCTTCCATTTTTCTTGATTTTATAAATAAATGTTGCCTGTGTGGCTTAATTAAAAGACATTGAATTCTGGCTTGACTTTTTACTTAAAATTGTCTTGGCTTTGGCCCAGTGTCTAAATACAGAACTGAATGCTTGTTTTTAAGTTTTGCCACTTGTTCTAGAACACTTTGTTAAAAATAATGGTTTTCAGACAATGCCAATTCTTTTTCATAAAATTTGTATTCCTTAAGTCCAGAATTATTATAAATATTTTAAAGTAAGTAGTTAGTATTCAACTAGTATGCTCCATTTCAGTATTACTAGTTATTTATACTCACATTCTTTTCTGATTATTCAATTTCTCATTCTGAATAGTTGGATTCAACACATTAAGTACCAAATATTAGTATTATCCCCATATAAGTACATTTACTGCTGATGTTGAGTTTCTGCACTCACTGAATCTTCCCTATACGATTAAAATCTCAAATTGATTTTAAGACATTAGTTTTCAGGATATGATAATATTCTTAAGCATCCTTTATATATTGTGAAACTCTTTGAAAACACAAAATACAATTTGCTCAGAGCAGAATTGAATGCAGTAAAATAAGTTCATTTGTATTAAAAACAAATCTAATTGTGTCCACAGAAAAGAAGGCAAACTAGTTTATAATCTTAACATAATCTCTACTGTCTAGCAAGCTACAGAAGATTTTTCCAAGTATACTTCCAGCTTAAAGTTGAAGTCCTCACAGCTGAAAGAAAAAGTTAATTGAATTCAATTTTCTCAAAGACAGCTCAAGTACTTGTAAAGAAAGAAATACAAATCTGTACTGGCTCAAAATAATGGGCATATACTTGCTGTCTTTCAAGAAATAAGAGGGATGATTTAACAGTGAATCAAAAAAAAAAAAAAAAAAGTGATGAAAATAAGAAGGGGGGTTGTGGGTGACCAGGACTTATAGGGAAACATTTGAACGGCAGAGGCAAATGGATTCAAAACCAGAGGGGTTCTCAACCCAAAGCATGCACAGAAATGCCACGTGCAAAAGATGAGAGCAGTTCTTAAAGTACCCTAAACATAGAAAGGGATAAGTAGAACCTTAGGACTAAAAGTTCAGCACAACTCCATGTTATATACAAGGCACAATCCTAAAATAAAATAATGTAAGATGGTGAAAGGTCATGGGATCAGCAAATACATAATAATATAAACAACTTTATCAACTAAATTCTAGAACATCAAAATATGCAAAACTTTTTTTGATTAAAAAAGAGGAAAGAACTGAAGAAATAGTAGTCATAGCATATAAGCATAGTTTTAAGTCTTGGATAGAGCAAATATTAAAAATAATATAAAGTTTTTGCAAACATATGAATAGAGATTATTTGGGAAATTTAATGATTAGAATGGATATACACCATTTTCATTGGTTGTGATATACTAATAACACCAGAAAAAAATTTACATTTTTTTAAGGAAGATATAATATCAACCATATTTGTATCACAATGTAATAATGGTCGAAATAGAATAATTTTCTAAACTACTTAAGAAATAAGTCAAAATCCATATTCACGACATTGTACATAAGCTTAAAATTTAACACAATTTAAAACTTTAAACATTATTGATATCAAATTAGAAGAAAAATACATTTTTTCTAAGTCAAGAAATTAGAATAAATAAAAGCAAGTATATTCTATGTTTAAACTTTTAATATTTATATATAATTTACAAAATAATGAATAAAATATATGATAAAATGTAGCCACCTACAAATTTAATGGAAAAATATAAATTACATGATAATGTAACAAAATGAATATAAGAAGTATTAGTACATTTATATTTATATATAGAAATGATTATTTTGAGAAAATCCAAATAAAGATAAAGTAGATGTTTTATAATTTGATACTATAATTAGAACTATTTGACTGGAAGACAAAAGTTATAGATTGTCTATGTTGAAGGCAGGACCTATGTGGTTTATTCTTCCAGGAGGCACATTTATGATGTAACCTATGTGAATGACTGTGCTTTGTCCAACTCTTGAATGCCTTGAAGACTCAAGGTGAAGACACTCTTTAGTGCCATGTGGCTACCCTGGATGCCACAGTGAGTAACCAGCAGCCAAGTATCCATCCAGGTTGTATTAAGGAAAGATCATTGTGGACAAACTTAGAGTACATGTCCACTCTTAATGAATTCTATAAACTAATTCCCCACTTCTATGTTACTGTTGTACCTGAATTTACTACTACAAAATCCAACACATCAAAAACATAGACATGCCTATTAGTGCAAAGATCTTTAAAATTCAGTCCTAAAGCCCAACACTTTCTCCAATACTCTGAAGGAAGTGATGAAGGATATTTTTTTCTTATTTTAAAAATTTTGAGGCCAGGCGCGGTGGCTCACGCCTGTAATCCCAGCACTTTGGGAGGCAGTGGCAGGCGGGTCAACAGGTCAGAAGATAGAGACCATCCTGGCTAACACGGTGAAAACCCCGTCTCTACTAAAAAGACAAAAAAATTAGTTGGGCATGGTTGCGGGCCCCTGTAGTCCCAGCTACTCTGGAGGCTGAGGCAGGAGAACGGCGTGAACCCGGGAGGTGGAGCTTGCAGTGAGCCGAGATCGCACCACTGCACTCCAGCCTGGCGGACAGAACGAGACTCCGTCTCAAAGGAACAAACAAACAAACAAAAACAAAAAGAAGTGAGAAAACGTCAGCATGTATAAACATATATTTTATTTATATCAGATAGGCAGGAAGGCTTTTTTTTTTTTTTTTTTTTTTTTCTTTTTTAAGCAAGGAACACCTCAGAACAGCCTCAAGTACCTACCATGGAAGGGTCTTTTGGAAAGTCATGCCATGAAATTTACTCCATATCTGCCAAATGAGGGCATTTAACTTTTCTAGTCGGATGTATGTGTTTACAGAGGGCAACATATAAGAAGCCAACCAGATAGCTGGGGGAGCTAACCTTTCTCCTCTTCCCCTGATTACTTCTCCTCTTTCTCAGCTGCCGTGGTCTCCACTGCACAAGCCCCGTGCTGCTCACAGAAGCCAGTAGACAAGGTGACTGCACTCTCCAAATATTTTGGTAATACACTTGTATCTATGAAGATTTTGATATATTTCTTACATATACATTTATTTCTGATATATTTACTTACTTGATTACTTGTTCGTATTTAGTTTTTAAAATGAACCAGGGCACTGTCCTCTTTTGTAATTGCAAAACATAGTTTTAATAACACGTAATAATATAGTTTTTAAAGTTAAACGATCAGCGAAGCCATTTAGTCCTAATCTAATACTTAATGTGACATTTTAAATTGTTTTATAAGATTATTCTAAGGCATTAAATCTATTCAGATTTTCACCTTGTTCCTTATGCATATATAAAATACACTGAAAATTAAAGTATTTCAGAAATGCAAGGGTGGATTTATCCCAGAAAGTCTATTAACAGATGCCAACACATTTTAATGGTTATTCAGTAATGGTTGTTGAAATACTTTATCAATTTCAGCATATATAATTCTTTATAAAACTTTTTTATTTAACAAAAATTCGACAGCAAATATTTCATTAAATGTGAAAAGATTAAAATGAATTTCATTAACATCAGGAAGTAAACACAGATTACTAGCTTTGACCATTATTTTTACTTTTTAAAAAGAAAAACTATTAGTATCAGGAGTACATGTGCAACTTTGTTGATACAGGAAAACTCATGTCATGGGTTTTTGGTGCACAGACCATTATATCACCCAGGTACTAAGCATAATACCTGATAGTTATTTTTCCTGATCTTCTCCCTCTTCCCCCACTCCTTCCTGAAGTAAGCACCAGTGTCTGTTGTTCCCCTCTTTGTGCCCATTGGTTCTTATTATTTATCTTTACTTATACATGAGAATATACAGTATTTGGTTTTCTGTGCTTGTGTTAGTTTTCTAAAAATATTGACCTCCAGCTCTATCTATGTTCCTGTAAAGAACATGATCACATTTTTTATAGCTGCATAGTATTCCACAGTGTATATGTACCACATTTTCTTTATCCAGTCTTCCACTGATGGGCATTTAGATTGATTCTGTCTTTACTATTTTGAATAATGCTGCAATGAACCTATGTGTGCATGTGGATTTTTACCTTTTTGTTTTAAAAATAATTTCATACTTACAGAAAAATAGCAAGATTATTAAAAAGAACTTAATAATGTTTTTCTAAATTCACCAATTGTTAACATTTTGCTACATTGGCTTTATTATTTTCTATGTATTCATGTATTTATTACTATTGATTGGTACATTTAGAAATAAGTTACCAAAACTCCAAACTAGAAGGATATTCTATTACATAACCATAGGACAATTATCAAATTCAGGGCGTTAAATACAGGAAAGTTAATACAATATTATTATATACTACATAGCCCATTGATTCAATTCAGGATAATGCATTCATCATTTTAATCTGTTTGAATTACCCAGCTTTTTTGTTGTCTTTTATGATATTGACATTTAACATGGTATTGGAGATCAAATGTTGCTATTCAGTATGATCCACAGTTTGAGTCCAACATTGTTATTTAATATAGAAGATACTTAATGTAATGAGAAAATTAAATCAAACAATGTGTATAGATATTTTTTTAAAAGATAATTTTGCCCATGATTTAATTATACACTTTAAAATTAAAAAAAAAAAAAAAAAAAAACTCAAAGTAATAGGAAAATTTGGTGGGATTATTAGATACAAAAGAGCCTTTAAAATCAGAACTTTATAAGAAACATCTAAATTAAAAATAAAAAATATTGAATTCTAAATTCCAACAAAAATATAAAATGCTTGGGAATAAATTTAACAAAATAGAGAAATAAAAGTATGTATTTCAAATTAAATTTATAAAAGAATGTTTCAATAAATGTAAAAAACATGTTATTCTTGCATGAGAAGACAGTATTATTAATAAAGTCAATTGTAATTGCAACAGAATTACTTTAAAATTGAGTAAAATAATATTAATGTTAAATGGGAGATTATATACTTAAAAATATTAAGGACTATATATTTAAATATATTAAAAGTTGAAGGAGAGAAGAATGGTTTAGGGAAGCTTGTTTTAATAGAATTCAAATTTATGAAAGATTATTATAAATTTAACACATTTCAAAGAATATGTTGCAGAACTTTCTCCTTGGTTCTACTGAAACTGGGATCTTGTCACACAACTAGGAAAAATTAGGCTCACAGACACATAGAAGGGTGAGGAAAACGGAATTTATTGGTTGAAAGGAAAAAGGAAAAATAGCTCTCAGCAAAGCAAGAGAGAGTCCTGCTTCCAAGTTTCCTTTCTCATGGGTTGAATCCCAGGTCACCATATAGGAACAGGAGAGGCCTGTCTCCTCCCCTCTGCAAATGGCAGGAGCTTCCCGAGGCTCCACCCTGTCCTGCCAGTGTACAGATGGGCATTATTCAGAAAGAATCAGTTGGGAAAGAGTGGGCTTCATCTGAGATCAGCAGTCCAGCTTTTCTGCCTTCAGGCTGTTTTAGGCTTGAAGGCGGGGTTTCTTGCAGGACCCTTGGCTGCCTCCTGTCTCTATCAGTTATTCAGATGGTTGATATAGAAAATAATGTATTTTTAATAGTGCCGAAATAACTGGCTACTACCTAAAAGTTATATCTCTCTTGCATCATACTCAAAATTGTTCTCTATGGATTAAAAGATTAAAATGGAAAAAGCATTAAAAAATCGAAAACCCTACAGAAATAAGTAAACAAAGTAGCTTCTTAATCAAGAATGGAAATGTACAAATAATATTCTTTAATAAATGATTATTTGACTTAGAAACAGTCTTGTCAAAAGATACCTTAAGTCACTAAATGGTAGATCCAGGAAATTTCCAATACACTTGGCTAATAATATATACGTCACACAAATAACTCTGCCAAGTTAACAAGAAAACAGTATGTAATTCAAATGGAAATGAGTAAAAGGTATGAAAATCTAGTTCAGAGAGAAAGAAATCTAAATGACCAAAATTAATAACTAAGAAGCACCTGTCTGTATCTTTATAGAAAGCATCATTCTAAGTTTCCAAAACTGTATTTCTGTTTTCATACTTGTGCATAGCATTTCTCTTTTGTTCAATTTATGTTGTTTCAGGTTTTTTATTCTTAAAACTGATTTAATTCTAATTTGCTCATATTTCAGTAATAAATCTAACATCAGACTCTCTTTGATTCACTATTAATCAAGTCTGCCTTTTTTCAAGTGTTTGGCCTATGGCTAAGTTAACATTTGTTCAAAATACCACTGAAAAAAGGAAATAGCCACAAAAACTGCAGCCCAGGTGCATGCCAATGGCAAAAATTGCCAGGGACTGAAAGCATGGCGCAGAACATAGTATCTCCCAAATGCATACCTTTCAATTATCTGTGGTTTTTATGCTGTTTATATTTACATGTGACCAACCACCACACCAAATATTGTTTGAGCTATCTGTGAAAATATAAGTCAATAGAATATTCTGTCTGCAACTTACTGTCAAATTATTTATGAAGCAAAATATTATGTATAGTAAGTTTTAAATGTATATATATGTGTGTATACATAATGCCCTCAGACATATGCATATGAGAGGAAGAAGGGAGCGAGAACAGACATATGTATGGGAGAAGGTGTTAACAATGGGTGAGTATGACTGAAATATATATGGGAGTTTTTAAGTTCTGTATATTTGAAATTATTTTAACATAAAAATTAAATAAAAATGAACATTACTTGCAATATTTTCATTCACATTTCTGTATCTATGGACTATATATATATAATTATTCCACATATTCAACAATGTTCAGTAGTCTAAAAATTAAAAATAAAGCTAAAGTTACTATTAAACGTATTGCATTGTATGATCCATAGCAAAATTTAGATCAGTTTCTTTTTTATGACTATTAAGTAATCTACATTTCGTACTTACTACTACATCCAAATGTATCAATGAAAGCAATTTATACCAATGAAACTGTTTTTTAACAAGAAATTAAAGCGGAAGCAAAGGCAAATTGTAGAACACTGGCAACTTAATTCCAGACCTAACAGTGATTTGTCCTTTACAGTCTTAAGCTGCATTTTCTTTTTAGAGGAAAGTGAATGAAATGAACCACATTTCACAGGCATAGGCATGATGGAGAAGTCTCTGAATATTTGCTTTCTGTAATACCTTTCTGAAATGATTAGCATAAGTGTTTTGCATAGTTATTCCACCTAACAGAGCTCTCAGATATTTATCTGAATCTTTTCCCATTGCTGTTTCCTCTGATTCTTTCAAAAACATCCTCCAAAGAAATATTTTTTTTTGCAAAGGTGAATTATCACTTCATATTCACTGCCTATTTGGCCTTGAGGGAACATTAAAGTTATTTGATATGCTGCAGCTGCAGCATGATAAACTAGACCACATGACTTTATTTGGATAAAAATCCTAAATAGCCTTATTATCACTAGATCTTCATAAAGTCACTATAGATACTGAAATAAGGAGCAGATTTTGCTATAAGGTTCTATTTCAGAAGTTACTGGGAAAAAATGTCATTTCCTCCCCTTCAGAATATGCAGTTTGGCATGAGACTAAATATTTTAGAGTACTTCAAACTCTTTGTAAATGTATTTAAATAATTATTTTTAATTATATTATTTTTATTAAGCTACTGTTTAGCAATATTTTTGTATGTTTATGAATACATATTCAAACATATGTATATTTAGTATTTCAAATGATTTTTACAATGCATTTGCAACATTAGCAAAACAAATTTTTCTTGCAATACCTAGTAACTTATAATCCAAAGTAAAATTTCAAGAGCAATTATTTCAGAGCAATATTCTGACATATCTAAATAGTACAACTAAGTAGCATATTTGACATAACAAATTTTAAATTAAATATTTCACATTAAATTCCATATTATTTTGAATAATATGAGCAAAAGTAAAAATCAAAATATCCCTCATTCTAGGACTTCCTCTTCTATGAAATTTTTCTGACAATATATTGCACTTTTGAAAAATACTCCACCTTCAATTTATTCATTTTGCATTGTTTGTAAGAGAAAATTAATGAAAGCCAAATAACCATCAGTGAAAGTCTATTTACATAAATGATGACATATCTATGCCATGGGATATTTTTTCAAATTTAATAAAATGAGGAAGATTAAAGAAAACTAATTAGAAATAATTCCCATCATATATTACTAGGTAAGGCACAGAACTGGGTGTATAGCATATTACCATTCTGATATTTATGTAAAACAAGAGAATTGATAAAAATATTTCTTCTCACCCCTATTGTTTGTATGCACATAAATATAAATAAGCATATCAAGTAACAAATATGTAATATATATTTACAGTATGTATTGCCTTGTATATTATTAAAGTATCAATGGAAAAATCATAAACAATTTTAATGTGTTATCTATAAGAACTACAGAAGTAGGAGAAAAGCCCTTTACAATATACTACTTTTTACCTGTTATATCTCAAATAGTATAAATTACTTATTCAATAGACATATATAAACATGAATTAAAATAAATAACATATTTTAAACTAAGTTATCTCTATCATGTATTCATATCTATTTAAATAGAAATAGATTAAGATAATGTTTGATATAGAAATATAGACACATCACAAAATTAACTACTCATACATTAAATTGCCAAATATTGCCTATTCAACAACATAAAAAAAGTGTTCTCTGCAGTCTACTGAGTCCACATTTTTAAAAGTCATGTATTCAAGGCTAATAGTGAACATGAAAATAACAAATGTGATTAAATTTAATTGTCGTAATGAATATGTAAATATATAATAGAGATAAATAATTAATATGCAAAATGTATTTTTTGTTTTAATATTTAACATAATTAAGCACATTTTCAAAGCTGAAACTTAATATACACTTATTTAAAATAATTCACTGCATAAAGTTTTATGGTATTATCAGGCACTAATTTTAATAAATCGGGCAAGAGAAATGAAAGCAAATTACTGGTTTATGCTCGCTAAATCCTGTGTGAACTTACGGAAATAAAGAAATACCTCAGAGATATTGCAGGTTCACTTTCAGACCAGTGCAATGAAGGAAGTATTGCAACAAAGCTAGTCACATTAATATTTTGGTTTCCAAATGAATATAAAAGTTGTGTTTACACTATACTGTAGTTCATTAAGTGTACAATAGCACATGTCTAAAAATACAATGTACAATGTTTATACCTTAATTTGAAAATACTTTATCACTAAAATACTTTATCTAAAAATCTAAAGCTCAAGGAACTAAATGAGGTAAAATATATATTGGCTGGCACTAAGTTAAGCACAAATCATATTTATCTACATATTTACACATGCATACCATATTAATCTGTTCTCACGCTGCTATTAAAGACATACCCGAGACTAGGTAATTTATAAAGGAAAGAGCTTTAATTGACTCACAATTCCACATACCTGGAGAGTCCTCACAATCATGGCGGAATGTAAATTAGGAGCAAAGTCACATCTTACATAGTGACAGGCAAGAGGGCATGTGCAGGGGATATCCCCTATATAAAACCATCAGATCTCGTGAGACTTATTCACTATCACGAGAACAGCACAAGAAAAACCCACCCCCATGATTCAGTTACTTCCCACTGAGTCACTCCCATAACACGTGGGGATTATTACAATTTAAGGTGAGATTTGGGTGGGGATACAGAGCCAAATCATATCACATACACACATATATATCATCCTATATATCTTCCTTTGTATGTATATTTTACATATGTTTTATATGTATACATATATACGTGTGTGTGTGTATAGTCATGGATGTGACACTGTAAAATGAGTAAATGGTGTTAGCATTAAAATAATTTTGGGAAAATTATATCTTTCCCATTGAAACAGCAGTTCCACGGTTATAATTTCTTCTTAAATATGGCACTAAAAAAGAATACTCTTCCAAGTATAATACACATATCATGGAAAAAAGATTAAAAACTTGTACTAATATGAGCAAAACAGCATGAAAGAAAGGCACATTATATTAAAAATCATTTATATAAACTGATACATTTTGAATATATTCTGCAAAAATTAAAGCAAAAGCATCTTTGGAGCAATTCAGACTTGAATATTTAGGAAAAGTGAAATGCTATGTTTAGCTGACCTGCTAATTCTATTTTCAAATAACTTTCATTTGAAATACCTATGTCCACTTATTTATACATAAAAATTATCATCACAGGCATGCACTGACACTAACAGATGCAACTGGCTTTTTATTTCTTATTTTTAGAAGATCTAATTACAACATTGGCTGACAACCTCTGCTAATCACAAGTTCATAAAATTGAACAAAGCTAATTGAAGGTACCAAACCATGTCAGCATGCTGGCTAATAAAAAGAGGTTGAGACCCCTTTGAAAATTAAGTCAATTGAATTCAAAGTGGCACTACATTATTAATTAAATTCCAGATTATTTTCTTACTAACAAGTATAAAATGAAGCTACATTTGCTTCTCTTTTTTAATCCCATAAAAATGTATCCCACAATAATAATAATACATCTCACAGTGGTAGATTTAACTTTTAGACTTCTTATTTACATTTTTTAATCATCAATAAATAAATTATTTTGATTGCTGTTGATACTCTACCATAATTTGTTTATGTTTGATGTATAAAAAACAAGGCAGTGCACATGTTTAAAATCTAAAATTATACCATATTGGCATGTTTTCCCCATTACATGCAAATATGTTACTTTCTCCATGTATTTCTCAACAAAATATTTTCAAAACTGTTTTGAAGTTGCTATTATTTACACCTACTAATTATTTTAAAAATTACTTTGCAATGCATGTTTAATATACTTGTGCATAAGAATTGGTGAGAGCTATTTTGACTGAATTTAGGCATCTGAATCCAGTATTCTTTCATTTCCAGTTAATAAAGATTACTGAGGCTGACATGTAGATGTAATCTCAGAAGAAGGAAATAGGGATGACTTTGCACTCTACTGTATTGGAAAATCATTTTCCAGTAAGACACTTACTTTTCCATAGGTTTGTTTAATATGGTCATCATGTATGTTAGTTAAAAATATAATCTCTCTCAAATAATAAATCTAATGCATTTTATACTGCCTTATCAATTATCTTGCAAATGTTTTAATCTGTCAGGAAAAAAGAATCTTTATACAGATAGAGTTTAATTTATTTCATGCTTTCTAACCAGTGAACTGAAAATCATTCACAGTACATATATATATTATATATATACAGATATAATGTCAGAAAAATTTTGAACTGTATTTTTCCATTTTGAATATTTTTATTAAAGATTTTAATTGACTTTTGAGTAAGCGTAACAAGAGATTTTAATAATAATTGTGAAACTCATAGGTCATTTGAAGGTTAGAAATGAGGTGTTTGAGACTAATTACTCAGGAAGCAAATCAGAGGGGGTAACATTCCCCACATGTATTGCCACCAGATAAATGAAGCTGTCTTCAGTTTCCCATCTTTCTCTGAGGTAGTCAATCAATGTTAATTGTTTCATTTTACCACCTGCTAAAGAAGTTGTTTTAGGAAAATGCTTCTCAGTTTCTCCAAAAGACTGTCTTTTTAAATGTTTACATACAGCATTTGAAGGGATACAGAAGGTAGTTTATCTCATAGGAATCACTGAACTGGAAAGTTTTCAGAGCCATCTTCTGCAAACTAGGCTAGAGTTTGAGGCAGATCTCTATCCCATCAAGAAAAATGTGCTGCTGTTAAAGAACTAAGATTGAAACCTGGTTTAAAAGTCACACACAGCTGTGAAGAGATTAAAAGAAATATCAAACACAGTTGGCACAACCATAAATGTAGTATACCTATACACAGCTGGGTGCTAAATCTATTTTATATAACTATAAATTGGTAAGTATGGAAAGTAAATTATAAGTGAGCATGTCAAAGGAAATCACAAGTACTATAATTCTAGTTCACGGGAACTGGGTAAAAAGAATGCTTATTATTTGCTTAAAATATTAAAATAAACAAAAGAGAAAAATGAGTGGCATCAATGATTCCTAACTCTAGAATTCTGAACAATTCCACTTAACTTGATGCTATAAAGGTCAAACTTCTTGCTTGAAAATAAAGTTTGTGTTTCTTGAACAAGCTTGCAACAAACTCCAAATAACCTCTCATAAGCATTTTTAAACACCTATAATGCTCCTGCGAAATATGCAAAAACAAATGAATAAAAAAAAAAAAAGAAAAAAAAAAACCTGCCCTAGAGTTTCTAATAGAGCTCCTAATGGCACTCGCTGACTAATGTAGAGTGTCACGGGTTAAACTGTGTCCCCATAAAATTCATATGTTGAAGTCCTAACCCCCATGAACTCAAAATGTGACCTTATTTGTAGATAAGGTCTTTACAGAGATAATCAAATTTAAGTGAGGTTGTTAGGATGAACCCTAATCCAATATGACTTGTCTTTATTAGACAGGAGAAATTTAGACAGCAACATGCACATACAAGGAAAACATCGTGTGAACGTGAAGCTGGCCATCTACAAGCCAACAAGACAGTCTTGGAATAAATTCTTCCCCAACAACCTTCAAAAACTCCAAACCTGGCAATTCCTTGATTTCAGACTTCTAGCTTCCAAAACTGTGAGACAATATGTTTCTATTGTATACATTATGCCCAGTTTATGTTTGTTATTGAAGCCCTAGAAAACGAATACAGAGAAAGCATATTAAAATACAAAATAGTGAGATATTTATTGTATCAGATAGTGAAAATTTAATTATAAATTATATCACATAGCATTTTTTGAGCCCCATCTTATAAATTTCTCTCTATCTTTTGAAGGACAGATCAAATATCAGAGCTCCCATCGAATTCTTCTAAATTTTTTTCCATTCTTTTCCCTCTAGTGTTTGTGCTTTTCTAATAGAACTCATTGTTATTGACATTAGTCATTCTTCCATGTCTTTTCTCCCCAGAAATTTGTGAATAGCAGAGGGCATATACTATGTGTAATTATATTTTTATATATTTTATTGACCTTAGTAGAATGTATTACCATTATATATATATAAAATATATAATGTATTTATATAATAAATTTGCTGCAACCATACCAGATCTCCCTTTTCATTTAAAACTCAATTTCATCATAGAAAATTATGCCACTATTTATATAAAGTTGTTTATTACTGTCTTCTTAAAATATATACTTGTTTAAAATGTTTTCTAGTATGCTTTAAAATGCTAATTGGAGATTTTAATAAAATGCACAAATCTCCGACTTTCATTTATGGGAGCTATAAATTATGCTCTAAAGATATTAATTTACTTCTAATTACTGTGATCACCATGATTTCCATATGGTTAATTTTAAAAGTAGATATGGCTAATTTTAAGAGTAGCAAAATAAGTCTTTAGGTATTTTAATCAATATGTGCCTGGAAGATAGTGTTAGCTGTTTAAATGTACCCAGTCCTGTTACTTTTCTTTTCCCTGGAAAGAAAAGATCCAAGTTTAGGGTAGGAATCATGCAGTATCTCTACATCTATAATAGTGGGTATTTATCTGAGCTAACTATCTTCCATTATTTTGTACAGAAATATCCAGATTGATTCAGCAATTCATTCAACAAGTATTTATTATACACTTGACTATGTGTTTGGCTTGGGATACAACAAACATCGCTGCCCTCATTCTATCCCTGTCCTTACTGTATTTTAGTTAGGAAAGAAAGCAATAAACAGGACAAACAAGTATCTTCGTAATTGCCATTCATAAATGGGGATATTATCTATTTCAAAAGTTAAGTAGAGAAGTAGGATAGGAAATGTAGGTGAGACCAGCTGTTTTGAAACTATAGATAGGATGTGAATGGCCAAGAAAGGCCTCTGTGAAAGAACTATTTGGGTAAGACCTGAAGAAGTGAGGTAGCAAGCAGTGTGAATATTTAGGGGGCAATGGCTTTAGGAAGAAGGCATTCCTAAACAGTGAGATTTCTTGGCATGTTGGAGGATTAACAAGGAGGCAGAATGAGTGAGGGATAGAATGGTAGAAAATGAGGCTCTTTAGGTAATGTTGGGCAGAAGAACAAGTGGTGTTTGTATAATGCTTTATTAGCTGTTTTAAGACTTTTTGTTTTGCTTTGTTTTAATGAGTCAAGAATCCTTGTTAGCGCATGGAACAGTGGGCTGATGTAGTCTGATTTAGGTTTTTACCAGGACCACCCTGGCTGCTTTGGTAAGAATAGACTAAAGAGGGCAGGATTGGAAGCAGAGAGAACAAAGATATTGATGGTCTGAATAGGAATAATAAAAATAGAGATAAAGAGAAATGCTAAATTCTGCATATATTTTTAAGTCAATTGCAATGTGATCTGGGAAAGGACAAAATATGAAAAAGAAATCATTGATAACTCTGAGTTTTATGCCATACAATTGGAAAAATAAAGTTGCAATTTATTAAAATTGGAATACTGTGAAGGTAGATGGCATTGTGGTAAATATCAAATCAATTTAAACATATAAAACTTGATACAATTATTAGCCATACAAAATGGAATGTCTAACAGAAAACTGGATATGTAAATCTAGATTAAGTGGGCAGTTACAATTTAAAGTTACTGGTATGTGGAAGGATATTTTAAACCATGACATTAGATAAGATCACCTACTGAATTTGTTCATGGAGAAAATATAAAAGATGCAAGAGCTGAGTCCTGGATACTCTGAATGGTTAACAATCAGAGAGATGAGGAAGAACCAACAAAGGCAAATAAGAAGGTGATATGGTTTGGCTGTGTCCCCACCCAAATCTCAACTTGAATTGTATCTCCCAGAATTCCCATGTGTCGTGGGAGAGACCCAGGAGGAGGTAATTGAATCATGGGGGCCGGTCTTTCCTGTGCTCTTCTTGTGATAGTGGATAAGTATCACAGGATCTGATGGGTTTATGAGTGGTTTCTACTTTTGCTTCTTCCTTATTTTTTTCTTGCCACCACCATGTAAGAAGTGCCTTTCACCTCCTGCCATGATTCTGTGGCCTCCCCGGCCAGGTGGAACTGTAAGTCCAATTAAATTCTTTTTCTTCCCAGTCTTGGGTATGTCTTTATCAGCAGCATGAAAGCTGACTAATATAGAAGGAATAGCATCGATAGAAGATAACGCAAGAGAGTGGGGTGTATTAGAAGCCAGAGGAAGAAAATGTCTTCTACGTGAAAGAGTCATCCCTACTTTTAAATATTGTTAATACATCCATTAAAGAGAAAAGATCCAAAATCATTGGATTTGTTGTTGTGAAGATCATTGATGTCAGAGCAAAAACAGTTCTGGTAGCATAATGGAGTGAAAGCCTGAGTGGAGTGGCTTTAAGAGGAAATGATAGGAGTGAAAATAGAGGCAGTGAATATAGATGAAGGCTTTAGGAGATTTACTCAAGGAGACAAATGGAGTTGCTAGCAGTGTAAGTGGGTTTACAAAAGAAAATATAAGCATTTTTATGAGCTTGAATTTTGTTTTTTTGTTGTTGTTTCATTTTTGTTTTTTAAGATGTGGAAAGTATTTTTTCATTGTTGGGAAAAATCTTGGGAAGAACATATATGGATGATGCAAAAAACAGCAATACCCTACTGAGGTCATGCCCTACTGAGTGGGTGAGAAAGTTGAGACCTATAAATGGAGGATCTGGCTTTAGCTAGGAGAAGAAATGGCTCATACACAACAAAATATTGAAGATATACTATATTGGCACAACGGGTGGAAAATATGATGGAGTAAGCTGTATTCCTTGGGTTTGGCTTTCCCATTAAGTAAGAAGCAAGATCATTAGCCCAGTGGGAAGATAGAGAAGAGATGAGCAATGTTAGAATAGAGATGGGAAGTTATGAACTGGTCATTGATAACAGTAGAGTAATAAGAGCATAGGGAAATACAGTAACATTTCTGGGCAATTTTAGTTATTTAGATTTTAGTAAGATGATATTTATTTTCAAAAAATATTAAAGTGGCATTTTTGCTGTTGCTTTGAGCTTTATCTAGCCACCTCCCTCTACTAGGTACTGAGAAGAAGTAGTGTGAAGCAGGTTCACTGTGCACTAGTTACCAACATGTCTTTGAACAGTCAGACAAAATGCAGTCATATACAACAAATTACATGAAACTGATTTATAATATTACTTACATGTAGGCAGCATGAGACAACAGAAGCCTAAGATTCAGGGAAAACTTGTTCCCCAAAGCTCTGGAAAATACTCAGCACAGATGGAGTTGCAAATGAGCATGCCCCGCGTGTCACACAGCAGATTCCAGAAAGCAGCCGGCCCTGGGTCATGCAATTCTCTGAACTACAGGGTTGAAGGACATTGTGTTTCTGGAAGGGGTGGAGGAAGGGACTGGAACACAGCCTAGGCTGTTCTGGACAGTTCCTCTTATCTCAGGATGTTGTACTCCCAGCAGTCTGTAGTTATTTTTGAGACCCACAAGCCAGGAAGCAAGGGAGAACTGGATGGGCCAAAGCCACTTGGAGAACTGTCTTGCAAGTAGATGAAGAGCTCCTTCGAACCAGAGATATGATGTATTCAAGGAAATAAAAAGTATAGAAAGTCAAGAAAAATGATGGTAAATGCAAGGAAGAGCTAATGGTTTTCCTAGAAATTTAAGGTGTGTAAATAGAAAAGGAGAACATATAGGGAGTGATGAACAATGAGAAGTGGCAGGATCAGCGGATTGAAGGTGCTGGTGAGATTGAAGTGTTATTTTAATCTTTAGCAATCTTTCAAATCTCTTACTGTTAGAATACTACAGCAAATGAGCTGAAATGATTGGTGGTAATGGTGAGAGTCTGAGATGTTTGATACTGAAATGATGGAAAGGTTGTTGTTGAAAATGATGAATTTGAGTTTAAGATGATGGCAGTGAGTGGACAAATTGAATATCAAAAAAGGCATGATGGGTTTGCTAAAACTCCTTTTACTAAGGAGCCATTAAAAATAGCCAAACCTAGAAGCACAGTGGCCTCTGAAAATATGATAAATTTTTAAAATGTTGTCATAAAGTTGTTCTTAAAGCTCCCTTGTTATTTAGTTATATGTAGAAGCCATTTTGTTGTCTGCTATTTTATCTAAGATATAGAAAATTTGTGCTCCTTTTCTATGCTTTCCTGGCTCAACTCCATGATGGATATATCAATTTCACTTGTTTTTTGTTGTTGAAAATGATGAATTTGAGTTTAAGATGATGGCAGTGAGTGGACAAATTGAATATCAAAAAAGGCATGATGGGTTTGCTAAAACTCCTTTTACTAAGGAGCCATTAAAAATAGCCAAACCTAGAAGCACAGTGGCCTCTGAAAATATGATAAATTTTTAAAATGTTGTCATAAAGTTGTTCTTAAAGCTCCCTTGTTATTTAGTTATATGTAGAAGCCATTTTGTTGTCTGCTATTTTATCTAAGATATAGAAAATTTGTGCTCCTTTTCTATGCTTTCCTGGCTCAACTACATGATGGATATATCAATTTCACTTGTTTTTTGAAAGAATTAATAATTAGTTAGTTCTCTATTTTATATTATTTATTCACTATGCAATTTTTTCCTTTATTTTCTTCTTTCTAATAATGTAAAGTTTGCTGAACTGTTTCTAATTTCTTGAGAAAAATATCTAATTTTCAATAAATTTTTTACAAGAAATAACTATGTGGGCCTTTAAGATTTCTTGTTTAAGATAAATTTATAGATGTAAGCTATTTTGTCAAAAGGTATGCCTTTGTGCATTTTGACATAATGTGAATATATTCTTAAATTGTCCTGCAGAAGTGACATTGGTTTTTCTATATCTCAAAAATACTGTGCAAATCTTTATTGAAAAAATAAAAATTTTTATTTGCCAGTTATGATAAATGTCAATGAAGTTATATTTTTAATGTATTTAATTGTATCTGAGGGGCAATATTTATTATGTTATGGCAATTTTATATCATTTTATAAATTATTTATTTTTCCTTTTCACTGTTATCCTTTGAATTGTTCATTAATTTCATTGCTTTGGAAGGCATTTTTACTGATAGAGAATATTCTTCTTCATATAAATTACATATATGTTCTTCCAGTTAGCCATTTATATTTTATTATTTATGATATTTTTATACATCAAATTAAAAAAATAAGTAATCTAATATTTCAATATTATTTACTTTTCTATTTTATACCTTTAAACTTATATTTAGAGATTATTTTCCACCTTGTAAAATATACACTAGATAAACAGTAACCTACATATTTATGATAAAATTGAATAGATTTTAGAACATTTGAAGTTTTAATTCATTTATTACGTCAGTTACATAGTTGTATAATCACAATAAATATCCCATATTTTCCTAATGTATGTTCCTTTCACAGTTCATGAATTTAGAGAAAAGTTGGAAAAATGTTGTTCATTAATTTGGAAAAAGAGGAGAATGAATAAAAACTACCTTTCTAAAAGTAAATATTTATGTGAGTCTTCTTACTTGTTCATATCTAGCATCAGTACTATACCTAGATGTATAATACGTGGCTGTAATTTCTTAGTAATCACTATTATTACTAGCATCACTTGTACTAGAAGCACAGTGGCCTTTGAAAATATGTTAAATTTTAAAATTTTGTCATAAAGTTGTTTTTAAAGCTCCCTTCTTATGTAGTTATGTGCCGAATCCATTCTGTTGTCTGCTTTTTCATCTGTTATTATTATTATTTATTATTACTCTCTGAGAATAATAAAAATACATGTAAAACCTAAACGCAATCACACATATTATTTATAAATAGAGAACCATAGATATTTAGTTCAATTTAAGACACAGAAGTACAGAAACTAATAAATGATAAACTAGTTTAGTCATTATTCACTTTAAAAAGTATAAAGTGTATGTGATTTTGAGAAAAAATGTTCTGGTTTGCTTTTTGCTCTTAATATGTTTAAACAAATTCATTTTTAAAATATTAAAATATGCCTAGATTATTATAGATGTGCTTACTACCTAAATTATTTTTATCTGTCCTTCACATTGTCTGCTAAATCATTATTAAATTATTATATGTTTATGAGAAACTTACTATTAAATTATATAAGGAGAAAAAAACTGAGTATAAAACAAGGAGCTGAGATAACCTCATTTTAAAAGAAAATCTTATTTATTCGGGGCAGACTAGACTTGTAAAACTCTGAGTTTTATCAATTGTCTTGTCTTCAATTTGGGGAAATCGTATTATAAGAAAAACAGCAACATTTCTTTTCATACAATATTGTACATTGGAAACTGTTTTATGAAACTAAAGACAAATCGGTACACTCAAAATTAAGAAGATAATTTTTTTATAAATTTAGAATTGTATCTAGTTTTGCAAATTATTTTCTGTATTACAAATGTACAAAATTGCAAATAATTTTTGCATAAATTAGCATAATCTTAACATGAAAGAAATGCAGTCATTGGACCTAAATCTAACAAAAATAAATATTAAGGCATAGTTGCAAATGATAATTAAAAATTATAAGATGAAGGACTTAAAAAGAAAATCTTACCTATATATTCACCAAATTCAAAATTTTATCAGCAATTCATTAGGAAATTCTTCTATAAAATGACTTTTTGTCTCTACCACTCCACTGAACATATTCTTCTATCATCAATGATACCCTAATTTTTAAATAAAATTAACTATTACTGAATTTATTTATAACATATCTCAATATTGGTTATGGGAATTTCTTAAAAAGTTTCCCATAGCTTCTGATATATCTTTATCCCTAGTTGTTCTATCCTTCTAACAATTATTTTGAGTTGCTTCACAATTTTCTTTCCATTGTCACCTGGAATCACATGGTTAATAAATGAAAGAAGGAGGCTACAACTTAGTATTATAAATTCCAAACCCATAATTTTCCCCCGGTCTAAATTGGCATGATAAACAGCTATTGTTTCTATTTCTTTCTCTGTGTCATAGATGTCATCACATTAATGCAGGCCATTTATTTATTTATTTAACTAGTGGACACTGCAGACCTATTATGCAACTGATATTGTTCTAGGTATTACACATATATCAGTTAACTCTGCAAACAAAAGTCCTTGGATTCCTGGAATTTATATTCCAGCAATTAGAAAGACAATGAATAATAAACATAGTAATAGATAACGTATGTTGCATGGAAGAGATGGTTTCTGCTGTGGGAAAAACACAAACTGACAAGAAGAGTGATTGATGAAGAAGTTACCATTCTTAGTGATCAGGGGGAGGCCCCCTTGAGATGATTGACTCCTGAAAAAAGACTTACAGGATAAGAGAAAGTTAATGAACACATCTAATGGAAAAACATTCCAGGAATTAGAAAGAGCTGGTCAAAAGCTCGAAGACCAAGAACCCCTGATGCATTTAAGAAATAGCATGGAAGTCAGTGTGTTTGAAACAGAATGAGCAAGAATAATTCACAGTTTGGGGGCTAATTATATAGGACCTAGGAGGCCATTGCAAAACTTACAATTTTATTCTAAGTGAAATAAAAGGTCTTAGAATGTTTTTGAGGATGTATAATTAACATTTTAAATGAATGATTCTGGCTACTGTGTTGAGAATACAATGTAGAGGGGCAAGGATGGAGGCAGAGATACAACAAAGGGGCTCTTCAAGTAATCAAAATGAAATGTTGCTGCTCAGAAGAGGCTGATAGCAGTGGTATGTGAGATGTCATCAGATTCTGGGTGTACTGTGATTAGAGAATCAAAGGATATGCAAATGTGAGAAATATTATAGATCAATTCCAAATTAATATTTTTCTGATAAAAATGAGGGATTTAGAATCAACTGAGACAGAAAACTGCATCTGGAGGAGGTAATTTAGCTAGAGTATGGGGAGAAGACAGCAGAGTTCAGTTTTTGACATGGTATGAAATAGCTATCATATAACCATGAGGAAGCACAGATGAGGCAATTACATATAGGAGTCTGAAGTTCAGCATAAATGTCTGAATGCATGTGATATAATTCTATGAGATCAGAAGAGGTCATGTTATGAGTATAAACAGAAAAGATAGAGAAGACAATCAAAACCTGAGACTGGGACATGCTCTCATTATTTCTCATTCAAACTGTAAAACATCTCCTAATTCTTCATGACTTTAATCCCTATCACATCTACTCTAATCTCTCTACAATAATTATAATCATTTTTGTACAACACAAATGTTATTGTACATACCCTACTAAGAGAGAACAAGAAAAAAAGTACAAAATTTAACCTTGATGCCTAAGATGCTTACAATTCCAAGCCGTGTTAATCTAATGTCTCTCCTTATCCTTCTGTTCCCATACCATTCACCTGTACTTCAGTCATATCACACTTCCCCTCACCCAAAAGTTACTAAACATCTCATATTTCTATTTCTACACATACTGTTTTATCTTGGAATGTCCTTGCTAAGAGATGATTCAATGATAAACTCTTCATTCATGATTCAAGTGTCACCACTTTTTGGTAGATTTCCCTGACATCAGTAAATAAATTTGTTCTTAAGTTCTCCAATTTTAATAATAATTACAGGTAGTATCTTAGTGAAAAATTACATGTCTATATTGCCATTGTCCTAAGAATTTATTTAATATAAATTCCATATTGATTTAAGTCTGTATCTTGAGCATCCAAAATAGTATACATAATATACTAGACACAGACTGAATAAAATAATGGTTAATAAGAAAACATTACATTATTGGAGTATTTATTAGTAATCAAATTAAAATTGGGCAGAAACTGGTTATAAATATATCTGCTTATTTTTTGTCACATGATGTAATAGCAAATATCATAAATATCTATGACTAGGAATGTGTACATTTTATTGAATTTATATACAAAGATTTTATTATCTCTTTGGGTAGTGAACCAGCAAAAGTAATCTGGGACTGTGCTTATGCTAGAAGAACTACCTGATAACAGATGCAATATATCAGGAATGATTGGTATAGTGAACTACATTTTTCTAAATATCAAGAATTAAAAGGAACATAGACTCAAATGAATAAACTGATTCAATATAAGACACAATAACATCAGTCTATGTCAAAGAAAGTCTTTACTGCAAAGCTATTTTCATCAGGTCATTTTTAAATGACAAAATAAAATTTATCATTTGAAAAATAATGGCATAAACAATAACTTTATTCTAACTGAGGATATTGTTTTCAAATTGCTGCTGATTAACCATGGTGGGGACTATTTGAAGAGACCAAAACAATCAATTTATTTGACAAGAGCTATGAGTACTATAAAGTATTTGACAATACATTTTGATATATTCAAAACTGTAGACGGATATAATAGCATTGCAAGGACCTGAGATGAGTTATTTCCTTTTAAAACATTTTTATATGCCATGTTCTACAAACACATAAAATAATTTACCAGGAAAAAGTGTCAGTGATTTATTACACACAGTGACCACCAATATTTTCTAATATTACTTTTTTATTTTTTGGGAAAAATACTTAAATTGTTGCTATTGCATCAACTTTACTATATTGCATAAAATCATAGTTAAATGACTTTCAATGACTGGCAGAATATCAACTAATTATTTTTTTAAAGTCTAAGAAAGTCTTATCCAGTCCTTCCTTTCTTCCTTGCCTTCCTTCCATCACTCATTTCATCACATACATACTGAATATAAAATTTAGAATGCTCTTGAATATGTAAACAAAATAGATGGCACAGTCTTGCTTTGGTGAGGTAATAGCATACTTAAACATAAGGAAAAATATAAAAACACATTATAAGACAAAAGTCCTCTAGTTAGGTACATAACAAGGATCATAGGACAAACATATTCAATGAGCTACCAATTTCAGTAAATGTGGAGATCAATGTGGGATTGAATAGCAGTAAAGTCTGAATGGAAAATAAGAATTATATAGGCTCTTGAATAATTGGTAAGGTTTCTATATGAAGAAAAAGTATACTACACTAGGCAGAAGAAACTTGGAAGGTACATGTTTAAGTACAGTCACGCACCACATAACAACACTTCAGTCAAGAATGCACTGTATATACCATGGTGGTTTCATAAGATAATAATAATGTAGAAAAATTCCCCTCACCTAGTGACATAGCTATTATAACGTCAAAGCACAACACATTATCTTTTCTATATTCAGATATGCTTAGATTACAGAAATAGCATTGTGTTAAAATTGCCTACAGTATGCCATACAGTAACAAATTTGAAACATTTTAGCATATAGGTGAAGGTAAAACATGCACAGTAAAAGATTTTTTTTTTCCCAAAGGGGAAAATCAATTAAGGTTTGAAGAAAGGAGAGCTAATCATTCTCTTTATTTTGAGAATAAAAGATGTTAGACAAGAACAAAGTAAATAAAAGAGCAAGTTTTTGGAGGTATGCACATTTTTTCAAAATGTGCAAGTGTGTATAGTGTTGAAAACAACATTCAAAAATCATCTTTGAGTCATATGTTTTATTAAAAAAAAGTCTTTCCAAATAGATAATTAAAGAAATATTAGGTCAGAAATGTCCTTTTTTTGGTATAAAGCAGTTTTCCTTTTCTGTGCAACTTAATATTTTTATTTAATAATAATAATAATTATTATTATTATTATTATTTGAGGTTAGATTTCACTCTGTCACTCAGTCTGGAGTGCAGCGGTGTGATCTTGGCCTCCCAGGCTCAAGCAGCCCTCCCATCTTAGCCTCCCGGGTGGCTGGGACTACAGGTACACATCACCACACCCAGCTATTAATAATTTTTGTATATTTTCTTTGTAGAGAGAGGGTTTTGCCATGTTGCCCAGGCTGGTCTTGAACTCCTGGACTCAAACTATCCACCCACGTCAGCTTCCCAAAATGCTGGGATTATAGGAATGAGCCGCCAGGTCCAGTCTTGTTTTTATTTAATTACATCTAAGTCTTTGAAATTGGGTTTTCTAATTTAGCTTATGTTTTTATTTGTTTTGAATCTATTTGCTTTGTTTGTTCTACTGCCTAAAGTTTCTAGTATTTAAGTTAACCTAAATTAACTGTCCCTAAAATATGCTAAATTGAGTTTCAATCTCTCTTCTATTATTGCTTTGGTATTATTGCTGTCAGTTTGATAAAAAAAATTAATTAAATTCACTTCAAAATGAAATAAAATTTTACCTGAGTATCACCTCAGAAAACCAATTTTTGATAAATAGTATTCACCTCACAATGTTGATCAAGGCAGAACATCTAACTGCTGAGAACAGAAAAATATTTGTCAGGAAATTGATGTTCTCAGTAGAAAGCAAACAAACAAAACCCATGAATTTGTGTACAATAATAAGGTAAAACCATATACCTTTGCAATTATTTTAATTTTCTCTATAGATATCAACTTGGGGTATTATCAATATTCTTGACTTTTTTTGCTCTACTCATTGATAATTTATGCTTATACATGAGGCATAAATCCCAAAATACATGGTGTTAGGTTCTACTCCTCATCTTTTTCCTCCTAATTCTTCTTTTACAATTTTGTTAGATGATTATTTAAAAACATTCTTATACTTTCTACTTTTTAATTATTACTTATTTTCCTTTTTGGTATTTGCTAAATTTTATTTTTTAATATTTCTATTTTAAAATCAATTTTATTACATTTTTAATTTCCAAATTATTTCTTGTATTCATTTAATGTTCCTTTTCTGTAGCATGGATTGTACCTTCTCTCTTTTTAAATCACTCTGAAAATAATAATTATTGTTTAATTGTAATATTGTTTTTGTTGTCTCCCTTATATTGCTCTCTTTCTTTAAAATCTCTTTCATAGCTTTCTTCAGTTCCATTTAGCAGATCCTTTCACATGTCTGTGGAATATTTATTTACTATTTGCATTTAAGAATGACACCTTAAAAGCAGTTGGAAGTTCTTCCATGTAACAGAGATTCCCAATGAGAGATACACAGTTAGAGACTGCATTAGTCAGCTTGGGCTGCCATAACAAAAAACAGACTGATAGGCTTCAACAACAGAAATGTATTTCCTCACAGTTCTGAAAACCACACGTCCAAGATCAAGGTTTCCAGTGAGAGCTCTCTTCCTGGCATGCAGGCAGGCAGCCACCTTCTCACTATGCCTCAAACAGCCTTTTCTTGGTATGTACAGTGGGAGAGAGAGAGAGTGCTCTTATGTCTTTATAAGAAAACTAATCCTATTGGATCAGAGCTTCACCACTGTGATGTCATTGAACCTTAATTACTTCTTTAGAGGCCCCATTTCAAAAACAGCCACATTAGAAATGAGGGCTTCAATGTCTAAATTTTGACAGAACACAATGCATTCTAAAAAAGAAGATCAAGCATAAAGTGAAATTACATTTGGAGTCTCCCAAAAGATACTTTTTCAAAATTTCAATAGTTTTTTGGGGAATAGGTGGTGTTTGGTTACATGAATAAGTTCTTTAGTGGTGGTTTCTGACATTTTGGTGCACCCATCACTCGAGCAGTGTACACTATACACAATGTGTAATCTTTTATCCCTCACCCCCCTCCTACCCTTTCCCCTGAGTCCCCAAAGCCCACTGTATCATTATTATGCCCCAAAGTCCACTTTTAAAAGAAGTGTTTTCTTGAGACAATTCATTTCCTTAGTGAAAAATAATCAAATTTAACTGGGATGAATATCTGCTTGGCTAACATTTTTCTGATGGCTAAATAGGGGACAGGTCCTGGGTTGAGGTTGGCAGTGGGAATAAGTTCTACAGTTCAGGAACTAGAAAATATTAACT